>NW_008348199.1:2317512-2462532 GCF_000622305.1 Nannospalax galili | reverse complement strand
TGGCGGGGGCCGGGGGTATACAGGCCAGGGTCTGGGGTGTGCAGGTGGGGGGGGGGCTGACTGGGGCCTGGGGTGTGCAGGTGAGGGGTGGGCTGACTGGGGCCTGGGGTGTGCAGGTGAGGGTGAGCTGACTGGGGCCAGGGGTGTGCAGGTGAGGGGTATACAGGCCAGAGCCTGGAGTATGCAGGTGAGGTGTGGGCTGGCTAGGGCCTGGGCCTTCACAGGCCAGCACAGGACACAGCTGATCCTTCCCTGCTGCTGGCCTTCATCCCAGGCCCCTGCTCCTAGGCCACAGCTGCAAAGAACTGGGTCTTACCTTCCTGAAGTCGGCCACGCTCAGGAGCCCAGTCCCACCCTCGTCATAGGATTTGAATGTGCGGTGCATGGGCCTCCAGCAGTGTACGATCTTGGGCTGGATGTGCAGCAAGGCAGAGTAGAAGGAGGGGGTCTCCATGACAGCCTCTTTCTGAAAACAAGAGCAGGAAGAGGTTTTGAGGAGGCACTGTGTGTCTGTGCACCCCCTCCCCTCCTCCCCATGGGACAAGATCATAGTCTCTAGGATGAAGTGTGCCTCCTGCTCCCACAATCTGGGGGGTGGCCATCTCCCAGCCTAGGTCTCAGAGGCAGAGGGAAGGGACAAGATCCCAGCTCTGATTCCACCACAACAGTCACTTCCCCTTGTAGGAAGTGCGAGGACACGGGTATCTGAAAAATCACCAGGGGTCTGACCCATGCAGTGATTAGCTGGCACGCTCCACTGTGCTCACTTCATTAGGTGCTACAGGATGAAAACAGGGTGCTTGTGTGTTTTAGCCCCTCTTAGCATATGCCAGAGGTGAACTACAGGCAAGAATGTGTGACACATCTCAGGAAAGCTTTGTTTCAACATGGTGCTACCTAAAACAAATTAGCGCAGTTAAATTGCTTTCCCATCGTGTGTCACTTGGCACCTGTGACGGAGCCACCCCCAGTGCCCCGGAGCTCTGCTAGCTGCCAATCTGCTTAACTGCAGGACTGGGCTCCCGGTCTCTCCCACTCAGTGCACAGCCAACCTGACCTGAGGCTTAACTGCCGGACTGGCTTCCTGGCCTCACTCACATGGTGCACAGCCAACCTGACCTGAGGCTTCCATCTGCTGCCGGAGCCACCGTCCCACATGCCTGTGCTGCTGAAGGTTCCGAAGACACTTCCAAGACTCCAGAGGAGGACGCTCTCCCCTTGCTTTGTTTCTCTGAGGGGCTTCTGAGCTGAGGCTCAGTCCAGCCTGTGGCCAGGATAGCACAGGCCCCTCTCAGGAGCTCATGCACGTAGCCTCTCCATCCAAGTGGGGGAAGACGGAACCATTCTGAAGCACAGACAGGGCAGGGAGAGCCCAGAGGGTGGTGACAGCTGCCAAGAGCCCCAGCTCCCTAGCACCCCCAGCTCCCAACATGGCCCTCCAGATTCTCTGAGGATGGACAGAGGTCTTAGGGTGCCCTCTTCACTGGGCGGTGAGATGGAAGGAGCAGTGTGCGTGCTTCCTCACAGAGGCCTACTATCTACTCTTCACAAGGCACCTTAGCCCGTTTAAAGAAGGGGAAACTGAGGCCAGGAGAGCAGAGGGAGGCCTTGCAGGTTGCCTGATCCCCATGGTTCTCTAGGCTCCTGCGCTCTGGGGGGTTCCATGGACAGCATCTCCCACCCACAGAGCTGGGCCAGTGGAAGTTAAGTGCTGTCTTGACTTTATGGTTTTCTTTGTGAATTTGGCCTTGCATTTGAGCTGGCTCCCCATGGCTAAGCCACACCAGGGAGCCTGATCTCCTGGAGAACTAGAAGCCAGCTGCTTATGGCTTCCTGCGAGGTTTGGAGGACAAACCCACTTGTTCCCAGTCCCTCTGATGGCTGCCTGGGGTGGGTGGTGTGGGAACTGACTTGGTCACCCACACATCTACCACCTCCTTACCTCCTGCTTGAGCTATAAGGAATTGGAAGCAGATGCGTTTCTTCCCCAGGACCTTGTGCCCGCTGGACAAACCCTCTACCACTCAGCTATGTGCCCAGCCTGACTGTACTGGTCACTTAGCACAGCCTAACCTGACTCAGTGTTATAGACGATGGAACAGGATCATCAAACCCATCTTCTAGTACCATGTTTTGTTTGTTTGTTTTTTGTCTTTTTGAGACAGGGTCTCCCTGTAGTCCCGGCTGATCTGAACTCACTATGTAGACCAGGCTGGCCTTGAACTCACAACAATCTGTCTGCCTCTGCCTCCCAAGTACTGGGACTAAAGGCGTGCGCCACCATGCCCAGCATGGCACCATGTTTTGGTGACTGAGCCAGAATGGTTTTGAAGACTGAAGAAGGGGGTAGTGGGGCTGAAGGAGGAGCCAGAGATGCCCATCCAGCTGGGGCTTAGGATCTTCAGAGTCTTCTCTCAAACAGCAGAGTGTGGTGGCACATACTTGCAATCTCTGCATTCAGGAGGCTGAGGCAGGGGGATTCCAGGAGTTCAAAGCCAGCCTGGGTTATGCAGTGAGACCCTATCTCAAAGTGCAACCCCCTCCCCCAACAAGAGCAAGAACAAAATAAAAGATGAAAAGAAGGCAGGTGGGAGGGAGGGAGGAGGAAGGGAGGAGGAATGGAAGAAGAGGGAGAGCAGGAAGTACCTGCTTGTGCAGGAAGGGAGAGAGGGAGGCAGGAAGAAAGGAAAGGAGCAAGACAGGAAGGAAGGAATGACACAGGACGGACTGTGGGCAGTGAGCTGCTCAAGCCCCACCACACTCAGCCCCGTGTCCCCACCCCCCTTAGCGTTGGGCACAGGCCTTGACACACAGACCCAGCCACCTCAGCTGGCCTGGAAGCCACCTGCTGTTTGAGTAATGGGGGGGATTAGGGGACAAGATCTAAGAGGCATGTGTGAGGCTGGGGAGTGTGGCTAGGTCCACCTGCGCTGAGGGGCGCCCCGAGGTCTCCCGGGATGTACCGTCTTGTCTGCATTCTGGATCTTCATCCTCTGCGTCAGCGAGGTCTCCTTGGCTTTCAGCAGCAGCACGCAGCTCTGGATGAAGTCACAGTAGGCGAACCTGCTGTTGTTCTTCAGGTCATACTTCACAATGAGCCGCTGGCCCTCCTCCATGCTGAGGTCCAAGTTGAACTTCTCCACGAGGGCTGAGGACAGAAAAGGGATGGCGTGGTTGGTGGGGAGTCACAGAGTCATGGCCAGCCTCATTCAGTCATCCACTGAGCCCTGGCTGAGGCTGAATCCGACTGCAACACCCAGAAGTGCCCAGTGGGCTCCTGTCTTTCTCCCTCTGCCTGAGGTGCTGGATTTGTGCCCGGGAGCGTGGCTCCTGCTGATGGGGGTGAATACATCTTGCCAAGGTTGGAGGCAGAACAGACCCAGGAACTCGGACACTGTGATGGCCCCCCGTTTGTCCACATCCTTCTCTTTGCACTCTTTCAGGAGCTCGCGCCAGCAGCCCTGGACCTGCTTGTGGAGCTTGCTCTCGATGGGCTTGCAGTTCTGCAGGGGTGGGGTGCCCACCGGGGTCTGCGGGAGGGGAGAGAAAGGGTCTCTTAACTGGAGGTCTGACTGGGTGGTCACAAAGCTGCAGAGGACTTGGGGTCTGAGAGTCAGTTCCACAGGAGTCAGTTGAAAGTTCACAGCGATGCTGTCGCACAAGCTAACTTCTGCTTCTACCTAAGGGCTGTGTAAAGCCAACCCACAACAGCCAGAAGAGATTTGGGAAGATGCACACAGCCGAGCTGTGGGGACAATCTACCCTCTTCTGCCCTTTCCGGTTTCTAGAAACTCCCTGCACTCCTTGCCTTGGGGCCCATCCCATCTTCAGGACCAGCTGGTCAGGACTCTGTCTTAGGCTGTATCCCCCTCATGCCCTTCTTCCTCCAGATTCTGTTTGAAGCCCCTGAATGCTGGTGGCCATCTCCATCCAGATCTCAGCTGACCAGCAACCTAATCCCCCTCTTTGCCATGTAAGGTGACTAGCTTTGGGGGACTCCTGACCCACCTCTAGCTCGCTAACACACCGACTGTCTCTCACTGTCATCTCCCATGACATAAACCCTTTGTCCTTTCTGAGCTATAGCAAATGCACGATGCATGGTAGGCATGCAGGAGACAGGGCTGCATGATCGTGGACGGTGCGTGCCTGGGGCCATCATGTTCTGGCACACGGTGTAGGAGCTCAGCAGGTGCCTTGTGGGCCTGGCATGGTCCCACCTTCCCTTCTCTCACTAACCCAGCTTCCACTAAGACTAGGGACACCATCGAGGGCAAAGGAGCTGCCAGGAGCCTGAGCATCTCTTTTTCTCCCAGGCCTGGGCTGCCCTGGCCCAGGGCTCAGAACTCCATGTCAAACTCAGGACCGGGGCACAAGAAGGCACCCTTGGTCTCTCTGGGCACAGCTGTGAAATGGGTACTCACCTGTGTGGGTGGTGCCCCAGCACAGGATTATTCCTCAGAAGCCAGGTGCTTCCTGTCTGTGGGTGCTCTATGCTACCCTCCTCTTCCTCCCTGCCTACTGTCTGTCCTTGCTCCTCTCTTCCAGGTCCCCTTTCCCATCCAGCCCCTCCCCACTCTTCTTGAGTCCCCACCTCCAGGGATACTGACATTAGAAGGCCCCCCAACCCCGTTCATGCGTCCAATTTCTCAGTCACCTGCACCTGGGGAAGGAATACTGAGTAGGCGCCAATCCCCACTAGGGTCCTTGGGGTTCATGGACCTGGTGGGAGGTGAACTGGGCACTTGGCAGGCTGGGAACTCACACAGGGGTGACTCCGAGATTTCAACCCTGCTCTTGGGTCCCGAGAGGGTAAGAGGATAGCAGATCTGGCTCCTTCTGAGACCTCGGGGGCGCTGCTCCCCCTCTGGGCTGCAGTGGAGTCTCCCGAGTCACCCCCAGCCATGGGTGGTGAGGGTGCCCTCTCTGTGCCGAATCTCTTCAGGAAGTCCTGGTACTTTAGCCTCCCCTTGGCATTGATGGGCATCTTACTCCAGAGTCTGTCAAACTGAGAAAGCAGTCAAGTCAGGACCACAGGAGAGTGGAGCCCAGCCGGGGTCTTATAGGTGTCCTGGAGATGTGGGGCTGATTATGGCCGGACAAGACCACGGTGGATGTTATTGGGCCAGGGTTTGTGTCAATTAAAAAGAAATTAAGAAAGGGAAAAAAATCTATTTGGCTTCTGCTGAATGGAAGCCTCTGGAAGACTGAAGAAAGGAGTCAGAGGGCTATTCACGGCTTCCGCAGGACATTTTTTAATTGAATTGGGTCCTCAGTGAGCAGTTAAGGCCATTAAATCTTGTGATTAGTCACAGTGACTGAGCTGCAGTGTATAAAAACATTTTAGGAGAATATGCAAATCAAACCTCGGCCCACCTCAGTCCCAGGGAAGCTGCCGCCTCATTTCTCAGCCTCCCCAGCACACCTGAGTCGCTGGTGCCACAGCCTCGGCCGCCGCGTCTGCATCCACAATTTATTTCACCCCAAGGGCAAGAAACGACTTCTTGCAAGATGAAAAGGAAGCATTTGGAAAAGCGGGACAAGTTTATGGCTTTTTGTGGCTGCTTCTTGATGCCACAGACTGCATGAAAACCACACACACAGAGGAACAAAATGAGTAGAGCCTCCTACGCAAGCACCTTTGATGATGGGGATTTGGGGGGATTTCAGGGAGTCAAGAAGCAAGTGCTGCCCCCCACTGGACTGGGTGCACAGCCCTATTTGGAGCCTTAGCTATCAGCCCCTGGGAGGCTAGGCTGCTCTGGGTCTGTCTCCCATCCCTTTGAAGTCCTTGCTAGTTGCCACGTGAACCCACTAGATTCCCAGTTCTGTAATTCCAGTTCTAGGGGATCAGACACCCTCTTCTGGCCTCCATGGGCATTGTACAACATGGGTACACTTACATCATACAGGCAATACACTCATACACATAAAATAATAAAATATTAAACTCTTCCATCATCATAAAACCCACAGGCTCAAACTCCGTCTGAACCTAGCTTTCACTAGGTCTGCTCCCTGAGGATGCTGTGAATCGCCCAACCCCCACAGCTCCTTCCGGTCAGGACACTGAGGTAGTCAAGACCTTCTTGCTAGATAGCTTCAGCTGTCAACACAGCAGGGAAGAGGGAACCTCAATTGGAGAATTTCCTCTATCTGAATGGCCCATGGGCATGTCCGTGATTGCTGAGTGATATGGAAGGGCCCAGCCCACTGGGTGGTGCCACCCCTGGGCAGGTGGTCCTGGGTTGTACAAGAAAGCAAGGAGCAAGCCAGTAAGCAGCATTCCTCCATGGTCTGTGTTTCAGTTCCTGCCTCCAAGTTCCTGCCCTGAGTTCCTACCCTGGCTTCCCTCAGTGATGGGCTGTCAGTTGGAAGAGTAAGATCCTTTCTTTCCCAAGCTTGTTTTGGTCAGCGTTTGATCATAGCAACAGAAAGCTAACTAAGCGCCCTCTATAAACACGAGATTGCCTCATCTGGGTCCTTTACATTCTCTCTCCCTCTTCCAACATGGCAGCCTCAGCAAAGAAGAAGAATAAGAAGGGAAGACCCTCCCTAGCAGACTTTTTGGCTGAGGATGGGGGAACTGGTGGAGGAAGCACTCACGTCGGCTGGGCTGACGAAACAGGACCTGGAAGGAGGCGTGCCAACGGCTTGGCACAGCAGCCACAACGATGTGTACAGGGCACCTCCAACTGACTGCTCCACCCTTCCCTCTGCTCCAGGGGCTGCTCGGGAACCCAGTATCGCCCGGAGCCGTCTTCCCAAATCGCCACCCTACACTGCTTTCCTGGGGAACCTGCCCTATGATGTGACAGAAGACTCCATTAAGGAATTCTTCAGAGGACTAAATATCAGTGCAGCATGCTTACCATGTGAACCCAGCAATCCAGACAGGCTGAAAGGTTTGGGCTATGCTGAGTTTGAGGACCTGGATTCCCTGCTCAGTGCCCTGAGTCTCAATGAAGAGTCTCTAGGTAACAGGAGAATTCGAGCGGACGTTGCTGATCAAGCACAGGATGATCGCTCTTTTGGCTGAGATAGAAATCGAGAGTCTAACAAAACAGACAGAGACTGGAGAGCTGATCCTGCCACAGAGAGTTTTGATGACTGCCCGCCTAGAAGAGATGATAGCTTTGGAGAGAAGTATCAAGATCATCATTCAGACTGGTATCAAGATGGGTATCGGGATGGCGCACTCCGGGATATGGATCGCTATGGGGGTATGGATCACTACAATGACTGAGGCTATGACAGGGACCCCAGGATAGGCAGTGGCAGACAGCATTTGGTAGTGGGTACCGTAGGGATGGCGACTACAAAGGAGGTGGGGACCGCTATGACAGACGGGATGATTGGTCACGGAGCTCCAGAGATGATTACTCTCAGGATGATTACAGGCAAGATGACAGAGTTCCCACTAAAGACCCAAACTGAATCTAAAGCCTCAGAGTCCTCCTAAGGAAGCTGATTCCTCTTCTAGCCCCTCCCAGTCTAGTCCGGTGGCTTCTGTCTTTGGAGGGGCAAAGCCTGTTGACACAGCTGCTAGAGAAAGAGGAGGAGCTGCTAGAGGAGTGTCAGCTGGATGAGCCAAAACTAGACCTGTGGCCCTGGGAGAGACACCCAAGTTGGCGAAGTGAAGAAACTCGGGAACAAGAACAGTCAAGGACAGGAAGTGAGTCATCACAGACCAGGACCTCAGCCACATCTGGCAGAAATACATGAAGGAGAGAGAGAGAGAAGTCTCTAGAAAATGAAGCTCTCAATAAAGAAGACGACTGTCATGCTAACGTCTGAGCCTCCCAAACCTGATCGCCTCTAAAGGTAATGCCGGCCCCTCCACCAAAGGAGAATGTGTGGGTGTAGCAGAGTTCTAACCCACCTGCTCGATCTCAGAGCTTAGACACAGGGCAGCAGTCCCCTACAAGTGGTGGGGGGAAGTAGCTACAGCTCAGCCATCTGAGGAAGGACGGGCGAGGAGGGATGAAAACCAAACAGACGAGTGAGTGTCCCCAAAGGCCAAACTGGGGGCCCCGGCTGTGGTCCTGGAGGCGGAGGGAACCAAGACCGCTGGAAGGGGTCAGGCAGGAAAGATGGCGAAAAAAGCAAGACTCCAGATCTGCACCTGAGCCAAAGAAACCTGAAGACCCAGCCTCCAAGCTCAGCTCCGAGAGCAAGTATGCTGCTCTCTCTGTGGATGGTGAGGATGAGAACCAGGGAGAAGACAACATCGCACAGACTGCTACAGCCTGTGCTGCCTTTCCACCCTGGAACATTCAAGAGCAAATCAAACCTCTATCCAGACAGGACAAAATAAACCTCACCATCTCCTGAAAAAAAAAGGAAGGGAGGGAGGGAGGGAGGGAGGGAGGAAGCTAACTAGCACAGTCTCCCTTGTACGCATGTGAGGAAGCCAGGCCTTGCAGGCTCCTAGTCTCCACCTCAGCATGCCCTCTTCTGATGTCACCCTTGACCACTGTATTCCTGAAGACAAGCACAGGTCCCTCTCAACCCCAGCCCTTCCATCTCCAGCCTTCAGCCAGCCACTCACAGGCTCCCTCAGGACGACACTGCTATCTGTGATGCCCTGCTCAATTTCCAACACTGCTCTCTGCCTAACTCCGTGTGCACCCCCCTCTCTGTGTGCACCCCCCTCTGTCCATCACCGCTTTCTGTTTCCACCTCCCCTGTGTCCACCCCCTTGTGTGTCCACTCCCCTCTCTCTGTCCACCCACCTCTGTGTGCACCCATCTGTGTCCATCCCTCTCTGTCCATCACCCCTCTGTGACAGCCCCCTTTCTGTGTCCATCCTCCTCTCTCTGCATCCATCACCCCCTCAAGACCTGCACACTCACTTGCGCTTTGCTTCACTGTGGTCCTCAGCTGCCCTCTGGGGCTCACCCCACCCTCTTGCTATGCTGAGCTCTCCTGGCAAAGCTTACCTGGCAAATGCAGCAGCAGTGTAACAGCACAGTCCCAAGGGTCCCCCATAAACCCAGTCAAATACCAGCTTCCAATGAAACAAAATCACCATGCACACGGAGAAGCAAGCCCCCAACAAGGCAGGGCAGGCTCTGCGCTCATACCAGAACTGTTAGGGGCTGTGCAAGACTGCATATGAAGTCAAGTAGTAAACACTGGTATTAAAATCAGCAAAGAGAAAGACAAGAAAAGTGACACTTGAAATGAGAAATGAATGTAGTTCCTCAAAACAAAAAATAAAATCACTGGAAAAGTTGAAAACAATCAATGCACACCTTAATAACAGACTTCATACAGCTGAAGAGAGCACTGGTGAGCTTGGGGGTGAACTAGCCAGTGTGGGTGGACTAGCGCGGGTAGAGGGACTAGCACCAGTAGCAGCACCATCCAGAGAGCTTGTTGGGCTCTGCTTGTGGAGTTCTGACAGTTCTGATGTCCCCCCAGCACCAAGCTGTGACCTGAAGGGGTGGCATCAGGAGAAGCCGGAAGATGGTGGAATTGACGGCTAATTCACAATTTTCCACTCAGAAAGATTACCTAGGAAAAAAGTACAAATTTAAGGCTTTTTAGATAAAAACAGAATTTACCAGCAACTGATCACAGCCAAAGATTGTATTTCATGAAGAAAAAAAATAGTAAGACCAGAATAAAGATGTAATGTAACAACCACACTGAGTAAATGCCTCTGGGGGCAGTGAGCCTGTGAGGGTTTAATGTGGAGAAAAACTGCAAGACAGATCTAAAAGCCTGACAGTAACAGGAAATGCAGAGAGATGATTTGATTACAGCAACTTAATATCTTACAAACCAGAGAGCAATGGAGATGTGTTAGATCCTGGAATCTGTTTTGTAACCCATGGTAAATTTTAAGGGTAATGGCCAGTTACTGGTTAAAAGCATAAAAGTAGGATATGTAACTTTTGACCAATAGAAAGTTAGATTAGAAAGGGTTTTTTTTTTTTTTTTTTTTTTTGGTCTTTTTGAGACAGGGTCTCCCTGTAGCCCCAGCTGTCCTGGAACTCACTATGTAGACCAGGCTGGCCTTGAACTCACAGAGATCCACCTGCCTCTGCCTCCTGAGTCCTGGGATTAAAGGCGTGTGCCACCACGCCCAGCAATTAGAAAGTTTTTAAAAGCTCAATCCAAAAGATGAAAAGAAAAGACATTTTAAAATGATATAAAAGACGTTAGTCTTGGATGGAAGGCACAGCAATGGTGATAGGAATGAATACAGACAACAGCCACAATAAACGTAAATGAACCAAGACCATGGAAATAAAAGCAGAGGCTGCTAGGCAAGAGTTTCAGGAACACATTTGTATTCGATTAATAATGTCTGCATACAAAACCTAAGTGTCAGAAGGATCAAAGATTTTATGAGATTTATAGATATACCAGCTAAACACTAAATAAAGTCAACATAGTTACTCTACTATTATGTATGCTACACTAAGCCAAAAATGTTTTCTAGGCTTAAAAGATTAAATTCACTAAAATGACATAATAATTCTGAATCTGTACACTTAGTTTAAAACCATCCTTCCAGAACTTGATAAATTAGAGTTGGAAATGTCAATATTATCTCTCAGTGATGATGGACCAAGCTAAATTAAAGAAAAAAGATTCTGGGCTGGGTGTGGTGGTGCACACCTTTAATCCCAGCACTTGGGAGGCAGAGGCAGGTGGATCTCTGTGAGTTCAAGGCCAGCCTGGTCTACATAGTGAGTTCCAGGCCAGCTGGGGCTACAGGGAGACCCTGTCTCAAAAAGACAGAAAAAAAAAAAAGAATAAAGATTCTTTGGAGCTGGAAATAACAGCTGGTTTAATCAACTGATGTAGAACACTTCATTCAAAACATACCATCTAACTACAAATAAAAAATTTAAGTCACCACATCAGATCTTAAATATTCCTAAGAACTGATATGATCCAGTGACATTCTCTAACTAAAATTTTATTCATTTATAATCTAATAACTCTTTAAAAACACATTCATTCAGGAACAAAAAAATCATATTTCTAAATGTTTTATGGACCAAAGAAATCAAGATGGGAATAAAAATTACTGGGAACTCAATTATAATTTTAAAGCTATGTATGAAGTTAGATGCAGCTAAAGTAGTAATTAGAAGGAAATGCATAGTTTTAAATGTCCATTAAAGAAAGAACAGCTGACATACAAAGGCTGCATCCAACTTATGCTAAGGCACAAGAGAAGGGCAAGAAAAGTCTGCAGAGTCAAAAGTGGGTCCTTTGAAAGGACGGGCAGCAGGCAAACTGCCGTAATATGAAGTCAAGGGAACAGTGTGAGGGGTGGTCTAACGATGCAATATTCACAGCAAGGATGAACTAAAACGATTATCAAGATGTTATTAATAAGCTTATGCCAATTTGAAAAGTGACATGAAGGTGGACACTTTCCTATAAAAATGTCAAGTACCAAGATTAACAAAAGGAACAGGACCTGGTAGTCTTGGAACCATCAGAGAAATGCACTGGTAGTTAAAAATCTCCTGCATAGAGCCGGGCATGGTGGTGTATAGTTTAATCCCAGCACTACAGAGGCAGAGGCAGGCGAATCTCTGTTTGATCAAGACCAGCCTTGTCCACATAGTGACTTTTAGGTGGGCTGGGTGGGACTAGGGAGACCCTGTCAAAAAAAAAATTCTGCACAGAAAATTCTGGGCCCTGGAAGGTTTATAGGCATTTGTGCTTAACTTTTCAGACACAAGTGATGCTGTCCTGCCCAGATCCTTCTGATGAAACAAAGGAGCAAAAATCCCAAACTCCACCTACAGTGCTGTTTAACCTTGATCCCAAAGCCAGATACAGACAACATGAGAAAACACAGATCAGTGTCACAGACTTCAATACTAATTACCCACCATGTTTCTGCCTTGGAATTCAGCATTGTCAAAACACTTTATTTTTATTTATTTATTTATTTATTTATTTATTTATTTATTTATTTATTTATTTATTTTGCCTTTTTGAGACAGAGTCACCCTGTAGCCCAGCTGTCCTGGAACTCACTATGTAGACCAGGCTGGCCTTGAGCTCATAGAGATCTGCCTGCCTCTGCCTCCTGAGTGCTAGGACTAAAGATGTGTGCCACCACACCTGGCTTAAAACACTTTTCTTAATAAAAAAAATTTCATGTGTACGTGCATCTATATGTTTGTAATGCACATGTACATGTGGTACCTGCAGAGGCCAGAAGTGAGTGTCCTGGAACTGGATTTACAGGTGGTTGTAAGCCACCTTCTGTGAGTGCTGGGAACTGAACCCAGGTCCTCTGCAAGAGCAGCCAGTGCTCTTAACTGCTGAGCCATCTCTCCAGCCCTTGAAAATACTTGTAACACACCCTGCCTGGCCAAATTGTGCTTAGGCCAGGAATGTAAGTTTGGTTTACTATTAGAAAGCGCAGTAATTTAATTCACTGTATTGAGAAACTGAGTAAGAAAAAGTGGATGAAGATCTAGATACACGTAGGAAAAGCATGGGACACCAACAGCCACCCACGGTTGCTAGAGTTTAGAAAAAAAAATGGCATATAAGGGAACTTCTTAAAACTGATAGGAAACATGTTACCTTTGATGCATTCTACAAGTATCTCTAAACATTTAACCCCAGAAATGAAAGCACATCTGCCAAGATCAAGGACAGAACGGGGAAGCCCATTACCACCAGCACCAGCCTGTTTACCAGGAACTGCAGGTCCTAGACATTGCTATAAGACAAGAAAAAGAAATAGGTATATAGCTTGAAAGGACACTGCCTATGGCCACTTACAAACACACTGGAGTTCATCAGCTGCTCTGCTCAGGGGACTCTACTGGTGAATTACTAGAATTACTGAATTTAGCTAAACAGCCTCAACAATAGCAAACAGAAAACTTGTGAGTGTAATGTTAAAATATTTCATTATAATAAAAGCATAAAAAGTCTAAAGATGCAAAAGACCTCAAGGTAGAAGATTATAGAACAGATTAGAAATATATGGACACCTATAGAAAGAGGTAGACCATGTTAATGGACAGGGATATTTGATGAATGCAGTTCCATTATGGATGTCAACAGTCCCCATGGGAGACAGGCTCTCACTATGGGGCCCACAGTGGCAGGAAGTTCATGAGTCCTCCACTTCAGAGCTGGCATTACAGGCATGTACCACCATGAACCAGAGTTTTCAGGGGGACGGATGATGGTTCTGAAATGTCCACCGAAAGTGAAGGCTGTAGCTGACACTCCTGCTTTAGAAAGTCACAGTGACTTAGATACTGCAACCTGGCAGAACAGGATGGAGCTGGAGCAGACTGAGGAAGGACAGTGCTGGTGCTGTGGATGAGAGGAAACCGTGGAACCCCAGGGCGGGTGTCTGTGTGGAGAACACAGCGGAGCCCCACTTCACACAGGTGGAGAGATACGTGTGGCAGGAAAGCAAGAAAATAAAGTGAAAACCCGCAAACCTGCAGGAGGCGACAGGCTAAGATGCCCGCGACCCTGGGAGAGGGAGGATCACAACCACAGCACAGAGCAGAACATGTGTGAAAGGCTGTGCACTGCAGGACCAGCAAACTGAAGCAGCATTCTGCATTGGACAAAATACACACATCTGTATGCACACACATGCATGCACACATGTACACAATTCACATCCAGCACCCCTCCATCTTCCCCCACTTTACTCAGCTACCTCGTCCCCTCCTCTGAACCCCATGCATATGCACACACACATGCACATGTACATATGCACATGTCCACACACCAACATACACACACATGCACATGTACACATACCAACATGCACACACATGGATGCGTGCACACACACATACACATATGCACACATGCACATGCATACAATGCATGCACATATGCACACACATGATTCACATCAAGCTTCTCCCCCACTTACTGGCTCCATCCTCCCATTTCCTGAATGTCTCAACCTCTGTTGCCCTCAAACAGGCCCCGTCCTTGGCATTCAAAGCTCGCAGCCTGAGCTCTTGGCTGCTGCCCACTCCTGCCTTACCTGTCTTCCAGCCTCCACCCTCTGTACTCTCCACTTGGCATCTTTGCAGAGAACAGCCCACCTTGGGTCTCCTCCATCTTCCCTGCCCAGCACCAACACCTGACTCTGCCTGCCGCTCCACAAGGCCCTGAGCTGCTGGCACGTCCTGTGGGCTCGTTCTTCAGTCACCACTTCTTGTCTCTGGTGTCACTGGCCTACTCACACCTGCTCCCTGCCCTCCCTCCCTCCATCTCCACACAGCAGGCAGAGTGACACTGTTTAACTAGTCACCAATCAGGCCACCCTGGGCTAGGACAGGGACGGCACTCTGAGAGAAAGCAAGGTCTTCCCACTGGGCTTCTGTCCTGCACAATAGACCCCGGGCTTGGACCTCATCACCACTCTTCACCCCTCAACAGCCCTGGCCATCCACCAACGCTCCAGCCATGTTGTACACCCTTGTCACCCATGTCCTCTCTGCTCCTTGCTAACCCCACCTAGCAGCCAGGTCTCTCCTCTGAGTCCACCTGCTCAGAGACGCCCCCAACCCTGCCAGCTGCCAGCACTGCCCTTCTCTTTCCTGCTTTCCCCCATATACTGTCATCACTGGCCAAGATAGCATGCTTAACACACTTACTGTCTGGACCCCTGCAGGAGCGCAGACCCCAAGGAGGCGGGTCAGGCTGCTTTGCTTGTGGGTTGCTGGCAAAGCTCTAAGACCTGCTGCTTTTGCATGGGGACAGTCCTGCCTGACCTGCCTTCTGTGTCTGTACACCCGGCATCCTGTTTTGGGGAGATCCTGCCCTCATCCAGGGCAGGCCCTGCCACACCCTCTCAGCTGCCACAGGCTCCTTCCCAACACACAACAGCCCACATGGCCTTCCTAAATGCTGTTCCACAGGCCTCTGGCCTCCCTCCCCAGCTGATCTTGATTGTCAACCTTACAGGACCTGGAATCATCTGTGAGAAAAGCCTCTGGGCATTCCTGTGAGGGATTATCTATATTTGGTTCTTGAAGGGGGAAGACCCACCCTTTATGTGGACAGCACCATGCCATGGGTGGGGGTCCTGGACTGAATAGAAAGGAAGAAGCGAGCTGAGCACCAGCTTGTATCTCTCTGCTTCCTGACTGTGGATGCCATGTGACCAGCTGCCTCACACTCCTGTGGCCTTCCCCACCACGATGGACTGCACCCTCAAACCGTGAGGCTCTGTGTCACTGGCTGCCTGGCCCTGGGCTGTGGAGGGAACCTGGGACACCCAACAGCAGCATGGGGACACACTGAGCCCCACTTTGCTGTTTAGTGTGAGGAACAAAGCAATGCTCTGCTGGTGCCAGGGTGGCGGGCATGTGGCCCCTCCCCTCCCCTTCCCAGGCACTCAGTGCCCCCAGATGCTGGTGCAAAGAGAGGTCCTTTTGCCCTGGAAAGCTGAAGACACAGGCTTCCAGGGCTTTCTAGCTGAAAGGGAGCCCGGCTCAGTACTCCAGGAGGAGGCTGAAGGCAGTCCTTCTGGAGTTCTGTGACTGAGAAGATGACCCTGGAGACTCATGGTCCAAGTCTAGCCTGCACACAGCAGAGCTGGCCACACGGGAGCATGTCCCCAGGATGCCTGGAGCAGCAGACCCTGGGTGTAGCAGGGAGAGGGGAGAGGGAGGGAGCACCAGCAACTCCAGAATGCAGGGAGGCTCTTTCAACCACAACAGCACCAGAGGATCATGGGAAGGAGAAGGGAAGGGGAGTGGGCACTGGAGATGAGCTTCATTTGATATTAAAAACAAAAGGGACATGATTTTCACTGATTGAAATGGTGCAATTCACGGCTGTTACTTCAACAGAAAGGGTGAGGTGCCTCATGCCCAGGATCCCAACTCGGGGGGTGGGGGGCGGCAGAAGCAGATCAACCCAAGTCCAAGGTCTGATTGGTCTTGAGTTGGTTCCAAAGATCAGGTTGGAACTTGGTCAAAGCAGGTTCCAGACTAGTACAGTCTACCCCTTTCCACACACACAAAAGAAAGAAAAGGAAGAAGAGGAGGAGGAGGGGGAGGGGGAGGGGAGAGGAGGAGGAGGAGGAATGAAAGACAGAAAGAGAAAAGACCTCAAAGCATTTAAAAATACTGAGTGCACTTGGGGCTCGGGGGAGAGCAGATTTCTCCAGGGCTCCAGGTGAGTGGCCATGGTCTTACCTGCTCATCTGTCAGGATCTGCACATGGCGGGTACAGATGGACCTGAACTCGTCTCTGGAGACTGTGTTGGTTTTCATAGTGTCAAAGTTCTCAAACTCCTGGGCAATCGCGTGGTAGTGGGAAGTCACTGCCTTGTGTACACGTGCCAGGATGTCTCTGTTGGCCATCTCCTTGGGAGATATGGGGGGCAAGACTTTGGGCATCTTCTCAGCCCACTCGTCAGCAGTCTGCACAAAACAGAACGGAAATAGGTCCACAGAGTAAACAGCGAATAGCCCTCGTCCTTGGTGCAGGAAGATGTGGCTTAGTGAGGATGAGATGCGATTTCTAATGACAGTTCAGCTCAGCCATGTGGAAGCCTGGGCTCACTTGCCATGAAAGGGGACTCCAGGGTGGGAACCTGCCCTTGGAGGGGGCTGTGGAACACTGAGAAGGCCCTGGGATGGCTGCACCATGTACCCCTCCCACTCCCTCCTACTTGCTGTCTTTTGGTTCATTTAACACAGGAAGGGGCTAGGGAGATGGCTCAGTTGGTAAAGTGCTAGCTGGCCAAACATGAGGAAGAGAGCTCAATGCCCAGAACCCATGTAAATGAGGCAGGTTGTGGAGGTGAACACTTACAGTCCTCGTGCTGGGAGAGTGGAGACAGGCAAAGCTCTGAGGATTGACACCCGAGGTTGTCCTGTGGCCTCCACATACACTTGCACACAAACGTGCACATGTGCACGTACCTTTACACACTCTCTCCCTCCCCCAAACAAAACAAAACAAAACCCATACAGCATGTGGCCCTGTGTGCGGCCTCAGCATTGACAGGGCCAGGCCCAGACTGCTTCATCTCAGAATGTGGGTTGGGTTTGCGCATCACAATCGTTCTGGTGCTGCAGTCCTGCCAACTGTTGGCTAAGTGCTTCCTGCAGCTAGAAACTCTCCCAGACCCACAGGGATTTAATTCTGGGGAGCCTGGGAGGATCTGCTGGTGCAGTGGGTCCTGGCACACGGGCCTAGGGCAGGGCCCTGCCTGCTTCTGGGTCAGGAAACCTGCATGCTGCCAGAGCTGTCTGTGGTGCTGGGGAGAGAGGAGGGCTGCACAACCTGGGCTGGGGTCAGGGACTTCCTGGAATGAGGCTGAAGGGCTCTTGTTACCACTTTTATACTTATGTGGTGACAAGAGGACTTACTAGGCTGGGGACCCGAGGAGGACTGAACCCCACCTTCCAGTTTCTGACACTTATCACTGGGGGACAGATGGATGGGAGCTAGCAAGTGAGAGATAATCTCTCAAGGAGCAGCAGTAAAGGGACCAGGAAAACAGCCAGGGACTCTCAGCTTATTGGGGCTAGTCAGGAGGGGGGTGCTGGGGAGCCTGGGTGCCGTGCTGCAGATGCACCTGAGGGGTGAAGTGGTGAGGTAGGGGAGTCTTCAATCTCCTGCTGGGGCCTGAGGCAGAGCCAGGGAAGCAGCTCAGGCAGGTACCTCTTTGCTTAGCTAGTCAAAGCTTCCAAAGCCAGGCCTGCGGCTGCTGGAACCACAGTTCAGCTCCTGGTGAGGAAAGCAGATTCTAAAGGAAGATATGACCTTGCTCTGAGAGAATCCGGGGGGCCAGTGCAGGAATGTTGCCTCTGGCCCTGGTGATCCTGATAAAGGGTCCCGTTGCAATCAAGCCCTGCTCTAACATTAGCCTTCCCATGAATACCAGGGCTGTGCTAAGAGCTCAGCAGACTTTGACATCGAATCCCCCCAACTAGCATTACAACCTAGCCATGCTTTCTTTATTTTACGCAGGCCCACAGCAACATCTGCACTCTGTCACTGTCCTGTGGCACAGAGCAATCCACATGACACATAAAGAGCTTTATGCTTATGGAATTATCGCAAACCCCAGCTGAGGCTGGGAGTGTCCTCAAAAATACAGACACATACACACTTCCACTCAAACCAAAGCTCACCACAGCCACCCGTGGGCACTGCACATCCCCACTGGCCCATTTATAGTCATTTGCCAAGTAAACGGGTGCTATTCCTCTCATTTGAGAAAATCAAAGTGGTTTTCCTGATGTTTCCTGTGCTTTCAGAATTCAAACAGTTATAAGTGTGCTTCCAACAGAGCCCAGCCCCGGCATCCCTCCCTCCCACAGGGTATCAACACCCGTAGTACAGAGAGGGGGTCCCCTCCTGACATGGGGCCTGCCTCTGAGAGAGGGGCCTCCCCATGGAGTTAAGTCCTGCCACTCTGTCTAGTTCACACCATTCACTGTCACCCTCAGGCCTGAGGAGGACGTGTAAGATGGGGAGGCAGTGGGCACAGGGGCAGCTCAGCATGGAAGACAGAGGCAGACCAGGGGATGGCGGGGGGGCTATATCTCACCTGACTCTGCCTCCCCCAGCTGTGAAGTCTTAACTGGCTTTTTGCCTCTGTTTCCTCCTCTGTCCAGGAGGATTAAAGCTACACCTGAGATGGCCAAGGTGCATTGCTCTTGACAGTGTCAGACCTGAGAGCCGAGAGGAATGCTGTTATTCTCATAACAGATGGGAAGGTTCCAGCAAATCATTGTGTGCGACCCTAGCTCAATGTGCTTTAAACGCCAGAGGAAATCATTTTCTAGCAAAATATACATAATTTAAGTTTAACTGGAACGTTTCTACCTATCACAAACAAGGTGCCAAGCCTAGATGGCTTTAAAGGCAAGCTGGATGGAACCTTCAGGGAACAGATAATTAGATAATTTTTACATCAGTCAAATTTTTCTAGCATTTAATAAAAAAGACACGTAGGATTGGAATCACTGTGTATGATTTTAATGTTCCACTATTAAAACACGATAAAGAAAAATAGAAACCAATCTCATTTGTGGCAATTAATGCAAAGACCCTAAAATTCTAGAATAAATTAGGAATATTCAGTACTTATCTTACTTTTCTTGTTCTGACAAAATACCAGATAAAAGCAACTTGTGGACGGAGGGTTATCTTGGCTCACAGTTTGAGAGTTTGTCCATCAAGGTTAGAAAGGCATGGTGGTCGGAGTGTGAGGTGGCTGGTAGGATTGTGTCCTCAGACAGGAGGAGAAAGCAGACAGGAGGTAGGTGGGCAGGAGCCCTCAAGGCCCGCCCCCGGTGACCCACACCTTTCAGTAAGGCTGTACCTCCTAAAGGTCTCACATCATCCCCAAACAATGCACCAGCAGGGGACCAAGAGTTCAAACACGCCTCTGCGGGGACATTCACACTCAAACCATAACAACACACTAAAATGACTAACATGTACATGAATATACACCACGTATATATGGCAAAGACTAGGAGAGAATGGGTTGGATAAACTACATGAAAATGAACAGCCTACGATCAATCAGATCCTTTGCTTTCTGCAAACATATTAGATGGGGGACTTTCACTATTTGTGTGTATGTATGTGTGCTGGCATGTATGTCACAGCATGCATGTGAAGGTCAGAGGACAGCTTTGTGGAGCTGGTTCTCTCCTTCCACCTTTGTGGGTGCTGGGGATCAGACTCAGCAGTGGGACCAAGCTTGTACAGCAAGCCCCTTAATACTGAGCCATCTTGCAAGCCCTGAATGGTTAGGATTTATTTATTTTGACATGATTTCTCTATCAAACTGGCCTCAAAATCAGCATCCTCCTGCCTCAACCTCACCCGTGTTGGGATTATAGGCATCTACCACCACACCTGGCCTACCATGGACCTTTTAGAATATCCATCTTTTGTAAAATGCTGAAAACAATACCATTATTTTTAGATAAGAGTGACTGGCTAGAAAATCTCCAGACAATTTAGGAAAATGGTCCAATTCCAGCTAAAATACAAAAGAGCAGTACCTGTTTGGGGAAAACATTAACTATGACTAGTTACAAGTTGAACTGGGAGAAACTCCACAGTCATGTTAACAGCAGGCTGCTGAGGATGGGAGGGATCAGGGGAGAGACAGACACTCCAGAGAGGAACGGCACTTACCAAGGCTGGGATGAACACAGAGGCAGGTCATGTACCCGAACAGAAGGACTCGGGTTCAAACCACAAAGCCCTTGTCAAGCTTAGAGAACAGTGCGGCTGCTGCAAGGACAGCTTCATCCAGGGCGACCTCAGCTTCCTCAAGGAAGACTCTGCTCTGAGCACTTAACTGCAAAGCGCCCTTCTGTGGTTCCTGTTTCCCATCCCAGCAAGTGGGAGCCACCTGTCTAGCCCAGAGGCTGCAGTCACCTGTGTCAACAGCTTACCACCCAACATCCAAACCACCCTCCAACGCTGACAACTCCGCCCCACCTCACCTCTTGTCTAGGCCACCGCCAACTGCGTGGGAGCTGTGTCGGTCTCCCACACCCATCCTTGGGCCTTTCCTCTGAGGAGCTTCTTTCCTAGAAGTACCAATCAGATCAAGGCCCAACCCTCAAAGGGCTTTACAGACCCTCAGAACAAGAGGCCGGCCTCACAATGACCTCTGTGACCTCAGCTCTGTGACTCTCCTCCCCATTCACCCTGCTCAGAACCAAGGTCCCTGCTCTCCTGCAGACACAGCAGCCTCAGTTCTGCCCCAGGGCCTTTGCACTTGTTGTCCCCGGTCCCCTCGGATCTGTAGCCCGCTCATTGTGGGCCTCTCCTATACTTCTTGACCACTCCTTGGTGGGGCACAGTAGTTTCCCAAAGAAACAAGGAGCAGACACATAATGTTGAGCCATGCCAACCCTAAAACCAGGATGCCAAGATTCTACCTGCTCTGGTGGTGGCCCTGGGTCGACTACTGGGAGGCAAAGAGAAGGAAGTCACAGGAAGATTCTGCTTCAAACAACCTTAAATCTGAACTGGAAGAAGCTCCGGTGTGTTAACTTGGCCACACCTCTTTTAAGAATCTAAATGATTCTGAGCACGACAGAATCACTTAGAAAATTAAAGTTTGTGAAATAAAGAAGTGGCAACAGTTGAGATGCCCGACCTTAGCCACGCAGTCAGTGCTGACACGCCCGACCTTAGCCGTGTGGTCAGTGCTGAGATGCCCGACCTTAGCCATGTGGTCAGTGCTGAGATGCCCGACCTTAGCCGTGTGGTCAGTGCTGAGATGCCCGACCTTAGCCACGCGGTCAGTGCTGAGATGCCCGACCTTAGCCGTGTGGTCAGTGCTGAGATGCCCGACCTTAGCCACGCGATGCCCGACCTTAGCCATGTGGTCAGTGCTGAGATGCCCGACCTTAGCCACGCGGTCAGTGCTGACACGCCCGACCTTAGCCATGTGGTCAGTGCTGAGATGCCTGACCTTAGCCATGCGGTCAATGTGTGGTTTCTGTCAGATGGGCCAGAGTGCGGCTGTTAGAGGGTTCCAAGGAAAAACAATGGGGAAATATTTGCAATTCAGGAGAACAAACAGAGAAGGACCACAAAATGGTCAGTTACATATTGAATGATCACACCTATGCACACCTGTGTACACACCGGTGTCAATACATCCCCCAAAGTCTGCAATCCTGAGAGGCTGTAGGGGCTGACAGGGCAGGGTGATGACCAGCGTGGCTCATGCCATCTCAGATGTTGGTTCCTGTTCATCTGCCCTCCACATGTGCGACATCCTCCAGAAAGCGGTGGTCAGACTGACTGAGGCCCAGAGCCCCAGGGGTGATGACACACCTGCCCTAGGCACCCTCCCAGGGTGAGCACATGGTGGACCCCAGGGTGGTGACCCTTGATGACACGTGTGACATACTTGCTTACCTGAGGATCCAATTAAGAAATGATGCTCCAGGCTCTGCCCACAAGGAGCTCAGAGTCCCAGGGAGAGAGACACAGACAAGTCTCCCAGATGAGTGGAGAGATCCTCAGGAAGGGACACAGCCCTGGTGTGTAATGTTCCTCCTGACACAGGACCTGAAGGCACAGAGCCAACAAAGAGCAGGGTTCACAGTCCAACCAGTGGTGGTCTGTGGCCAGACGCCCCTCCTGCATTCAGAGTCCAGGCCACAGTGACAGCGACCGTCACAGGGCCAGCCCTAGAGTGGACGGAGGGACTGACCTCTCTTATACAGGTGGTGCACACCAGCTAGACTCTGCTTTTCCTGAAAGTTCACTGCAGGTCACTGCAAAACTCCAGAAAAGGCACAAAGAAAGGTCATCAAAACTTCCGCCTGAGAGCCACGGTCACCACCTCTAAACAAGAACAGACCACTGACCTGGAGGCCCTGGGCCATGGTACACATTACAATCACACCAACATCACCCAGAGAACCCAGGTGCCCTGGAGACAGAGCCAGGCTTCCCTGGGCTTTGCTCAGAGCCTGTGGACTTCGGGCCTTCCAGCTCAGTCTCCCTCCCCAGCAAAACAGCTGAGCCTCTGCCAGCCCTGCCCAGCACCCCGTGTGCCAGCGAAGAGCAGGTGGCTGTTGGACACAGATGTGTCCCTAGCACTGTTCATGTGATTGTCCTGTCAGATGGGGAAATTGTGCTTTTTCTATAACTCATAGAAATATTCTTCCTAATCCAAGATACTACTGTCTGCAGAGGAAAAGCACACTATCCAGCACCAGCCAGCTCTACAGCTAGGGCAGCTGGGGGCAGGAATCACAGAGACCGGGGCTGGAGAGATGGCTCAGTAGTTTAGAGCACTGGTTGCTCTTGCAAAGAACTCGGGTTTGGTTCCCAGCACCCACACAGCAGTTAACAACCACCAGTAACTCCAATTCCAGGGGATTTGATGCTCTCTTCTGGCCTCTGCAGGCATTGTATGACTTGGGTACACTTACACATATGCAGGTAAAACACTCACAAACATAAAAAACAAACCAATCAATCAATCAATCAATCAATCAATCAATCAATCAATCAATCACAGAGACCAAAGGAAAAAGAAGCTGGTGGGAAAGGGATGAGATCTCAAGGCAGACCTTCAGCAAGGGAGCCCAGGGCTGACTCAGGAACCCAAGATGACCTTTAAAATGTAAATCAAACAGTCATCATGTCCTCTAGATCTGAAGTGTGTTTTGAAAGGCTTTTCTCCCAGAGTCTAAGGTGTTGACATTATGTTGTTGATTGACATGTACCCGACAGCACAGGGGGCACACTGGTACCCTGACCACCCGCAGGCCAAACACCGTGAGCAGAAGGCTGTGTCCAGTCTGACACTGGGACCCATAGGGGAGCACAGGCACATGGTGGGCATCCTGCACTAGTGGCTGCCATGGGCTCCAGGAAGGTATGCCTGGGTGCAGCCGGCTCAGATCCAGCTCAGCCTAGCTTAGCCATCCCCTAGCTTCAAGCTTGCTTGAGACAGTCCTGTCCCTTCCCTAAGCCTGATTTCACCCTTGAGAAGTTGCCTAAGAGACTGACCTGTGGGGACGACTCCAGGATAGCAGGCGCATCCAGGGAGTGTCCACTCAGGATGGCAGGGACCTCCCCAGGAGGAGGAGGTGACAGAGGAGGACTGACAGGGTTCTGTGGTGGGGACCCACAGGTGAGGTCAAATGAGCTCTAAGTGAGAAGCAGGTGCCTACACTGAAGGTGGGTAGAGCCAAGGGTGGAGATGCTCGGGCAGGGCACCTGAGCCCAAGGCTCAGCTTTTCCAATGGGCTCTGGAAAAGAGCCTTCCACTCCCTGCCAGGTAGCCATGCCCAGCCTCACTTCAGCAGATTCACCAAATCAATTTCCCACCAAACCTTATGTGAAAGCATTTCTGCAGTGACTGGGGAGGACAGACAGAGGCAGGGAGGGTGGCAGGAGCCTTCGGTCAGTGCTCTGTTGTGCCCTGACCTTATGTCTTCAGCTCCCTACTGTGGCCACATCCTTTGCCACGTGACTTTGTAGCTACTCCCACGACAGAGGGTAAGCGTGCTTCCCTACTCTGGACTTGCATTTTGGGGGTACATCTTGCTGTGAAATGTTAGTAAATAGGCATGCTTCAACTTACAGTGGGGTCAGGCTGGGTGTGGTGGCACATGCCAGCAATCCCAGGACCAGGGAAGCTGAGGGGAAGGAGAGTCACAAGATGAGGCCAGCCCTGGTTAGACAGTGATGGCCAGGCTATTTGGGGAAGAGAGCCTGTCGAATGAGTGAATGAGTGAGTGAATGAGTGAATGAATGAATGTGGTTATGTCTGGATAAACACCTTGTAGATATAAAGGACTGAAAGATGGAAGTTTAGCCCACTAAATGGGCACTTAGCTCAAGGAACTTCTGAGCTTAGTAACACAGCACACTGGAGCACCACAGTCTCCCAGTGTGATGGGGCGATGACTGGGGCTCGCTGTTGCTGCCCTAGCATGGCCAGAGAGCAGAAGAATCGCACAGCCCTTGCTAGCGTTGGAAGAGATCCCAATCCAAAATCTGAGGGATGGTGTCTATGGGACACATACAGCTTTCTCCCGACTGAGACGTTGAAAGGGTTAAGTCAGGACCCTCTGCCATCTGACAAAGATTCCAAAGCACTTGTGCTCTGACTGGGTGAGCCTCCCTGTAGCTCTGCCACGCCTCAACATGTCCCACTGCTGGACTGGCCCAGGGAAGAAGAGAGAGTAACACAGAGCACAGACGTCTAGGCAGAGCCACCTAGAACTAGTTCAGTCTAGCTCAGTTACCCTGCAGGTGTGAAAAGGAAGGGAACGTTTATATACTATGCACCTGAGCTTTTATCGTCTATTATGCAGCAGTAGCTGACTGGTACAGGTCTGAATTGCTATTAGTAGGAAATAAAAGGGGATGAGCATAGACTATAGAAAAAACAAGTTGGCTATTTAACATTGGTAGCTGTGTGTGCATGTTTGTGTACGTGTGCGGTTTATGTGTGTGCGTGTGTGTGTGTGTGTGTGTGTGTGTGTGTATGGAGGTCACAGGTTGTTGCTGAGTGTTTAACTTGGTTGCTTTCCACCTTTTTGAGACAGGGTCTCTCACTGAACTGATCTGGCTAGACTGGCTGGGAAAACCCCAGGGAGCCTCCTGTCTCCCCCCGCCCCCCAGCACTGGGATTATATGCGTGTAGCTATGCCCAACATTTTATGTGTTCTGGGTTCAAACTCAGGCTTGCATGCTTGTGTGGCAAGCACTTTACTGACCGAGTCTTCTATCCAGCCCCCACGGGCAGCTTTTTGGCCATTTCTCCCAGTGGGTGGCAGTCCTGTGGGTGACTGAAATGACAGTTACCTGCTCTGAAGCAAGGTGGCTTGGCAAGGCCTGCTCTAGCCTCAGTTCAGAGACAGATCTGTACATGAGTCCAACTATCGTGAAGGTTACAGCTGGCCCGTCCAACCGCATGCTTCATTGTGCCAGCTCTGTTCTCAGGATGCAGGGGAATAACTGTATAGCTTTGCCATGATTCCTCAGAGGAGAGTTACTAAAACCCTGAAACTTCATACACAATGAAAACTCAGCAGGTAGCAAAAAATTCTAATTAGAAATATTCAGCAAAGAATTCTTGTACTTCCTTTTAAAGAATGGTATAATTAGTTCTAAGAATTGAAAAATTGCTTCATTTGATCAAATATTTTGATTAGTAAAGAAATTAATTGTACTGTATCTTCATTTGTATTTACAGTGAATAAATGAATGCTAAAAATAACAACAGCGGCAAAACTGCCTGTCAAAAAATGTGGGGGAGATAGAACACTTAAAAATCCAGATGAAAACGCAAACCAAGGGCGGGTTGTGGTGGACGGTGCCCACTGCTGACCCGGGCACCTGTTCAAGAGGTGGTGGTGGTAGCAACATGGGGTACTCACCCCCCAGGGGGACCGCATGGAGCAGGCATCAAGGTCAGTGATTCAGGATACTCTGCACAGGTGCGGTGGTGACAGGTGCCATTCCACATCTTCTGGAGGCCTGGGGTTGTGAAGGTTTGATGTGAGATGCCCTGACTTGCTCATGTGTTTTAACAGCTGGTCCACAGCTGGGAGAGTGTGGAAGCATTAGGGGGTGTGGCCTGGCTGGAGGAGGTGGTCAAGGGTTGAGGTTTTCAGCCCGTTGCAGATTCCTGTCCTGTCTGCTTCCTGATCCTTGGAGATGTGAACAAGCCTCTATGCAAGCTCCTGTTGCCATGGAGCCGCCTACAGCCTGCCCCCTGCCTGCTCTGCCACAATAGACTATATACTCCCAAGTCACCAGTCAAAATAAACCTTTCCTCCCTTAAGTCACTATAAATAAGGGGGTTTACAACTGCACGGAGAACTCACAGCTTCTAGAACTTCGGAAAGGCCGGAAGGGAAGTCTACCTGGTCAGTACCTACTGAGGCCCTGCCCAGCAGGGCTGTGGCTGAGTGCACTGCCTTCACAGGACGCAGGGCAGACCATGTAGAACCTTCTGCATCCTTCCACCACCCAAGCAGCCAGGGCTCTCAGGTTTATAGACAAAGCCAGGCGGCTGGGTTCTGAGAGGTAGGACTTGCTTCTGTCCCCAGGAGAGAGTTCAAAGTGATACCTCTCCAGAGCCATGCCCACAGGCTTCCAGGATGCCTGTCCCCTCCATGCATGAGTCTTCCAGGAAGAGAAATCCAAAGCTCTCAGGCACTGACAGCAACAGCGTGGATGGCAGGTGCTGCCCTAGGGCAGTGAGCAAGAGATCCACGTCACTGATAAGGAAGTTACGTTCTAGAACTTTCTGTATAATCTTTTAAGTTTAGATTATTTTGAAGTTCCCTTTGTTTTACTTGCTAGACAGACACCTTGAAACGTTAACTCTGGAATGCCTTTTATTGCTCTGAGGCATTTTTACTACTCTGAGGTGTTTGATTATTCCTCCTTCACCAAATGGTTTAATGAGGCATCTGGTCCAATTAGTCCAAGAAAAGTGTAGATCAGATGTGTCAGAAGTCTAAACTTCTGCTAATGATATTTGTTTTTGTAAACTGTAATGGCCATTCGACTGGGTCCTACCCGAATTAGCCTGGTCTAGCTATCGATCAAAAGGCGGCAGATGTCCTGACCCAGGCCGGGGATACCTACTTTGTAAACTATTTTGGTCAAGTGAACTCAGGAAGGTTTTTCCTGAGATAATGTGACCAATCACGAAAAGAAACCATAGGGCCCGGGTGCTAACCATAAAATGATGATGTAAAAAGACTATATGGTCCTCATCTGTACTTCAGTTCAGGGCCCCAGAAATCTAAAAAGCCTTTGTGGCTTCTGGGACCTCATGCATGAGTAAGGAACAGACGAGCTTTCAGACTCTCTCATGGGTGAATGATCAGTCTCTTAGCTGTTCAAAGAATTTTTCCATAATATCTCTACCCTAGAGAAGGAGACGCCTAGGGGGAGGCGGGAGAGGATGCAGCCAGCCCTTGGGCCTGCCCACAGCCTCCCCCACCTCCAGGCCCTGTCCCTGTCCTGTACGCTGCTTCCCCAGCCCTGGGGCTCCACACGTTGCACCTAGCTTGTTCCCCCCATCCCCTGACATCACCAAGCTGGTTCTCCAACTCACCCTCCCAGAGCCCCAGGCTTGTCAGGGCGCTGCTCCTGCCCTCTCTTCTGCCAGCTTCCAGCTCGCCTGTGGCACACAGTTGGGCCTTCACAAAGAATCTGCCTGGACCGCTGCAAAAGCCTACCTCACAAATCCTTCTAGAGAATGAAATTACCATAAAACACAGAGAGCTCAAGGGAAGCCACCCCTGACCCTTTCATGAGTCAATAAACTCAGGGGTGAAGTCGTTTATGAAACTGTTAAAACATTCTTCTGCCCCAATACATTCCACACCAGTAATCATCATTACCAAGCATTCCACACACACTTGCTAGAGCTGGGCACGGGAAAAATAATAATGCAAACACTGGAGCGGTTGAGTATGCAATGACCCCCCAGCACTCCCCAGGCACCTGCCTGCCACTGGTGCTCAGACTCCAGTGGGGATACAGAGGCCAGCAGACTCTTTTCCACTCCAGGGACACAGGACATCTCAGTGTGAAAACATCAAGCTGTATGACCAACCACTCAGTCAGAAATGTGGTAAGGGTG
This sequence comes from Nannospalax galili, assembly GCF_000622305.1. Lineage (NCBI taxonomy): Eukaryota > Metazoa > Chordata > Mammalia > Rodentia > Spalacidae > Nannospalax > Nannospalax galili. The sequence goes on along the minus strand of NW_008348199.1, from coordinate 2,434,415 downwards.
TGCTTGCCTCCTGCCCTCGCTGGCTGGACTCCTGCCAGCCCTGTCTTCTAGAAGCAGCTGGTTGTGGAAGGGGGTCTCACCCTCTCCTGGGATCATGTGGAAGCAAGCCTGGCGTGGCCACCTTCATGTTTCTGCAAGACGCTTCAGAAACCAAGCCACTCTTCCTCAGAGGCCACCTGTCCTGCTTCTGTGCTCTGTGGTAGCCAGTTCCTAGCCTGTCCACACCACTGGGAAGTGGGGCTGGAGGGGATGTACCTCCTTCTCTAACAGAGGCGTCAGAGGCAGCATGGTTTGTGTGACACCTGTGGAGGCGCTGCAGGCCTGTGACAGCCAGCCTGCACAAAGGCAACCCTGTGCCCCACAGGGGAGACTGTTCCCTTCAGCACCGCACCTCTGGCTGCCCGACTTCCCTGGTGATGTGTTTCCATCGCTGACACCGGCCTTGTGCAGTCTGTCAGGGAAATGCTGTGGTAAATGCTGGCGTAGCATAGACACTGGTGCTCAGAGGAGGCAGAGGTCACTGTGTCAAAGCTCCAGGGCTCCCCACCAGGAGGCCACTATCTCCCCACTTCTGAGGCCTGAGCAGAGGCAAATATGAACTGTCTACCTAGCTCCCTCTGGGCCACTGTGACATGTCCATAGAACCTGCCATACAGACTGCTGATGGCATTCAAAGCTGTGACAGCAAGCCAGTCACTTTCTTTGTTTTTTTTTGCAGGTTCTGTCCTTGAACTCCTTATGTAGCTGAGAATGACCCTGACTTCCTGATCATCCTGTCCCTACTGGGTGCTGGGGCTGTAGCCCATGCCACCACACCTGGCTAAGTCAGTCGTTTCACATAGGTACACTGGGCTAGCCGCCATCTGGCTTTGTGCTGTCACCAAAGTTTCTCAGGCATCCAGGTTGACCGAACTTCCTCCCACAACTTGCTACATTACTGCACAGCTATTTCCTCAGAGCTCAAACGTCCCCGTCCCCGGGAGGGAGGCTTATTAGGGCTCATAAAGTTAAAACAACAAAACTGACTGACAAGGTTCCCAAGGTCTCTCCCCAAGGTTATATAAGCAACAGATTGCAAAGAGGAGACTCTCCCACTAGCCAAGAGGCCTACAAGTTGCTGAGGGAGCTCCAGGGATGCAGCTTTTGTGAGCTATCACCCACGCTGGGGTGGGTTTTCATTGAAGCAGTTGCCTCTGAGTCACCCAAGCTCCTCCAACAAAACTGACTGACAAGGTTCCCAAGGTCTCTCCCCAAGGTTATATAAGCAACAGATTGCAAAGAGGAGACTCTCCCACTAGCCAAGAGGCCTACAAGTTGCTGAGGGAGCTCCAGGGATGCAGCTTTTGTGAGCTGTCACCCACGCTGGGGTGGGTTTTCATTGACCCAGTTGCCTCTGAGTCACCCAAGCTCCTGTATGTAACCACAGTGTGCTCGCTGGTCTCAAGCTGGACCCGGGGAGTCATTTCTTCGGTCTGTTGTCAGTGCTCCTGTCTGAGGCCGAGGTGAATAGATGTTTATTCATATCTCTCCAGGAAAAGTCACACGACACACAGCTCTGCTGGTCTCCAGGACAACTGCGCTAGAACCTCACTAGCCAGTGCCCAGGGAGCGGGTTCCCGCCACACCTCCAGGTTCCATCTGGACTTTGGCCGCTCTTCACGTCAGGAGCGCACAGTACTCATGATGATGTCCTATCAACTCTGGCTAACTCCAGTCATCCTAGAGCCCCTGCCCAGAAAGGAAATCTTTTTGCTGCTCATCATGTTCATTAAAAATCCATGTCATATTTATAATAAAAGGAAACATACATTAATAACCCTGATAAAATCTGGTGACCGGTACAGCTGTGCGGTCTGTAGAAGATTCGGGTGTTGCTGTGCACTTTGTAGTGAAAACCACCAACTTCAGTTCTCTTGGGGGAAACTCATCGAGTGGTTTACCCATGAGCAACTCTAAAGGTCATGCATGTCACAAACACAAAGCAAGGCAAGCTCTTACTGGCTCTCTGCCTGTGAGAACGGGACAAAATAATTACATTAGATAAGTGCTGTGGGTTTTTTTTTGAATTCCATTATTTCCATGGTAATAAAGTGTTAAGATTTCATATGGTTTCTATTACAGTCCTTAAGACTCCTATGTCTGCACTGAGTTTTGTTTTTATATTAATGGTACTGAAATTGGCCTTTAAGAGGTAAAAGAAAACATTGGGCAGAAGTGATTTTTCCACAAGGGAGGTGATGCCATCCCCCACGCAAAGCACTCTGAGTGTGGAGTGTTTTCCTTAGATGAGAGTGAATTGGCGGAGGGACAGGTGTGTGCTGCTGTCATGGGGCTGGTGGAAGCCCGGAAGAGGGGCCTGTGCTGTCACTCAGACGCACCCTTGTTTCCTGTTTTGCCCTCTAACCAGCTCATGCTTGCTTGGGTCACATGTCAGCTCCAACACTCATCCCTCCTGCTGCATGCCTGGGAGGCTGGTGTGTCTCATCTTGTACTAGGTATGGTGGGTTTCTGATGTCAAGGGATCCTGGGTTCACCTTCACCTTCTCATGGGCCCACTGGCCTCTGTGACCATGGGACTGGCTGTGACTTGAGTGTACTGTGCATGGGAAGTGTCAACAGACCTGGTTGCACAAGTGGCACTTTGCAGGGCACTAAGCCCATTGGTGCTTCTAGAAGCAAAAGGAGCCAGGGGAGACCAGCTTCAGGGCAGAGCCAGGACCCGTATGGGAAAGTCTGAGGTAGTGACGATGGGAAGGGCTCGAGTTCCACAGGCCTCCGTGATGGTGACAAGACAGAAGATCGATAAACGTCTTTGAGGAGAGACCTAGAGGCACTTAGTTTGACAAACAGGTGAAGAGAGTGAAGTCCAGCACCCCTTGGCAGCTGCGTCAGGCTCTTTCTAGCTACTCGAGGCTGTATGCGGTCATGAGCACAATCCCGCTTCTCTTTCAGGTAACAGCTGGGGGTGATCCTGTTCAACTTCCTTTTCGAGGGAGGTGTTGGCTGTCTTAATTACTCTGAGGTACTCTCTTTTTAATTACTTGTCTCCTGTGTGTCCCCCTAGGGGATAGGAGCACTGGTGTCCTATTTAATGAGCTTAAGTAAAGCTTTGCCAAGTGTTACTTGTTACCCTCTTCCTTCTACTAAAAACTCCCAGGTTGTTAAGCTTTGGAAGGCTTGGTGATGAATAGTCTGCTTCCCCTGTCAACACGACCATCCCGGCCCCACTCGAGCCAGCTACCCATCCTGGTTGGGGAGTTCCCAGTCATTTTTCATGGTCCAGAGCAAGGTGACCACACTCTGTAGCCAAGCATGATGGACTGCTTCCTGCCCAAACTGGTGGGATGAACAGGACAAGGGGAACCCCCATCCCTGGTGGGGTTCCTTTATGGGGACTTCCTAGTCCTTTGACTCCTAGGTCTCTGGCTCAACTTGTCATCCTGGTTTGCCCGTTCTTAGGTGAGCACCTTAGCCAAGTGTCCTGCACCCTCCTAGGCCAGTGTTAGTGTGGTACAGTTGGGCTCTAAGAGCCCAGCAGTGTGCAGAGGGTGGGATGCAGCATGGCTGCGGCCTGGCCTCCCTCGGGCTCCTGTTTCTGTGCACACTGGCCATCCCTCAGTTGGCCATTCTTCCAGAAGCCTCACAGGGTATTGGGAAAGGCACATCCTGAGTGAGGTGACTCTTGTAAAGGGAATCCGTAACAGCTAGTGTAAGGGAAGCTAACTGTCCCAGGTGGAGTCTTAGTAACATTCGCCCCCAGTGGGTCCTGAGTAAGGACAACCACAGAGTCCACAGTGGGACTGCACCCACTGAGATGACAGCCCGCCTCTTCCATGTCTAGAGCTCCTCAGGTCTTCTATTGCAACAGCCTGAGCAGACCTGGACACTTCCACCGTGTCACTCTGCATGCTTAGGACCCTGAGCCACCACTGCTTGGCGCACCTCTGCCAGCCTCTCCAACAGACCTTGCCGTCATCCATGCACTGGGGGCAGCCCTACGCTGACATGGCTCCTCCCACCTTGATCTAGGCCTGTGGCCATCACCCCTGGAGGTCTCTGGGCCTTCTTCCATACCTCCCTCTCACGCATGTCTCCTCCAGCTGGCCGCTGGTCTACAGCACAAACCAGCCTCAGGTATGTGACCTAGCCCTTGCTCCCTGTCCCCTGGGCAGGGATCACATCTGTCCATCGTCTGTGAATCCCATGCCTGGTACTTGCAGGCTGACAGGAAGCATGCGGGTGACTGTGGAGGGACCCAAACAGGGGAAGGGCATACAGGAAGGAAGGATGCTGCCTGTGCTCTGCAGCACAGGGATCCCGGGGTCAGGTTGTCGTGGGGTGTGGGAAGGCAGGGAGGGCAAGCTAGGGTCCCTGGAGCTGGAGAGGCAGCCACCCCTTCAACCATCACACCAGCAAGTCAACAAACAAGGCCACAGTGTGGTGGCTGGGAACGGATGGGAATGCACTGGACGGTGACAGCCGCAGCAGGATGACCAGGCTGGTTGGGGCTAAAGTGAGACCCTGTCTCGAAAATTAAAAAAAAAAAAGATGGGGGTGAGGATTGGGGTGATGGCTCCGTTGGTAAAGTGCTTGCTGCACATGTATAAGACAAGCAGACGCCCTTGAGCTTGCTGGCCAGGCAGCATGGCCTACATTTTGAGCTTCAGGGCAATGAGAGACCGTGTATCAAAAACCAAAGCAAAAGCAAAAATAAATAAAAATTAGATGGATGGTTCCTGAGGAACAATACCTAAGGTTGATCTCTGGCCTCTACACACACACGCTCATACACACACATGTGTGCACACACACGTATGTGCACCTTTGCACCCACACAAAAACATGTACCAACACACAAAGTACCAACTTTTAAAAAAGGATGAATCCAGCACAGTCTCTAAATCAAAAATGATGCTCCAATATGTTCAGTTCTTTTCAAGAAATACCTATGTGAGTCATGGAAACACACTTACATGAATGAGCATATCACTTATTTTCATGATAATAAAAGTTCAAAAAGAATGAACAAAGTACTGACACAAAACACTCACCATGTCACACAGGAATTATGCATAGCAAATAAACCAAAGGCGAATGGATGCATACTGTAATATTCCATGTAGCAAAATTACAGGGCAGGAAAAAATAATCTGTGAGAAGTCAATTTCAGTTTTTAGATAACTTTCACTTTTTTCAACATTCCACATGAAAGACTGAAGTGAGGTGCAAAATATCAAGATGGAATCCTGGGCTGAGGGCATGTACTCTTGGTTGTATACAGTTTCCAGTACTGAAAAAGTCATAATAGGACTATCACCTGTCTATGTTATTGTCCCTTTACAGTATATACTGGCAAAGTTAATTTTAAATAATTACCTGAAAATAAATTGTTGTTTAAAAAAAAAAAAGGATGAATCTTAAATGCCAACTACTAAGCAGGAAAAAACGACCATGGAAGGGAGCGTCAATACCATTGGCTACAAGGTCCAAGAGTACATGACCCAAGAACACGTGACACAACAGCGCTGGGGATGCTCAAAGAAGCAGAGCCTGACAGGTCCTATAGCACTCACCGGGGAGATCACTCAGTGTGACTGGGTCAGTGTCCCCTAGAAAACTGGGGGATATTAGGAGGTTAGTGCCATCTACTCTGGGGATCTAGGGATTCAGAGATACCCTACCAAGGACTGTGAGCTTGGGTGTTCAGGGACTGTCACACGTACACAGGAACTGGAAAGGACCAGAGCAGCCAGCGCAGGGAAGCATTAGCTATGGAATGCTGGCCACTTGTGGGGCCAGGTGGACTGTTGCCAGAGGTGCTAGCCTGCTTGGTAGCTAGTAGGAGCCACCTGAAAGTGAGGGGCATGTACAGCCAGAGCCCTGCCCAGGGACCACAGAGAGAAGAGCCCTGTGGGGAGCTGCGTCTCCTTCAGGAAACCCTCTCCATTCCTGCATCTGTCAGAACCCATACCTCCATGTCCACCTCTGCCTCTGGCACACAGTCAGCGGCCTGGCACACAGTCAGCGGCCTGGCCACAGTAGGCCTCACTTCTCTGGGCGTCAGATCATCTTCTAGGATCTAAAGCTAAAATATATCAACGAAAGCAAGCTCCTGGGCTTTGGAAAGAAGATAAAATATTTTCTCACAAAGTAGAGGAGATGAATCCAACTTCCAGTGTTCCATGCAGGATTTATCCTGATTTTTCATTTAGAATGCACTAAACATGTGGTTTCAATCAGTTACCCACCTTAGCCTCTGTTTACAAGAGACACTTTGCACTGAGGACCACTTACCTCCTCTAGGAAAGAGCTAAAGTTCTCCAGGAAGTATTTCCAGTGTATGTTGGGTGTTAGATGAATTCTTAGCTTCCTCAAAAAATAATGATACTGGTTATCTGTTAGTTTATGGCAGAAATCCTTAAGGACCTCTCCAAAATCTGTAGCCTTTACAAATCCCGTGTCCTCTTTATCCAAAGCAGAAAATGCCTAAAAATACAGAAGGAAAAGATGGTAAATCCTACTTGCAAGTGAATATTCACACTATTTCCTATTGACATCATTTCTGCTGAATGAAGATGGAGCAGGTAAATCCTAATGGATGCTGAACCGTTATAAGTCATGACGCTGGTGAGAATTGCCCAGATCCACAGGAAAGTGGCCTCCCCTGCTGCAACTGGGGTCTGAGGAAGAGGGTGACTAGGGCTCTGGAGGGAGGGGGCTACAAAGGGAGAGGACCCTGCCATCCCAGCCTATGCCTCAGGCCCTGGGCCTACAGTGCAACACCAGCCGTGCAGTCATCCAACTGAGGTGTAAAAAATGTGCTATAAAAAGAAGGCACATTTTTTCCATCTGTCGAAACAAAATCATTCATTTTTATTGAGCTAGGAAATTTGTATCAAGTGGTGGATTAAAATGCTTCTTTTTTAAAGTAAGAATTTAACGTGGCTGAAAACCCGGAGCCCAGCTCCCTGGAGCTTTCATTCTCGTTCTGTGCTGGTTAGGCACACCCAGGGTGCAGAGCATGCATAAGTCAATTAACCTGAAAATACCATACCGCAGAGCTTTGAGTGTAGATCAGCCCACAGCCATGGAGGAGGCAGTCCTGGGCACCAGAGGCTGGGCTGGGTTGCTCAGCTAAGTACTTGACCTCTCTCAATTTCAGCCTCTTCTCCATCCTCCCTGCCCCGCCCCCCCCCCACTTCCTGCACTCCTCCCTGAGGCTGGTGAACCCCAGTTTCAGAAACATCTTGGCAGATGCCAAGCTATGCTACTTTAGATCATCAGGGCTCAAGCCATCCTGGGTGTGGGTTTCTGTGTCACCACAGTGCTTCCAAAAAAACCTGAAAAATGGGCCCATATCCAGGTGGGTTCTCCTGAAACTGACCAAGGCAAGGTGGCCTCCTTAAGCTGACCACAGCCACAGTACTGTGGACAAATTGCCTATAGCTCCTCTAAGTAACAGTTAAAGACTGGAGTTCTTACAGAGATTGGCAAAGCCTCTTTGCAGGACAGAGGACAAGCTCCCTGGTATCTCCCAGTTGGTTGACCCAAACCTGCCTCTCTGCTTCTCACCCCATTAAGCCCTCCTCCCTCTTGGACTCCAGAACCCACCTTGCCTCCCCATGTGAGGGAAGAGGTAAGTCTCAATTACAAAATCAAAACAAAACACAGGCTTAATCTGAGTTTGCTGATTTTGTTGGCCTGCCTCAGCATCTGGGTTTCGGCTGTGGGCTCTTCACAACCTGGGAGGCTGAACTTGATCCTGTTGACAAGCAATGGATAGCAACAGTTTCAATGAAAGATCTCAAGGTCCACCTACCCCAGGACATGGGGTTTCGCTATAGAGATCAGGCTGGCCTATAGCCTGCAGCAATCCTCCTGTCATAGCCTCCCAAGCGTTGGGACTACAAGTATATGTACCACCACACCCAGCTGGGACTTTAATTCCTAAGACCACTTGGATTTGGTTAAGAAGGGAGAGGACTGGTCCCTTTCCTCTTTCTACCTGTGGGGCTGTGACAAGTTCATGAACCCTGAGCCTGTTTCCCCTCCCGTAGAACAGAGTGAATGACCCCACCTTGCCAGCTATGCTCAACTAGAGACAGACTCATGGAATCCCACCAGCATTGGCAGTACCCCACAGCTCCCGGCTAGCAGGAGCAGGTTGCCTGTAAAGCTTTGCTCTGGAAGCTTCTAGTCAGTGCCAGCTGAACCTTCCTAGTATGGAGGCGTTTTCCCCTGGAGGCCTCATGCACGTGATCCTATCAGCTTTGAGTGAACCCTCCAGTGCAAGTTGACTGCAGTCATCGGGGCTGGGAGTACAGGCTTCCAACAGGATGCTCACAGCATGCACACTGGGCTTCATTTTCTCTCCCTTGACTGGGGAAGGACCCTCACCCTTGGACCAGGCTGGGGACCACACTGTATCAGAAGCAAGATCCATCCCCAAGCACTGTTTGCCAGCACAGCTGGCAGCACACAGGGCCACCCAGGGGTGAGAGGTCAGGCTGGGATAACCCCCAGCTTTCTGGTCTCCTTCACGACACAATCTTTGTGACACAGCCTGGGCTGTTCAACTTCTTTATGAATGAAAATTCCCAGAAAAAAAAACGAACCCTGCATCTTCAAACCTAGCCTTCTGCAAGGCTAATCAATTGGTTAGAACTTCGATGATTACGGGGAGGTAGGAATGTTGCAGGTCCAGAGCCTAATCACAACTTATCTTGGGCTATCTTTTGCCCTCTATGTAGCCTTTCTTGATGTACCTGTTTCTGACAACATCCTGTGACTAACAGGTAAAACCTTTGGGAATGCTTTAACTTAACAAAGCCCTAGTTTCTACCAGCCAAAGAGCTGGGTGTCGGATATCTCTGGCCCATAGCTGAGCATTCTCTTCTGCTGTAATCACCTACTCAGTGTTCCCACCAACGTGTCTGAAAAGTGTCTTGATTTATGACTTTCTTTGATCTGCTACCACAAAAATTTCATGAAACTGCATCCAAGTTGGAACATGGAATTTGGGGTGACCTGACTCTGTGTTCTCGGGCCATGGTCACTCATACTCGGCTCCAGAACAAACTCTCCTAACCCCTCTGAGGTGAGAGCTGTGCTCCTGTGTTAAGACCTTGAGGATCGCTTTAATGTCACTCTCCCCATTGGTCCCTTGCTTGGCCACACAGGCAGGGCTCACGGGGTAGGTGAACCCATTTTTACCCACTGCCTGTGTCCTTGTTTTAAAAACTTATCTTTGTGCACATTCATGTGTGTGCATGTAGGCACACATGTATGAAAGCTCAAGTGTAGCGGTCAGAGGACAACCACCGGTGCTGTCCTCACCGTCCTCCTCGCGTGAGGCCAGGTCTCTCTGCCTGCTGTGCCTGAGCCCCTTGGTTTTATCTTGCTCAGATCGCTTGTTGAATCCATCTCAACACACTGGGCGGAACCTGGACAGCTCTTTACAGAGCAAAAGCAGGCGCACAATTGCTCAAATAAACAACCCCATCTTGATTAATTAGATGCCCAGGAGACTGGGGGGATGTGGGCGGGTCTTGGGGGCCGGGGATGAGGCTCACACAATGAAGCTTTTGGCAGTCTGCCTACCTTTAACAGAGCCTGCTGGGAGCAGTCCACCATGGCCTGCATGCTCTTTATCAAGTCCCCAGGGTTCAGCCTGGAAAAGGTGATGGGTGCAATCTCCTCCTTTTCCTTTTGGCGAGGTCTGCTGGTCGTGCTGATTTCCAGTGCTCTCAGGAAGTCAAGGTGATTGACGCAATTGTTATTCACACTGATTCCCCACCTTCCCAGGCAAAAGAAAAGAATAAATGAGTTAGAAAAAAAAATCCAACACATTGCTTATTCATTCAACAAACAGTTGCAGGGGAGGGCAGTGTAGGAAGGGCAGTGTGGGGAAGGGAGTGATCAGAAGGGGCTAGCACCCACCTTTCCTGCTAGTACACATGCCAGCCAGTGCTGGTTTCTGACAGGCGCACGTGAGCACCACCACAACCAAGTGAGATCTAGGACTGAGGGCTGCCTCAGAGGCAGGGCCACTGGGTGCTTGTCCTGAAGACCTGAGACTCGATGGCTGGACATCAGGGCTCAGAGCTTTGAAGAGCTGAAGGGAGCAAGACTGCCTGATGAAGGATGCTGACCCAGGACTTGGGGGCAGACAAAGATGCTGTGGCAGGGATGGGTGGTCCTGGGAGGACAGCCTGAGGGCAGAGGAGGGGTGCCTGCGGTGGTGGAGGACTGCAGGGAGGTGTAGTGCTGCAACTCTGAAGGGCGTCAGGAATATAGAACTAAGGCAGGGTGGAGGGCAAGAGCAGAGGCGGGGGTGCACGCAATTCCTTCTCGAGCGTGATTGAAATGAGGTTGTCAAGCCAAAAGCTCTCCAAAGGAATTTGTGCAAAACCTATCTAGCTTAATATTTCCTCAAATAAAAATTCCATCTCAGTGTATGTCCCCACAAGGACGTCCACACCACGATGGAGGTCCCTTCCTGCTTCAATTTGGACAGGGAGGCAATTACTTTTAAATTCTAAAAGAATAAGCTGGGTAAAATCCCAGAGTTCCCTAAGAACATACAGGGCATTTATTAAAGATGTCAAGTAAATTGGAGTAAGGTTTCCTGACTTCAAAGCTCCCATTTCCTAGGCCGGGGAGATGACTCAGTCGGTAAAGTGTTTGCCTCACAGGAACAAGTTCAAGCTCACAGCCATGTTAAAAAAAATTGCTAGGTGTGGTGGCGTGTGCTTGTAATCCCAGGGCTGAGGAAGCAGAGGCAGGTGGATCTCTGGGACTTGCTGGGCAGTCAGCTTGGCAAGTTCCAGGCCAGTGAGAGACCCCCGTCTCACAAAAAGAAATGTGGATGGCACCTGAGGAATGCCACCTAAAGTTGTTCTCTAACCTGTACACACACACACACACATACACACACACTGCCATTTTATAATTAGATTCTTGGGGCCTCAACTCTCTGTCAGTCGGATGGGGGGCAAGTGTCAGAGTAGGACAGCTTGGACACTGGTGAGCCAGGGAGAAGCTTCTGGTGACTTAAAGATCTGCTTCTGAAGGCGGGCAGCCCAGAGCCAAGCTTTGCAAGTCGCAGCTGCAGAGCAGCCCTGCTTGCCTGTCGGGGCGGCTCACGTGACAGGGACACAAGGAAGGAGACAATCAGCACCGTTTCATCAGCCGCGGGAGGAGCTGGCAGTGCAGTATTAAAATGTAGTAATAAACCAAACGCATATGTGAGCCTAACGGTAGGATTTAGAGAAGTCTATTTTGGATCTGGAAAAGAATAATCTACATGTAATTACCAATAGTGAGATGTTTCTCATCAAGAGGTCTTTGAGAAGGAACAAGTGACTGAGCAATGGATCCTTATTAAGGTTTCAAAGCGCAAAAAAGTTGATCGCCCCCACTGAGAGTGGGATACAGAAACCGAAGCTTCACTGTGCTTTAACAAGACTCTCTCAGAGCCATTAGCTAATCATTTATGTCTGTTTTCCCATGATTTATTCATTGAATGCATATGAATTCCTATTCAACTGGAAATAGAGGGTTCTAAAGGAGGTCGGCATGGAGGTAGTGCAAGATGGAACAGTCCTCTCTCCACACTACACATGCACACACATACACACACAGGTACACACACACATGCATACGCACTAACACACAGGCACAATCACACATACCCATACTCACCACACACATGCAATGCATACACACCATACACAAGCACATACCACACACATAGGAACACACCAACACATATGCATACACACCACACACAGTCACACACCACACATATACATTCACACAACACCAAAAATACACATACACAAAATGCTTCACAAATATACATGCACACACCACAAACATGTACACATAGAACACAATACACACATCACACACATCATACATACTACACATACATCATACAAACACACAGACATGCATAGAACCCATGTACACTACACATACACATATATGTACACACATATGCATGTATAGAACACAATACACATACCACACACATACACACATACCACAAGCACATATACTACACACACATCACATACACACCATACACACATGCTCAACACAAACACGCACACAGAACACAATGCACACCACACACATAGCACACAGCACATATATGCACACACACATACTGGCGCTGGGCTTCTTGGGCTTACACAGTGAAGTAGCGCCTTCAACATATTAGGGACATGATCTTATTCCTAGGACCCCAGGCTCACACAAGCTAACAATCTGTCCGAGGGAGAATTTAAAAGCTCCAGACCGAAATGACAGGACATTCACGTCCCCTGCCCTTCTTAGACAGTTACTCCAAGAAGGACTCTAGAGAAAGGAGCGTGTGAAACACGGTGGGGGACGGACTGGGTGACACAGACTCGGCAGTGCTGCGCTCAGTCCAACAGTGAGAAACTGAACAAGCTGAACACCGTGTCTTTCCCTGGACCCAGCAGAGAACCAAGGTCCCCGGGGAAAATGTCCCTTTGAAATCTGGAAACACAGGCGCACACAGAGGCCGGAGCAAGGCCCAGAGGGAGGCTGAGGAGAAGGCAGGAGTCCTGTGCCCCAGAACATAAGGTGAGAGTCAAGCATGAAGACTACGGGAGAAACACTGGAAACCTTGGAAATGAGTCCGGTTCAACGGCACCAGGAGCTTCGGAAAGAACGGAGAGGCACTGCTAATGGGGTCGACGAGCTGAACACCAAAGACCACAAATAGGCTGTCAGGAAACCGAACATGCTGGGAAGGGACATCACAGTGAGGGGAAGCTGGGATTTCTCGGCACTGAGGACCCAGGACACTCAGCCAGCAGGAAGGGTGATCATGGGAGCCAGGAGGAAAGCACTATGCAGAGAGCAGACACCGGCCAGCCACCATCACATACATGGATTTGGGGTACAGACAGCCCAAAGTCAGGGCACAGCAGCACAGGGAATCGTGGAGTAAGCACCGTGTTTCTATGGGGTGGGAAGGGTGAGGGGTGGGGTCATCAGAGACAGTGGGGACCAAGACAAGCTCAGCTCTTCCCTGGAGGTCGACAGACATTGCCCATAAGAAACCAAGACACTACAAGCTGAGCCTGTCACTCAGACTCCAACCAAAGTGTGAAGAGCCCACCCCAAACTGATGACAGCTACAAATCACCATTAACCCAGAGAAGTCAGGCCAAGTCACATGTTCTCTGCTTCCCAACTGTCTGGGGTTCACAAGGACCTGGTCTAGCCCAGAAGCAGGTATAGGTTTGCTCCAGGTCAGAGGCAGTGTGAATGGACTCAGGAGAAGAGAGAACAATACACCAGCCTGTCTTCAGTTTCCACAGAGACCAACTTCATGTAGTCAGAAAGAAAATGAAGGGGAAGGGAAGCAGAGGGAGGGAAGAGGGGAGGGGAAGGGAGGGGAGGGAAAAAGAAAGGAAGGGAGGGAAGAGGAGGGGAAGGGAGGAGAGGAGAGAAAAGGAGGGAGAGGCAGGGCAGGGCACCTCTTCAGAAGGCCGAGGAGCTCCTCCTCCCTCATGGGACAGCCGCACCCCTGCAGCACCTTCTGCACTCTGCAGATGCCTGTGGTGCCCGTTTTGTCCTTGTCCAGGGCACTGAGTCCTTTGCTGATCTCTTCATAGTGGTCCACAAGTTTCTCCCTGGAAGAGAAAATCCCTCAGACACACAAAGCCAGGAAGACAAGCGATTCTCTGACACCCGGGCTTTGGGACCACTCTATAAGTGATAGCTTGGTCGCTCATCCAAGAACTAATTTGGAAGCTGCTTTGCAGGCCTGGTGTCACGTTTATGTGAAAAGGTGTCCCGGGGGAAAAAAAAAACAATAAGCCTCGGTCATCATCATTTTATCATTAGCAAAACCACATTAGGGAAACCACAGCCCTGTCTGTTTAGCAGAGTTGGTGCCTAAGGGATCCAAGAGTTTAAAAATACAAGGGTATGAGAGAAATGTGAACTGTGTTCACCCTCAATAAACGTTTGCTGTGCACCTGCTGTGTGCCATGCATTATGGGTGTCGGGCATACGAGCCTCACACAGACATCTTCAGCAGAACGAACAATCCAGAGTGGACTGAGTCAGCGGAGAAGACACATGTGCACAGCACAGGGTCAGGAGGAAAGAAAAGCTGGTGGGAGGAGCCACAAGCACCCACAATGGTGGCAAGATGCCCTTCTGAATGGTGCGGGCTGGCCTCACCGGGACACTAGCTGGCCACAGAGGAGTTTCCTGGGGACCCAGGGCAGAAGTGGAGCGGGGCAGTGAGCAAGGGCATGGACAGGTGTGGGTCCCATCTGTGCTGCAGACAAGGAGTCCTGCTGCTTCCACTTTTAAAAAAAGATTAGTTCATTTTTAATTAAAAATTTATTTGTGGGGCTGGAGAGACGGCTCAGCGGTTAAGAACACTGGTTGTTCTTGCAGAAGACCTGGGTTTGAATCCCAGCACCCACATGGCAGCTAACAACTGTCCTTAACTCCAGTCCCAGGGGATCCGACAGCCTCTTTTGTCCTCCTCGGGCATTGCACGACACGGGTGCACTTACCTACATGCAGACAATACACGCATACACATAAAAAAATAATACATTTTAAAAATTTATGTTTGCCTGCATTTATGTAAGTGTGCCACACGCATACAGTGACAGCGGAGGCCAGAAGAGGGTGTTGGGTCCCCTGCAACTGAAGTTCCAGATGGTTGTTAGCTGCCATGTGGGTGCTGGGAGCTCAACCCAGGTCCTCTACAAGTGGCCAGTGCTCTTAACTGCTGAGCCGTCTCTTCAGCCCCCATTTTATTATTTTAAATTGTGTGTACATGGGCCCGTATGTGGATGTGTGCACATGAGTACAGGTACTGTGAAGGCCAGAAGGGGGTGTCAGATCCCCTGGAACTGGAGTTACAGGTGGTTGTGAGGCCCACAGTGGGTGCTGGGCACTGAACGAAGGTCCAACAGTCTGTGCTCTGAACCACTGATCCATCTCTCTAGCCCATACCTCCTCCTTTGATGAGGAACTTGCTCTATTAGAACACAGACATCACCTCTGCCCCAGCTGACAAAACAGGATCTGGGCACCTCCCAGTGTGATGCCCCACAGACCTATGCATCCACCCTGCTGGGGCCTCTGCCCACTGGACAGACGAGGACAGGGTAGTGAGGACCTGACAGCAGCTGAGGACAAGATCAGCTGGCTCACAGCTGATTTTCCTGCAAACCATATTCCAGTCTCTACAGTTCAGGTCTTCCGGAAGATTCTTCTCTGACTTCCAAGACTGAGGCAGTAAGCAGGGCTTAGACGTGAACTCCCTCCAGTGGGCAAGGTGGCTTACTTGGTAAAGTGCTTGTCCTGCAAGTATGAGGACCTGTGATGGATCCTCAGAACCCATGGGTAAAAGCCGGGTGTGGTGAGATATGCTTGTAGCCCCAGCACTGGGAAGGAGAGGCAGGCAGATCCCTGGGCTTGTGGCCTGCCGGCCTAGCCTGATAGGCAACTCTTGGCCAGCTAGAGACTTTCTCTCGAAGAACAAGGTAGATAGTGCCTGAGATACAACACCTGAGGTTGACTCCTGGCCTCTTCATGCACACACACATGTGCATACCTGCACATGTACCCCTCACCTCCAGGTCCAGCATGGCATGTGGTGAACTAAGTCTAAATCTATCATCTCTGCTGTTCCAGGTCTCTGAGCATCTCCTCCTAACCCCCTGAGAAAAATGGCTGTCTGGTGGGCTCAGGTACCATCTTGGTTTCTGGTTATCCCTTAGGAGGAAGACCGGGCTGTCAGTTCTGACTGTTACACCTGTTCTGGTTCCCGTCCGTTGTCTCAGATGGGGGCTGCAGGGAGGGTAATGACTTGAGCGAACTTGGAAACAAACACAGAGCAAAGAAGTCAGGCACTCAGGAGAGGCAGGCTGCAGCAAGACATTTGGGGGCAGAGGAGTGCTTGGGTAAAGCATGTGGTCCTTGCTGGTCTCCATCTGGAATGGGCTTGTGACACTGGCGCCTGGACCAACTGAGTAGGCTGGCATCCCTGAATGCACACCAACAGCACTAGCTTTGGATGCCCTTACAGGTGTCCCCTGGGTCCAGCCCCAAGCTACAAAGCCCACTTGTCCTCACAATGATTCGACACCACTTAGTCCTTCAAAACGAAGCAAATGAAGGCAGAGAAAAATCAAAACAGTTTTTGGAGATACATATTTTTAGAAAATTGAGGCATTCAGCATCTCTTGGACTGGCTTCTGAGCAGCAATTATTTCCCTTTCAGAGTAAATATGTGCACAGAGTAAATGACGGCTTGGAGCACAGATCACAGAGCGCTGCCAAACAGAGCCGCTGTTGGCCCACACGATCAGCAGTGTTCTTCTGTGGTCCTGTCCCGCTCAGGTCTGGATGAGGGTGAGGAGGGTGCAGCCATCACCCTCAAGGCCCTCACCTTCCTGCTTCCAGGGCCCTGCTAGGTTTGAGCCCCACCACCCCCGCCCTGTATTCTCCACTGAGCCTGTGTCCTGTGCTGTTCACCGTGGCTTTTCTGGTTCCCAATCTTCAACTCATCGACACAGGCAAGAAGAGAGCCCGTCTGGAGAGTAAGGACACGTCTAAGAAGACTTTGCTTCATCTTTACATGTATCTGTGGTACTCCTAGCAAAATGAACACCCCTCAAGTTCAAGAAAAGTATAAAACCATCCCTTTAATTTGCCTACCAATCTGAGCAGTTTCAGAAGGCCAGGTATGCAGAAGAGCAGTCTGTATTTAATGATTCCTACAAGCTAATATTGTGTGTGTGTGTGGGGGGGGTGTGTATACATACATATGCACGTGTGCAGGCCAGGGGACAACTGTGGCCAGTATTCTTTAGGAGTTGTCCACCTTTCGCTTTATTTTTATTTTTGTGACAGGGTCTCTCACTGGCCTAGAACTCTCCGAGGAGGCTAGACCAGCTAGCCAATGAGTTCTGCCCCCCTCCCCACCATGCTGGGATTACAAGCACACACTGCTGTGCCTGGCTCAAGCTAGTTTGTTTTAGAAAACAGCTGATCGTGTGTTTGCCTTCTTTGTTAAGACAATACCACGGAGGCAGGAGGACAGGCGCGTGCTATCCTGACACTGGAAACACACCACCACACAATACGCAACTCTTCAGCTCAGCCCTGCACTCCCACAGTCACCAGCGCTGAGGGGAGACCCAGCACCATGCAGCAGGGCGAGGAGCCTCATTACTCACACGTGGCGGGACAGAAGCGAAGACGCTCGAGGGTAATGAGGCCAGTCCTGTCTGGTAAGGATAAATTCCACTTTTACATCAGTGTGTGGCAGATTTGATTTATACCAATCTTGCACATATTTCACACTGGATTCCACAAACTCAATTCTCAGCCCGCAGTGTCTGTGGAGCACTAACTTCAACAGGATGCAGGGCTGCAGACCTTGCCTCTTAAACACACTTCATTACTGGGCTCAGTCCACGCCTGAGGCTTTCTTGTTTTTCAGGAATTCATCAGCAGCTGCGCAGTGGGGTGAGGACAAGAGCTGAGTCCCACTGCTTGAGGACAGGCAGGTGCAGCCACACACCGCTAGGAACAAGAGGAGCCAGAGCCACCTGTGTAGGGGAGGGAGCAATGGGAGGAGGCGGTGGTGGATGGTGACCTGGGGACTGCCAAATATCTCAGTGGCCATCAGGGGCTCTGCAGGGAACCCACAGAAAGAGGTTTAAACAGAAAACAGCCCCATGCTGTCCAAATGCAATGGCTGGCCTCCACACAGCCTCTCCTGGTCCTTGAATAAGCATTTGCTGCCATCATTGTGGCTCCAGTCCGCATTCCGCATACATTTCAAAACCTCGGCCTATTGGCCCATCACCACAAACACTCCCTAGGCTTCCAGCAATAAATCCAATGGGCAGACATCAGGTTGCATTCCTGGGCCATGGTCTACAAAGTGGTCTTGGGATTGGAAGAGGTTCCTTTTGCTGATATCAAAGGCATGCTGGGGGGGGGTCACCCCTTGCAATTCTAATTGGTTCTAAGCAGTGAGTTAAATCATGTCCACTCATGCGCACATGCACTCATTCAACAGTCTGTACATGGCACCTACAGGGTTCCAAGGCACCTGGGAAAGCCACAGACACCGTACGGTGCCTGCATTCTTGGTGGGCCAGGCACCATGCAGGACACGACCAGGCAATGTTCAAGTGGGAGCTACAAACTATGAAGGGATGTGTGAAACCGTGACTGGGGAGGTAGGGCACGGGTGACTGCTAAGTACTGCAGTTCTTTGACAAGAGTAGTTTCTAGGCTCCACAGCAGACACACCCGGCTGCCGTCCAGGCCCTGTCAGTGACACACCTACCTGTCAGTCATCTGTTGCAGCTCCTGGATCTCTTCCTGGACCTGCTTGGGCTTTGTGAAGTGACCCAGGAAGTTGAAATGGTCTTCCTTGTAGGGCCGGTGGACCTTTGGCAAAGAGCAAACGCCAAGTCTCTGCAGAAACTCTTGGTACGCGATGCAGCCCCTTCCCTCTGTATCATTGCTTCAAAAGCAAAAGCAAATGCTGCGGTCAGTGGTGGGAAAGGTGGGCGGGTGCTCAGGGCCATGACCACACCCATACTGTTACACCTATACTGTTGGGTGAGTTCTCTTTGCCAGGCACAGGCGGCCGGGCAGACCAGAACCCCCAGGTGACCGACAGGCAGGTGACCTGCCCTAAGAGAATGCACCCAAGTCACACATCTGTCACATTTGTGGCAACACAGTTGGCAACCCCAGAAAACTGAAACCCCCTTTCCAAACATTCAGTTGTCCTTTTAAAACTCAGCACCTACATGTAAATGGAACTATGCTGAGGGTTAGAGAAAGCCTTCGCAAAGCACATTTCATCTTGAAGCTGTGGCAGATGAATACCACTTGATTCGAGGATGGTAAAAGCCCCATTTCCACTCTGAAGAGATGTGGCTTGCACATACCAAACCAGAGAGCCCAGAAGGAAAACAAGATAAGAACTGAACAGTGTGCCTTTTAAGTCATTTTCTATTATCAAGATTTTTCTGAATTATAGTTCATTAAAAAGGAGTAATGGAGGGTTTTTATCTCTTGATGCTATTCACGTAGAATAGGATTGCTTCAATAAAATTTTAAGGCAAATTGCCCATTTTCTTTTTTCTTTCAAAAAGGCATTTGTTTTTACAGAAGGATCTTGGTCCACACTAATCCGAGACAGAGTGGCATGGCAGACCTGACTTTCCCCAGATGAACCCAGAACTACAAGGAATGAGTCTTCTATTTAAACCATCTTGCAAACCTGATTCCCCACAGTGGGGATGCTGTTGTGGACACTGCTGGTTCTCTGGCACCACTGTAGGGTGCAGAATCCAAGGAGCCCTTTAGAATGGTTTCAGAGCCCCAGGTCACTTGGCACACTGCACCCAGCCAATGAGGCGGACTCTGTTTTCCTGAGGTGGAGGGGGCATGCTCCTCCTCACAGGTGGGGGCAGAAGAAGAGGGTAAGCAGCTTGAGGGAGGGTGTTGCTCTTGTGTTCATATGTGCAAGGATGCCAGGAGTCAGAGGCAGCCATCCTGCCCCAAAGCCAGTGGGCCTGCCAGGACACCTATGGGAGCCACCTCCTGGTCTCCCTTTGCCCTGTGGACCTAAAGCTTCTCTCTGCAGGTAGTTGTCTCTGCTAGAGGTGTTAAGCTCCCAGACAAAACAACAGGGGCCTGGTGACCTGGTAATACCTTGCCAGCTCTGGGCTTGGTCCTCCCTGGACCACGGCAGCCCTTCCTGGCAGAGGCTGAGTATCGTGGCATGGCAGCATTGTTGTCGCTTATGAACTGTCCACAAGCCTTTCCAGGTGTGTGTGATTAGCACAACCGTCACACTCAAAGACCAGAAAGAACAGCCTGCCTCACCTGTGACTCTTGCTTTTAAAACAAAGCACAAAGGGGCCTGTGCCTAGCAAGCAGACTCTGCCTACCTAGCCTGTGTTACCAGAGTGATTTAACATGTAAGTCAGTCAAGACATCCCTAACAAACTCCTAGGGGTCCCCATTGCCACAGGAGGCCAACTGCTGAGGAAACCTCTCTAACCTCCCAGGTCTAACATCCCATGATCCTGGCCTTCCTTAAATTCTTGGGGGCTAGTGAGGGGCTGTTAATGCTTATGGGGACCCCCAACCAAGTTTGCATTTGCTGTTGCTGTCTGTAAGCTGGTGGGGGGGGCCTCCACCTGTCCTAAGTTCCTATGTAAAGGTCATGTCTCCTGCAAGATGGCCAGTGTCCTGGGCTGCTGCTATGTCTGATCACCTGCTCCCAGCATCCAAAGCCCTTCGGGAAGGCTTTTGACAGTCATGTGACTTTCCTGAGTGTGGAGCCCTCAAAGAGGCAGTGCCCCTCAGTCCCCAGCACAGATTCCTCGCAGCCCTCTCTCCGTCGTGACACTTGGCTGAATGAAAAGGCACTTCTTAATTACTTCATTAACGGAGATCACAAACAGGCTCTTCTGGTTGCGAAGGCACAGAAGAGCAGATTGCACAGTCACAACGAAAATACTGTTATGAATGTGAATAATAAGAGAGTTAATTCAGCCTACATAACCTCACCCTTCATTATATAATCCTCTGTGTAACATTAAAAAAATCAACTTGCCTATAAAGGTTGAATTTTAAAATGGCTCAGCAACAGATGTGCCAGAGGCAACGTGCTCATCAACAGGCCCCACAAAAGCTTGTATTTGCATATAGCCAGGGCCATTAATTTATGATATAATCAGGTGACTGCCCATTCAGTGCATACACAGCAACTCCGCTGTACATGGAATTTACATATGTGCACATCCATCACTCAGTAAGCTTTACCAAGAGCCTTGGTTGTTCATGCTCAGTTTGGACACTGGTTCTTGCATGTTGCTGGAGTTTCTTTGAATACCACTGGCCCCAGAGGTAAAGGTGTATTTAGGGGGCATGGGGTAAGTCCTAAAGATGACTTGGACTATGTGGCAGAGGAAAGTGGAAGCCCTGTGTAGCTGGGATGGGAGGTACCATCTTGGAGGGTGGTCTGATGGCTCAAACAGACACTCTTCAAATGGAAAGGAGTCAGCTGCCTGAGCGGTGCCCAGTGGGCAAGTACAGGTCCTGAGACAGCCTCTGCAGTCTCTGTCCAGGCCCAAGCTGTTTATTCTCCAAGCCTCGGTGCTCCAGCCTTGCATGGAGCCATAGGGGACTGTCTTCACAGCCACTCGTACCTGTGACAAGTCTCCATGTGGAGCCTCAGGGGTGACACACCTCCACAGGGAGCCTCCTTCAGAGACAGTGCTAAGCTCTGCCCCTGTGGCCCTACCCTGGCCAATCCACTTCTCTCTGCTGAAGCCCCTGCTCACTCAGACTCCACCTTGAGGTATATCCCCTCTGATGTTGCCTAGCTGTCATCTGAGGAGGGTGTCTGGGCTCTGCCTTGACTAAGAACAGGAGTTGTGACCTACAGCATGGCTCCTTTTCAGGCTTCTCTGTTCTATTTGAATACTGACACACAGCACCCACACTGTGAATCAGCCTTATATCTGAGTCCTGATATAATGTAGGCTCCTGTCAGGACCAAAGCCCTCTCAGCTTGTGGCTGGGTAGCCTGGTTGGTGCACAAACTAGAGGGCTGCCACAGACTCCCCTGGCAGCTTTCCTGCAGTCTCTTCTCGTCCATGCACCTTCATAACATTTTCTTCATCGCTTTCCAGCAAAGGTTTCAGAGTCAAATGAGCTGAATCCCACCCGATGGAGTGGCCAAGAGGAAGCACTCAGAAAGCAAACGCAGCCCCAGGAGATGGCTCCAAGCTATGGCAAAGTGCAGTGAAGCTATACCCGTGTCTGTTGACCCCCTGCTGGTCCAGGCTGAGAGCTTAGGCTCTTCCCATATAAGCAGGATGTCCTCAGAAGCTTCCAGAAGCTTCTGCTCATGGACTGCCCTTCCCCCATCCCTGGCTTCTTGATGGCTGTTGGTTCAGACTCAACTCATGACCTCACTACAGCTGCTGTGTGCATGCTGAGGGCAGAACTGCCTTTCAGATGGCCCAAGCCCAGTCAGGGTTGGACACAGGCTCTCCAAAGTTACTCCAAAGTGACCATAGGAATGGGCATGTTTTTCACACGGTGAGGGGTCCTCGGGTCCCCCAAAATCTAGCCCACAGGCTGCTCCTGAGAGCGCAGGCTCCCAGCTCCAGAACTGGTGTCAGTGGGCAGTGCGCTTTGTTCCTTCAACCACCGAGAGCCTCTGCCAGGATCCATCTGATCCTGTCAGCCAGTCTCTGCATCACAGCCTAGGCCTGGGCCAACCTGGGCAATGGTGGTGGGCAAAGGCATGGCACTCCAGGACCAGAACCTCAGAAGCCCACATGTGCATCAGGTAATCCCCACCTGCTGGGGTGAGCACCCCACAAAGGCGGCAAGGCAGGCTGCTACCCAAGAGCTGCCGGACCCTCCTTACTCTTGGAAGGGGAATGTTCTCAAGACCCATTAGCATACTACAGAGTTTGGATGAGTAAGGAAACAGAGGTATTGTGCTGCTGAGATTTAGGGCCAATTTATTAATTCACTTCCACAGCATAAACCAGGCCCTTCCAGAATAACTCACAGCCCTAACAAGTGCGCTTCACAGGTCTGAATAAGTGCTGTGTGAATAATGGATGCTGAAAATGCTTTCCATCTACGTCCTGTCGTGTTTTCTGAGAGTCAAATTTTCAGAAGACCACATCACTTTCCTCTCTGCTTCTGCCCCCTGGTTTGGGGGTCTTCCTACCCTGTCCTGACATCACTGGGACCTGCCCAGACTCCCTGAGCTGATGGAAGGTCACATGGGCCCAGCTGCTCCAGACTTCCTGGACCACTTTCCTCATGCTGAGTCAGTCCAAGGAGAACCTGTCTCATTGCTGTTTTGGGGTGCAGCCTGGTGTTCGGACAGCCAGCAGGGGAGGCTATGAAACCTCATGTGGCTCTCCTGTGCTTACCCTTCCCAGGACCTCTGTGCCCCACCCTGCTGCTCCAAGGAGGTCCAATAAGATGGCAGGAAGAGGTCAGAGTCCTGCTGGGGACAGTGCTGGTAGTTCCTGTTCAGTGCTGACTGGGACTCTAGAAGTTTCCATGGCAGCATCAGTGGTACCTGGCTGGGCTAGGATATGACTCTCCTTGGGGTGGAGGCAGCTTTCTCACATGCAGAGACATCTGATTTCCTCTGGACCCTGGTGCTAGGGTGAGGAGTGGAGATTGGAGGTCTGTGTATAGCCCCCCTCCTCCACTGCTCCCTCATCTCCTGGTCTCTGAGTGGTGCCACAGTCCCCTTGGGCTTTCAGCCTCTCAGACACTTCTGTTTTCATTCCTTGAATGGAATCCTGGTGTCTGTTCCCACTGGACACCAAGGGACCCACTCCTGGATCTTCCTTACCCTCAACTACCCCTCCTCTGGGATAATGCCCATGTGGTAGGCACTGCCAGGAGCCCTCTACCTTTGTCCTTGTCCCCTCGGACATTCGGAGCCCAGGTCCCCATGTAGGAACTCCACGTTGCATGTGTCAATTAGACAGAAAACAACCCACCAGGTTCTGAACCCAGTCAACGTTTCAGCCTTCTGCCTGTCAGGTGAGATGCTGAAGGTGGCGCACACCGACTGAGCACACGCCCAGTGGGTGTGCTGCTGAGAGGACACGTGATGCTGGTGCACACATCCTGAAGGTGGCGCACACCGACTGGTGAGCACACGCCCAGTGGGTGTGCTGCTGAGAGGACACGTGATGCTGGTGCACACATCCTGGGGACACCAGGGGTGACAGCATGCCACAAAGAAAGACAGAAGCAGAAATCAGAACCACATGGCACCGTTAGGGTGCTTGAAGCTTAGGCATCCACACAGGAAATAAGACAGGGGCCTGGTTCAAAACAGTCACAGCATTTGAAAAACGGCACCTACATTAGATTCTATTTCCAGTGTGAAAGCCCTTCGAAACAACTCCAAGTTCTCAAAAGTTTGGTTATTTCCTTCCTGAACTCTGGGCTCTGCAAACCTCGGTCCAGTACTGCTGGTCAGGCACTGCCCGGTACTTCATATTCCTGAGGATCAGCATGCCCACCACCGCTGCTTTTCACCAGGATCCAGGTTGCCACAGAGACCCATTCCCAGACCCCGCTGACCCCTGACCATCAGGAGGCCCCTCTTGCCAACACACTTACCTTTCCCAAAGCTTCTCGAATTCTCTTGGGGTGAGGGGGATGTCAAAGCCATACAGAGCATTCTTAATGTCCCTTGGCTGGAGAATGCCATTTCCCTTGTTATCCGTTTCTACGAAATTCTACGACGGAAGATGGTGTTCAGTAACACAGCAGAAAGGGTCATCAGCAGTCAGCGTATGGAACACCCTGACAAGTTTCTCTTCCCACCCACCAACTTGAGTACTATTTATTTATTTTTATTTCTGTGGTGTCAGGATGTGGGGGCTTGGGAGGCCAGAGGTCAACTCAGGGTCATTCCTCTGGTGCTATTTTGTACTTCAGACTGGGACCTGGGGCTTGTCGATTCAGCCAGAAACCCTCAGGAAGCCTCCTGGCCCTGCCTCCTCCAGCACTGGGATGACAAACACAGACCACTGTGCCCATGTGAGTGCTGGGGATCAAGCCCAGGCCCACATACTTGCAAGGCAGGCAGTTTACCAACGGAGCTGTCTCCCTAGTCTCCAGCAGTTTCTTCTGGAAATGGAGTTAAAAATTTGAGTGTGTGGTGGTGCATGGTGCCCACAGAGGCTAGACAAGTTGTCAGATCCCTGGAGCTGAAGCTACGAGTGGCTGTGAGCCATCTGACGTGCTGGGAACTGAACTGATTCTCTGCAACAGCAGGAACCACTCGTGACCCCCAACCCGTCTTTCCAGACCTTTTTTACATGAAATTTGGCTGCACACCAGCTGATGACAATGTATCCACAAACACAGGAGATATGGTTCTGGTGGTAAAGCATTCACCTAACATGCACAAGGGCCTGGGTTCAATCTTAAGCACAACAAAACTTTAATAGGTAAAGATGTACTCATACGTTAGAAAGGTGTAGAATATCTCAGGACAGACAGACAGACCACTGGGCAGCACGAGGTGCTGAGAGACCCCAAGGGTGGAGTGTAGGATGGAAACACTGAAATACAAGGACACATGGCCATCACGCCTCCCGACCTGTGGACATCGAGCCACAGGTTAGGAACTGAATGTGGAGGTTGGAACTGAAGCTCTTTAAGAGAACAGAATAATTTCACAAAATCCAGGTAAGGCTGGATTTCAAGGGCGTCTATAGAGAAATTCCAATAACCTTGACTAAAAATAGGGCTGAAGCTGGACTTGGTGGACACAGGCTTGTAATGCCAGTGCCTCTGAAGGCTGGGGCAGGTGGGACACAAGTTCAAGGCCTGCCTGGGCTACAGACTGAGTTCAAGGTCAACTTGGGCAATTTAGTGAGACCTGTTTCAAAACACAAAGTAAAAAGCAATCTAGGGACAGACTTAAATGGTAGAGCACTTGCCTACTGTGTGTGGCAGTCAACATTCAGTCCCTAGTATAAGAAGAAGAAAAAGGGGGCTAGAGAGATGGCTTAGTGGTTAAGAGCAGTGGCTGCTATTGCATAAGACCCGGGTTCAAATTCCAGCACCCACATGGTGGCTAACAACCATCTGTAACTCCAGTTCCAGGGGCTCCAACTCCCTCTTCTGGCCTTTGCAGGCATTGTGTGACACAGGTGCACTTACATACATGCAGGCATAACACACACATAAACTAAATAACAAGTAAAAGAAAAAAAGAGGAGGAGGAAGAGGAAGGGGAAAGGGAGGAAGGAGAGAGGAGGAGGAAGAGGTAGAGGAGGAAGAGGAGGAGAAGAAGAGGAAGAGGAAGAGGAGGAAGAGGAAGAGGAGGAAGAGGAGGAGAAGAAGAGGAAGAGGAGGAAGAGGAAGAGGAGGAAGAGGAGGAGAAGAGGAAGAGGAGGAAGAGGAAGAGGAGGAAGAAGAGGGGGAGGAGAGGGAGGAGGTGGGGGGAGAAGCTTCTATTTCTCAAAAGACAGATAACAAAGCAGGAGGGTGGGAAGGAGAGCTTTGCATCATGCATCCCTCCTCTGAGGCTGTGGTGAGGCACAGGGGTAGAATGATTGTCTAGCATGCCCGAGGCTCTGGGTTCTACTCCCAACACTTCCAAAGAAAAAAAATTTTTAAACTTTAAAACAAACTAGTATCCAGACCCAGTAAGACAGACAACGTAATATGAAGCCTGTACAAACAAACATAGCAAGCATTTACTGTACGTAGTCGGGTTAAGTTGCATTAACCTGACTACAGAGATGCCAAAGGGAAAGGTGATCAGTCTCATCAATGACCAATAAAATGCAAGTGGAGACTGCAAAGAGATTCGACGCCACCCCACTGGAGCAGAAAACCCCAGTGGGAGGGGACCAGCACTGTGTGGAGTGGGAGCAAAGTCCAAAGCATGTCCTGTCTGGTCCCTTGCAGAAGAGCGCTGACCACAGGCCAAGATGACTCTCCCTCCATTCAGATGGAGGTCACATGCTGGCTCTGATGAATCTGCTTAAGTTACATGTTTCATTCTGTCTACTCCACAGTAGAGTCACAGCTTAGGAAACAACCGAGCCTGCAGCCTGGGCCTGGCGTTAGAGACCCTGGCAGTAGTCACACAGTGACAGCCTGCAAACACCAGAACAAACTGAAAAACGAACAATTCCTATGAGTCCTGTACAGACTGAGATCGGAGGCGAGCCAT
Organism: Nannospalax galili; assembly: GCF_000622305.1. Classification (NCBI taxonomy): domain Eukaryota; kingdom Metazoa; phylum Chordata; class Mammalia; order Rodentia; family Spalacidae; genus Nannospalax; species Nannospalax galili. Next base: position 2,407,609 of record NW_008348199.1, on the reverse strand, counting down.
CACCCCCAGGGCTGGAGAGGCAGGCAAAAGTGAGAATCACAGCTTGTCAGGGCACAGGGAGGGTAGAAGCCAGAAGAATCCCTCCTAACTCATTCTGTGAGCACAGGGCCAAAGCAGAGAGGCCAAAAAGAAACTCCAGACCCATCACATGAACACAAGTGTGAAGACCCTCAAGGAAACATCTGCCAACTGAGCCAGCCCCAGTGGAGAAGAGTCTGTGCTTTGAGCAGGCAGGATTTCTAATACAAGCGGGTTCAGCGGCCAAAAACCCTTCAGTGCTATCTAACCCACCAATGGAGCCACATGACCATTTTGAACATGCAAAAGCACCATGTGACAAAACCCAACCCTCATGGATGACAGTAACTCAGCAAACTAAGATGAGGGTGTCCTTAGTTCAATGAGAGATGTCTACCAGAGGCCAGAGGCTGGCACTGCAAAAGAGAATCTAGAAGTTTCCCACTAAGAGCAGAGCCGCCGCAGCTGGTGGGATTGGGAAGCTGTGGGTACACTGAGAGGGAGGACCACAGTGAGGAGAAGGGCAAGAAAGTGGGTGAAGTCCTGCCCCGGTGAGCCACAGCCCACAACTGGGAAGAAAGAGCCAACAGGTTGGTGACCAAACGGAACACAGCAGAGGCGTCCTTCAGGGTAGCGCAAGAACCATCCATCCAGCATGCAGCTTAGAACTCCTTTCCAGAGTGAATGTGCTGTACTCTCGGTACTCCACGTCCCAGGTTCCAGGTCTGCATCTTCTGTGTGCTTATCCCATGGTTCAGCTATTGTCACCGTTGGGCTGGGTACCCGTGACTCAGGCTGTAGTTACAACTTACTCAACTACTTGTAGACAGCATGGGCCTTGGAAGTGTGTGGCCTAGAATTTCGGCCAGGCAGGAAGAAACAACTCTTTCAGCTGCATGTTCATACTAGTGTGAAATTACCAATGACATTTCTCAAGAGTTTTCATTTAAAGCCTTCATCCTCACCAAGCCTGAGTTGATGCCAGGAACCTCTCCATGGAATACCTAACAGTTTCTCACTGTTGTGCCCAGCAGTGTCAAGGAAAATGAGTATTTAGCTGGGAATTAAAGTGATTCTTTTTTTTTTAATGAAAGATAGCAGCTATGTCTTAGTTTTATTTAAAAAAACAAAAACAAAAACAAAAAAAAAAAAAAAAACACTGTTGGGGCTGGAGAGATGGCTCAATAGTTAAGAGCACTAGCCAGCTGCTCTTGCAGAGGACCTGGGTTCAGTTCCCAACTCCCACATGACAGCTAACAGTCATCTGTAACTCCAGTTCCAGGGTATCTGATACCCTCTTCTGACCTCCATGGGCATTTCAGGACACAGGTGTTTTTATATGCAATGCAGGCAATACACTCATACACATAAAATAAAAATAATAAATAAAATATTTAAAAGAACAAGCTTGATGTATTTGAGAATCAGAAGGAAACCTAATCTCTCTCCCTTTCATGTCTCATATAGACCAGGCTGGTCTCAAACTTGCTTGTTTGAGATGACCTTGAACTGAGTCCTCCTGCTCCCTCCTCCCTAGTGCTGGGATGACATGCCTGACTTTTATTGTTGTTGAGACAGGTCTCCCTGCAGCCCCAGCTGACCTGGAACTCAGTCTGTAGACCAGGCTGACCTCAGTCTCACAGAGGTCCACCTGCTTCTGCCTCCTGAGTGCTGGGATTAAAGGCGTGTGCCACCATGCCCAGCTTCTTTAGGTTCTTTGAGGCAGGGTCTTCCTCAGTTCCTATGTAACTCAGTCTGGCTGTGAACTTGCAGATCTCACTGCCTTGGCCTTGAGCACTAGGATGACAGGTGTGTCAGTTCCTTTTGTCATAGCTGTGTATGTACATACACAGTGCACATGTGGAGGTTAGAGGTCAAATTGCAGGACTCAGTTCTCTCCTCCCACCATGTGGGTTCTGGGGATTGAACTCAGGTCATCAGGCTTGGCAGCAAGTGCCTTCACCTGCTGAGCCATCTCACAGGCCCCTCTTATTATATCTTTAAGCAACTTTAATAACAGCTAAAATCTCAAAGAGTAGAATTAGTTCTTAGAGCCCATTTTCCTCAGTTGTGAAAAGTAGAGGTGGAATGTTCTAGGTTTCTATAAATGTATAGTCTCTATAAATAATAATAGAAATCATCAAGTAACCGAATCATAACCACAAAACCAAGGCCTTTCAGAGTGTTGGGGAATGCAGGGAGTCAGTACAATAGGCACCAGGCACCACTTCCCACACACAGTGGGCACCCAGCACTGCTCCCCCCCCAACAGTGGGCACCCAGCACTACTCCCCCCCCCGCGGGCACCTGGCTCTGCTTCCCTCCCCACACAGTGGGTACCCAATGCTGCTCCCTCCCCCCAACAGCAGGCACAGGATGCTGCTGCCCCTCCCCACCCTGCCCGCTCACAGCTCTGGCCAGTGGGGATCAGCAAAGCACCTTGAATCACAGAAATGGCTTTCTTCTTTCAACGGATGGAAGGGGATAATCACCTTCTTACCTTGGACAAGTCCGCCCATCTGGTTTGGGCCTTGATAAATAGATACTGCTGAGCCTGTTCACAAGCTAGCTCCAATTCTGCAAGTTTCTGTTTGCATCTTAAAAGAAAAAACAGCTATGTTTAAATGTAATGGGCTTAGGACTCTCCCAGGGGGCTCCCTGCCCCCAGCTTCAAATATGCCATTAAAATCCGTTCTTTTACACCTGGTCTAACTTAATCATTAAACACCATCTTATTTCCCCAGCTGTGCAGCAGAAGGAGCTGCTGAAACTTTCTAAGTCTTGGTCTAGTTTCAGATTTTAAGAAATGCTGAAAAATTGTTGAACGGCTCTTTTCTTTTTTCTTTTTTAGTACACAAAACTCACAGGGCTCATTTATTCTCAGAGGGTTTGGAAAAAAATAATAATATAACATTAAGTGTCTTAGGGAAGAAACAACTAACCATTTTTAAGTTTGAACTTGCAAGCTGTGAGAAAGCAGATTGGTAACAGCAGGGGCACTCTTCAAGAGTACAGTAGTCAGATTTCCCAGTTCGTTTTTAAAGATTTATTTCACTGTTTTTAGTTATGTGTATGTTGTGGGGGGAGAATGAACACATGAATGCAGGCGCCCTCAGAGGCCAGAGGAGTTGGGTTCCTAGATCTCGAGTTACAGGCAGTTGTGAGCAGCCATGTGGGTGCTGGGAAGCAAACTCCAGTCCTCTGTAAGAGCAGTACACGCTCTTAATTGCTCGGCCTCCCCCTCCCCCAGCTACTTTTCAAAGGTTAGGCTTCTAGGATTCAAAGATGATGACAGTTCTATTAAATTTGCTTACAGACAAGGGACACTTTTTAAGACACTTTAAAAAGACCATTCTGCTGGTCCTACCAGGGCCTCCAGGAGGCACTATGGTGGCTGTCCTGGAGGAATCGGCAGCCTGGGCTGTTCTGTCCACTAGAGCCTTCAGGGGCTGTGCCTCACCTGGCTCCCCTCTACCTGCCTCCTGGCCTGGCCGACCCTCCCTCGCCTCCCTCCGACTCTTCCTCTCCTCCCTCCGACTCTTCCTCTCCTCCCTCCGACTCTTCCTCTCCTCCCTCCGACTCTTCCTCTCCTCCCTCCGACTCTTCCTCTCCTCCCTCCGACTCTTCCTCTCCTCCCTCCGAGTCCGGTGTCTGGCACTATCCTGGATGCCGTCGCCCCTTGGAACAGTACCACCTCTTCATCCTCACCCGTTGTTGTGTGCCATCTCTCCAACTGCCTACCCAACTCCTCAGAATTTCAGAACTTCAAGGGTGGGGAAGGACCCCCAGCTCTGCCACGCCACCCCCTGTGGCTGTGGCCCCCACGGGGGTCTGGGAAGGCTGGCAGGGTTGTTTTATTTTCTCCATTTTGGCTTGAAGGGACTGAAGCCCAGTGAGATACTGTGGAGCACAGCTCACCTCCCCGGGCTGGCCCCATGCAGCATGAACAGCAGCTTTCCTCAGCCTCAGCCTCTGTTGCCGTGTTATAAAGCAACAGTTTTGACCTGAATTACTTTAAGTGCCAAGATGGAATGACTCTACATCTTGTTTACGCAAGTAAACAACCACCATCTGCCTGCACACCAGGAGGCACAAACTGATAAATAATTTATTCGTACCAATAAATAGCACCTGAAAATACAGGAGGCTTATAGAAGTGCCAGACACATGGCCCTTGGTCCCACTGAATGTGGCCCCTCACAAGGGTCTAAAGGAGGAGGACAGAGAGACCACACAGGGACCGATGGCCTGGGTACTTGTTACAAGCTGTACCCATTACAATCGTCACAGGGAAGGACCCCTAACTCTGACCCTGGGCTTAGGCTCAAGGGCAGTTTCTCCTGCTGTGACATGTGGCCCACTTCAAACTGTCACTCAGACCAGCCTTGACCTGGACTCATTTCTCTAGAGCCCTCTGCAGGAGGTTGGGGGTCAACTCTACGCCTGCAGCATGACTCCTTTGAACACTGCCACCTTGTTAACCCTTTAACAGCCACTCTGTGGCCTGTATCTATAGATTACTGTGTGAACTGCGATGTGTGACTTGCACTTACTGTTGGCAGTGAACACAAGAGTACAAGCTGGGGGCGGGGGGCATGCCATAACCCCAGCACTCTGGAGGTACAGGCAGCAAGTTTGTGAACCTGGCCTATAGGAGGAGATCCTGACTCAATAAAACCAAACCAGAAACCAAAACAAAAAGACACTGGGATACAAGAGCCCGTGTTGGGACCAGCGAAACCAGGGCCTCTGGGGAAGCAGAGGCCAACAGAGTCGACCTAGCTTGTGAACCGAATAGATCCTGGTATCCTGAAAGACACACATGTCTGCTCACAGGGACAATCCCTGACATCACCTTCACTCGAAGCCCCACCTGTGCATAGAGGGGCTTCCCGCTGGACCACCAACTCAGCAAGAGCCACACCTCCGTCTTCAGAATATGCTGTTCCCCACGTGCACACGTGCGCTCTGCGCCTGAAGCCAGGGCTGGCCCAGTCTCTGACTCTGATCTCATTCTTCATTTGGGAACTGTGTTCATGAAGTCTAATGCTGGTGAAAAGAATCTGCACCATCTAGTCTGTGGTGAGGACCCACAGCATATCCATTGAACCTGTATGACGGCTGTACATCAAAATATACTTCTTATGGGTGGTGAGTGGGCAGATGGTCAAGGTAGATGCGTCTTAAATGTGTGAGCAGAAGGCTGTCATGGGCCAGTGGCTCCAGTTGGCACCCACACAGCAAAGGACAATGTTTCGCAATGTGGAACAAACAAGGACACATAGGCTCTCTTCCACAAGGTAAATTGCAAAGTTTTCATAAACATCACAGGCAGGTGGTAAGTGGAGGCCAGAAGGCAGAAGGCCCAGCCAAGGTGGCAGGAGGTTTCTAGAAGGCCATCCCAGGTGGCTTTGAGAGAAACAGCCTCTAGGCAGAGGAAGCTGCCCCTCCTAGCTGGTACCAGAGCTCCTTTCCTGCCCACCACCTGTTCTGAGGTCCTTAGGACTGATCACCAATCACCACAACTCTTCTCTGTGGTCCAATTCCTTCATCCTTAAAGTCACATGGGAGGTGCCTCCTGGCAGAGCTGGTATGGCTCCATGAAGCACAAACATGGAGGCTGATCGGAAACAGCCACTTTCTCTAAAGTTATGTCTGACTTTGGGTCTTAAGGCTGTCTTTCTCAGACCCTTGGAGGCCAGCCTGTGTTCTACTGGGCTCCAGCCTCTGCCCACTGTGTCCATCCTCTATTCTGGTGCTGCTGCTGAAGGATCTTTGTAGAGCAAAGTCAGACTCCCTCATCTGTGGCACACAAACCCAAGGATGTTTCACGTCCTGCCTGCTGTCCTGGCCTCCAGCTTCCTTCCCACCATACCCCACCATGTAGCTGTGCCACAAGTATTTTCTCCCGGGAATGCTTGACCTTCCTGACTCTGAGTTTTGCAAATACTTTCTCTAACCTGGAACAACCTTCCCTCTGGCAAGTGATAAGACTCCTACTCATACCTCAAGGCCCAGCTCTCCTATGCTCACTTTAAAAAAAATATTTATTATTTTTATTTTACATGTATGAGTGTTATGCCTGCATGTAAGTAGGAGCACCCATGTTGTGCAATGCCTGAGGAGGACAGAAGAGGCTGTCAGATCCCCTGGAACTGGAGTTATGGACAGTTGTTAGCTGCCATGTGGGTGCTGGGATTTGAACCTGGGTCTCCTGCAAGAACAGTCTTTTTTTTTTTTTTTTTTTTCAATTATTGGTCTTTTTTGAGACAGGGTCTCCCTGTAGCCCCAGCTGTCCTGGAACTCACTATGTAGACCAGGCTGGCCTTGAACTCACAGAGATCTGCCTGCCTCTGCCTCCCAAGTGCTGGGATTAAAGGTGTGAGCCACCATGCCTGGCTAAGAACAGTCAGTGTTTTTAACCGCTGGGCCATCTCTCCAGCCCCCCATGCTTACTTTCGGACATTTTAAAGCAGTCTGGGTTTCCTCTCTCTGAGTTCCTGCAGTCCCTCTACCTCAGCATGGCTTGCATTCCACCCCTGGGGGGAGCACTGAGCCCTGTCCACATTTGCGCCATCAAGGTCTGGGGCCACGTTCAGCACAGAACCAACCCTTTGCAAGCAGCCAGCAAATGGAAAGAACAGGGCCAAGTCTTTGGAAGGGCAAGTCTACACTCCAAGTTTGAACTCTGTCAAGTTCATTCTGCACATTCTCTAGAAAATTCTTTCAATAAAAGCTCAGAACTTGAGCAATGAGACATAGGTGTGCAGCTCACAGGTCACATGACTGCTTAGCTTAGTTAGGGAGAGGCTATGGTCATTTTCTTGCCTTTTTTTCCCAGTGGTTATTTTTTCAAAATAAAACCTATGAATCCAGGGGAAAATTAAACAACATGCAGGCGACAGGGCCTTCCGCAGCTTTGCTGGATGTCAGCAGGGTCTGGCCAGAGCTGTACCTCTGGAGGACTTACCTGCCTGGGTGGAAGGGGGCTCATACCTACCTGCCTGGGTGGAAGGGGCTCATACCTACCAGCCTGGGTGGAAGGGGGCTCATCTGGAGCCCCTGAGGTCATGTGTGCCTTGGAGAAAATACCACACAGCTGTACTAATGTGCTGTGTCATCCCATTAGACAACCCCCTCAGGTGTCAGCATGTCAAAAGAATTGCAGTCACTAGGGCTGAGAAGATGGGGGAAAGGGCTTGAAGCCTTGCGAGCATCAGGACCTGAGTTCAATCCCCAGAACCCACATAAAAGGCGGGTGTGGTGCCACAGTGTGGTGGCACTTGCTAGTAATGTCGGTGCTGGGGAGGCAGAAACAGGAGGACTTCTGGAGATCACTGTCCAACCAGTCGAGTCAAATCAATGAGCCCCAGGACAGTGAGAGATCCTGTAAAAAGTAAGGCAGAGGGCTCCTGAGAAAAACCACTCAAGGCTGACTTCTGACCTCTACATGTATGTGTACATGTATGTATATGAACCCATACACATGTGTACACACACTCTCAAGCATGAACACCCCCATCACACATGTACACCCCCACCACACACGTACTCATTTTTTTAAAGCAAAATGGAGTAATCGGAAAGGAGAGGCAGACTGGTTACTCTGCGCACAGGTCAGCATCTGTCAGGAGTCAACAGGAACCGCCATGAGGTACTGCTCAGGTGGTGGCCTCAGTCTGATTTCAAGAAGGTCTCAGAGACAGAGTTACCTGAGTGGGCACTGAGACCCTCCTCCTGGCTGGTGTGAGGCTTGTGGGTCAGGCAGGGGTCCAGGGGCAACACTGCCCTGGATGGGCTAGAGAGGGGTCCCTGTGCTTGAGGCACTGAGTGTGCTTGGTTCCCAGCAACTGCCATTGAAAGCCTGTGTCTCCCCGAACTCGCACATACCATCTGGATGAACATCTGGAGATGAGGAGGAGATGGGACGTCCCTTGCTCCTGGGGACAGGTCATGAGTTTACTTGAAAAGGGGCACCTGAGCCCATTCATGCACAGCCCCTGCCTGGCCCCAGTAGCAGAACAAGAGTGCCCAAAGCTCTCCAGAGTCCAGCCGTGAAAGGCTGAGCAGGAGGCTTACACAGCTGACCCCCGGTGAAGAAAGGACAAACAAGTAGACAGATGCATTTGTGTCTAGAGAAGAGCCTAGAAGGATGGCCAGTGAGGTGTGCGGCCACACCCCAGGGTGGACTGTGGGTGTGTATCTGACCACGCCCCCTTGTGTGACCCTTTCTTTGAAGTCAAACACAAGACAGCTCTGGGGGCCTTTGTGTCCCACTGCGGCCTCAGAGGTGTGACCTTCCTGGTGAGAGGCCTCCACACACTGATGGCTCTGAGCACACGGCCTGTGCCTTCTCACCTAATGAGGCTTTGAGGCACCTCGTCTGTCCTCAAAGGTTTCTTCTCACACAGGTTTTGAAACTCTAGGAAGTTTAGAGTGACACTAAGTCTCAAGCCCAGGAGGCCGAGGAAACGCTCAAACTGGTCATCCTTCATGTCGAGCAGCAGCTGCTGCAGCAATCTATGAAGATCACGCATGTTGATTATACCGTCTCTGTCAGTGTCTGTTTTAAAGAAGGCAGAGTAAGGGGTCCTAGAAACAAAACACACACATCAACTTCTCTTCCGCACCTTCCCGCCATTCATGGTCACCCCCCACCCCACTAGTGGTACTCGGCTCCTCCATGGAGACCCCACTGTTCCCGGGCGCCTGGCCCTAGTTGCCTCCACCTGGAGTCGGAGCTGCATGCTGACCTCTCTTTCAAAGTGAGGAGCTGGAGTGTGGGGACAGTTAGGGCACCTGGACTTGAAGTGTGGAGAGTGGGCTGGGGCTCCCTAGAGAATTTAAAGCTATCACTCTCCATGTCTTTACAGGTTCCTGGAATGTCTGACCACTTCTTCTGTAGATAAGCAAATCCTGTGCTGGGCTTCACTGAGTCACCTGGACCCAGGCTCTGCCGGAGGACTGAGCGAGCCTCTTTAGCTCTGTCCGTGGTGCTGCCCACAGGGGCCCTGGAGTTCCCATTTTGCACACGAAGAAAGAAGCTAAGGGGCACAGCAGCTTGTGACTTGATCAAGGGTACCTGGAAGCAGGCTGATGAGTCACAAATCCCGACTCTGCCTCTTACCACTTGTGAGTTTGTGTTCCAAATCTGACAGCCATGTTTCATTTCGTCTTCTGTGAGACGGGGGGAGACAAAGTGGCTCCCTGAAGCTGTTACTAGGAGTTAAGATGCTACTGCACACAGGCTCAGCAGTGCCCGGAGTGATCCGTCAGTGCGCTAAAATGTCTGTGGCCTGAAGCCAGACAGCAGTGTGAGGCTGTGGACCCACACCTGTGTCCCCTCACACAGCCCTCCCGAGAATTTGTCCAGCTTCCTGGAGGTGCACACTGACTCCTTCATGCTCCAGATCCCCACAGGAGTTGTTCAGAACATGAAGCCAACCCTGCTCCCCCACAAGTGTCAAATTAGATGCTTTGGGATTTTGTAGAAAGTTCTAGCTGAGTTGGCTCAGTGATTCAGTTGCCAAACATTTACGTGCAGAGTCGCTATGCTAAATAGTGTGAGATAACATAGAACATTCTGGCCCTGCCTCAGAGTCACTGCTGTCCGGCGGGAGAGGGCTTTGTAGGACTGCAGACCCACCTGTTCACTACTTCCTTCTAAGTCTGGCTCCAAGCCTCCCACCTTCCAGACCCACAGCCGAGAAGTCCAGACTGAACAAGGTCAAAGTCGGACCCGGCAGACAGCAGCTCTTTCCAGTTGCTCAGACCACACCCCCAAGTCCTGATTCGTCCTGTCCTGCCCCAGGTCTATGTTACAGATCCTGCTTGCTTGTTGCGGGTGGGTCTGCAGTCTGCCCTTCACACCAACCACCTCAGCCCTACTCAGCCCCTGGATCCCTCAGGAACCTCCCATAGACTCCTGACTGCCATCCTGTCTTCATTAGGCCATCCCTATATCCCAGCCACACAGGGTGCCTAGCTCCTGTGCTCTGTCTCCCTCCAAGTCCAACTCCCCGAACACCCATCCCTTTCCACCTGCCTCCTGCTGCTAACATCCAAGGCTGCCTTGGGATGTGTCCCCAAGCCCCCCATCCCCACCTCCTTCAGCAGTTACAACATCTGCCAAGCTTTGCTTCCACCTCATCCCCATCCCTGTCCCCTGCCTCTGCCTACAAGTTGCCTCACAAGCACAAGACCTGGACCCTTATCTGCTCAGCTCCAGCCCCAGCTCCCAGAGCAGTGCCCACACTTATGTGTGGGATGAACAAACTGTTGGGTGAATGAGGGAACAAGTAAGGCCTGAGCATCTCTTAGGTGGCCAACCCTCTGCTGAATATAGGGCCACAGTGAAGACTGTTGTAAGTCCTGCTGTAAGGCCCGCTCACTGTGACCTGGAAAGGAAAGACAGGAAGCAAGTAACAGCACACAGTGAGGTGTGACCAGCATTCCAGCCCTCAGCACTGTGCTATAGGTGCGGTCTAGGTTCTGGGGTCTCGGTACTCACCTTCCCAGCACAAAGCCCCTAATCATTACGCAGGTTTTGCAACTGAAAAGATACACCTCCAGTTCCTGTCTGTGCTGACTGCCAGCAGCTGGCTCTGGGTAAGTTTCTATCCATCTCTGACCCTCAGTTTCTCTAATATCTACTCAGTAGTGTAGGTGGGAATTCAGACAGATACGGCCATGTATACAAATCTTCCAGTTTGGGCTGGAGAGATGGCTCAGTGGTTAAGAGCACTGACTGCTCTTGCAGAAGACCCAGGTTCGAATCCCAGCTCCCACATGGCAGCTAATAACGGTCCATAACTCCAGTTCCAGGGGATCCGACAGACTCTTCTGTCCTCGGGCATTGCACGACCCAGGTGCACTTACCCGTGGAGGCAATACACGCATACACATAAAATAAAAAATAATAAATAAAATATTTAAAAACCCAAATCTTCCAGCTCACCTACTGGCATTAAGGAGTGGAACCTCACTTTTTCACCACCTATGACTTGGTCACCTCGCGTGACAAGTGGGCAGCAGCCACTTGGGGTACTGTGGTGAGTGGCTTTAGTGTCGACTTGACACACCTGGGTTGAGGGAGCCTCAATTGGGGAACTGCCTCCAGACTGGCCTATGGCCATGTCTGAGGGGCATCTTCTTGATTGCTGAGTGATGTGGGAGGGCCCAGCCCACTGTGGGTGGTGCCACCCCTGGGCAGGTGGGCCTTGTTGTATAAGAGAGCAGGCTGAGCAGGGGCCAGGGAGCAAGCCAGTGAGCAGCGTTCCTCCAAGGCCTGTGCTCCAGCTCCTGACTCCAGGTTCCTGCCCCGAGTTCCTACCTTGGGCTCCCTGATGAACTGTGACCTCGGAGATGTAAGCCGAATAAACCCTTTCCTCCCCAAGTTAGTGTTGGTCAGCATGTTTTGTCACAGCAGTGGAGAACGAAACCAGGACAGAGGTGAAGGAATGATGGTGCTCTGGCTTAGTCCAGTTACAGCAGGCGGAGTGCCCGAGGGACAAGCAGACCCACCTGGCTGGGGTTGAGGGTTTAAGGAGGCCAGGAAGCAGGGGTCCCTCTGCTGGCCCCAAAGGAGAGGAGACCCACCAGGCAAAGGAAAAGAAAGCGCAGACAGGAAGGTCCTACTCACAACAAAGTGGTAGCTGACCAGGGCCACCAAATGTGTGGACTGACCACACTGCAGAGCCAGATGCCCACTGTGCAGATGGAAACGCAGAGCAGAGAGGTTTACAAGGATCCTATCTGATGTCTGTTTCAGCCTGTTTGCTGTTTAAAGGGACAGGATGTGGGGGCAAAAGCCTAGACCTGCAGCAGTGCAGCCAGTGGGACACCGACGCAAGTGTCCTGGCCAGTCCTGCTTTCAGGTGAGCTGCAAGTTAAGCGTCAGTCCTCAGGGGCCACAGAGGACCTCGATGTGGCTCTGTATCATGGAGTCCCCAAGTTACAGAGGTCTCTGATGCCCCTGCTTCCTCACCATCCCTCTGTGTCCCTTGTTTCTAGGCTGTGCATCCACCCATCCATCCACCCACTCAGGGTGGATCCATCACCCCTCCACAACCCAAGACCTGCACCCTCACACAGTCCAGCTCATCTGGCTTATCTGTCTTCCATTCTAAACCCTGCCTACACCTCGGCAGATTCTAGGGCCCTCGCCTCTGCCTTGCACCAGCTGCTGTCTACCTCTTCTGTTTCATGTCACAATGTGAGGGCAGGTGACCTACACTGTCGTCCTCTCCCCTGGAGCCAAGCCCTGTCCATCCCCGCCTGGCCTGAACCGAGCTCCTACGTGTGGCTCACTCCCTCAGTTTCCTTCCAGCACGTGTTTGGGGCTTCCCAGTCAATGCAGGGCCTCCTCTGGGAAGTCCACCTTAAAGGGTGTGGTCTCATAGCACACAACCAACACCTCAGCAACCTGCCATGGTGTCTATAAATTGTCATTCTATCTGAGAGTTGAACCAGAGGAGACTCTGGGCAGGGCACAGATCTGCTACCCCGGCATTAAACACTGACTCCAGCATATAGTGAACAGGCCACACTTGTTTGGTGGGTGAATGAGGGAGAGTAATGTGTGTCCCCAAGTCCACAGTGTCCTGGGTGGCCACGCCCCTCTGTGAAGGGGGCACCTTCTCACTGGGAGGGTTCTCAGAGTCAGGCTCCCCACCCCACCCCACCCCACCCCAGGCCTTCCCCTCTCTCTGACTTGCCAGGGAAAGTTGTATGTCCTCCTGGGTACCAGGACTCACAGGTGTGAACTGTGGGGTAGAGGGCAGGGTGAGACCTAGAGACAGAGATGGAGTGACATCACACTTTACCCCGAAGAACTCCTTCAGCTTCTTGGGGAAGAGCTTCTGGCACTCCTCAGCTGATAGGAAGTGTTCGTCCAAGTTAGGGTTGGAGGCAGCATGTGTCTGCAGTGGAATTGTTTCCGGCACAATTAGTTTAGTATCTGAAAGTGAATGGGGGGGCATCCATCAGCACCACACCCATCTCTCTACATGTCCTTCAGTGCTGGCTCTTTCCCTTCTCGAATCCCATTAAGTTTAATCTATGTGGGGATCAAATCCCGTGGCTCGAACATAGCATTGCTCAGTCAGATCTGTGTCCTTTCCCTCCCTCCATGTCTTAGAAAGGCTCTTATTTGCTTGGTCCCCAGACCTTGGGGACACGTGGCACCGGTGGTGCCCTTGGCATATGCACCTCTTTCAAGCCTCTGACATCCCTCTCCTGACTCCAGGGCCAAAGGAGCCCCTCTGCCTATCTTTGGTGTCTGGGATCAGGTCCTAAGGACTGGATGTGTAATTGGATCCCTGCTCTCTTTAACTCAGCAGTCTTCCTTACCATCTGTTAGGCATCAGCCAGGGGCAGTCATATACCACTTGGGGACTTGAGCAGGGAGCAGTTCTGCCACCCCAGCACTTAGCACAGATTCTGGGACATGGTAAGCATGTGGCACTTGTTTGGTAAGTGGACTGAATCAGAGCATGGACCTTGAGCCCACTGCAGCTCACGTGACCATGCCTCAGTGGGTAAGGCCTGAGGGGGGTGTATATTAAAGTGAGATCCTTCCAACCACATAGATAAAGAGTCTCTGCAGCATAAGGATGCATCACCAGGGTCCCTACTGCCCCAGGCAGCACCCAGGACTACACAGCAGGCACTTCCAGAGCTCACTGGTCAGTGATCACATCCTCTTCATTCCTTCTCCTCTAAGACTGGGGTCATGTGACTGTGGTCTTGCCTAAGGCTGGGCTACACACTCCAGGGTACTATTGTAGTAACAAGTGGGTCCTCCAGGAGAGGGCGGGGTGAGGCCCACCATCTCAGAGCTCAGGTAAATGACCCACTTGTGTCCTGAGAGGAGGGTGCCTTCTCTGCAGACACAGGGGCTCCTTCCCTTCCTTTACTTCTTTCCCAGATGTCCAGACACACACCCCAGAAGGAGTCAGCAATCTAAGATACCCAAGCTGAGCAGTGCCTTCCGCAGAGTGGGATCTGTCTCTTTGGTTGGCAAACTAGAGTCTGGCGGCGTGTATGCAGCAGTGTTGATGGGGCAGGCTCTCCAGAGATGATGTACCTCCCATAGCCAGTGCCAGGAGAAGGGACACGTAGGTTCACTGGGCTGCCTGGCCGGCCACCCTGCAGAGCACATGCAGCAGTGAGTGTGCTCGGTGGCCTTGTGTGCTTGGCAGCTCTGCCAGGGAGCTGGGAACAGAGGAAAAGCAGCAGCACCACAACTTGAAAGGGCCAGAAACCCAGCTGGCCCTGCTCTCGGGGAGACCATCCTGTCTGTTCTCAACTGCCAGAGAGCGGGAGGGGGTGACCCAGCCCTGCTCCACCTTACTTCATGACACAAAATAGGCTCCCTAACTTTCTAAGGACCTTTGGGGGTAGGGGCACATCACTGAGTGTTCTAGAATGCTGGTAGGGGACAGCATCACCTCATCTGTGTGCTGTTAATTACTGATAACCATCTTTTGGAGTTTTGGGGTTTTTTTGCCTCCCAATGCTGTGATTCGAACCCAGGGCCTTGTACATGTCAAGCACGCACTCCTCTACTGAGCTACATCCCTAGCTGTCAGATAACCATATTTTGCAGAGGAAATTCTTAGAGGATGTGAAGTGGGTCTGAAAAGCAGGGAGTGGGGTACACCCTCTTAGTGGGGTACACTCTCTGGATCATTTGTGCTCTAAGTCTGCAGGAGGCTCAGGTCAAGTCCCACTTGCAAAATTCTGTTTCACTTGGTGAAGAAAAGACTGAAACACAGATAAGATCAGGCAAGGATTTCTAGAACAAAGATGGACCTAGTCCTAGAACACACGGGATTTCCACCTTGCACGGGGCAGCTGTGACCAGAGCAGACTGGTGGCACTGTCAGGAAAGATCTGTGGTACCACCACCAGTCCCCATGGAGGCCGGGTACACGTACGCCTGGCTGCTAGCTACCTTCGAATCCTGTGCTGAAGTCCAGGTAGCCCATCCCTTCCTTCTTGTAGCCTACCTTGTCGGCCAGCATCGCATACTGATCGTCATCCATTGGCATCCCACTGCCCTCCAGGACCTGGGGGAAAGAGGGCGCGATGGGCAGGCATTAGGTCGTCCCAAGTGACACTGCTCTGCTCTGCCGCAGGCTCCAGCAGCCATTGCTACTTGTCTGCCCACCCCCACAGCTGCTGAGGGTGGGGCCAGTCTCCCTGTGTCCCTTGGACTGAGATACAGGCCTGTTTGTTGAGAGAACAAAGGAGGCTGACCACGTGACACCCGGGCACTGCCAGCCAGCAACCCTTTCCTGAGGCCCTGCCAACCAAGGTGCCAGAGTACACCCATCCCTTCCGTGGCCTCTGAGTCTCACAAGTTATTTTCATTCACACATGTAGGAAAAAATTTCCCCTGATGTTTTGTCATGACCCACAGTACAAGGGAAAGCCATGTGATCTTATGATAGAGGGGCACCCACAGGCACCTCTGCCTACCCCTGTGTGAGTTCATTTTTTGAAGGTGGTTTCTGGCCACTTAACCTCAACACCACACACACACACACACACACACACACACACAAACACACACGTTCCATTTCTGTATGTTGCCGGGGGGGGGGTGCAACTGAGCAAACACCCATCCTTGTGGGACAAACACTGGGACAGAATCACCCCAAGCTGCTTCCTAGGTGAGCTTGGCTGCTCTAGAGTGGATGAGACCTTTGAGTCAATGGCTGGCTATTGACATCCCAGACGCTGCCTACCTGGAAGGGCCTCACAGAGGGACGCTGTGGGACTGGTACGGGTGATGGAAAACATCAGCCCTGCTGCGCCCCCACCCCACCCACCCCGTGTTCACACACCAAGTGAGAACAGAGACCTGTTCTTCCAACAAAGGCCACAGACTCCAGGTTCAGAATGCGGCTGTGTACTGGGGGTGGGAGGGTGAGCCCAGCAGGGACAGTCAAGCCTGTGGGAGGCTTGTTGGAGGCCAAGAGTGCTGAGGGTTGTGGAGAAAATCAGTGTATGTACTGTCCACAACCCCGCTGCACAGGAACAGCAGGGTATGTGGCTGAGATTAGACACCTGAGGTGGCATGTGAGGTATAAGCTTTAGAGAAATCTGCCAACAGAGGGTCCACAAGGAACAATGGGAACAGCAGGGCAGGGAAGGTCCAGGGGCGCTGGCCAGAGGCACTCAGTGCAAGCTGTGCCCATCTTCTCCACTGCACCCCCAACTGGCCACCACAGGGAGAGGGCTCACAGGACAGATGCCCTGGTTCAGGCACCAGCCATAGCCAGATCTGTCCCTGTATGGCCCCTCACCCAGAAGCAGCGGGCACCGCACACCAGCAGGAGGCAGGTGCCCTACTGAGCAGTAGCTTGCAGAGCCCAGGCTCTGTGGAGTGTTGACCTTATCTGAATGTTCTTGTGTGCCACACCACTGTTCCCTTGGCTTGGCTTGTGCCTCAGGAAGGGAAAGGGGTTTCAGGGCCATGCCATTGGATGCCCACATTTTCTCAGGATCATATGGGGGTGGGGAAAACCTGGACCTGGATTAATGCAGTCAGAAGGTTCTGGTGCTACACCAAGCCAGGATAAGTTCCAGAGCAGAGGGCAGATAAGACCAAGGCTCAGGAAGGGGATATACAGTGGGGCAGTACCCCGTTATATCACCCTCACTGTGTGACATTGCTTCCTGACTGCATGCTGGGCACTGTGCCTGTGTCACACACACACTACCCATACTGTGTAAATCTCATTTCATCTTATTAGAAGCCCAGAGAAAGGAGTTCTAACCTAGTAGAAAGATCCAGAAATCCAGGCTAGGCCTTGCCCTGGTGTTCTAGTTTGCTTTTTGTTGCTGTGATAAAACACCAACCAAAACCAGCTTGTGGAAGGAAGGGTTTATTTCAGCTTACATATTTCAGCCCGTCATCGAGGCAGGAACTGAAGCAGAGATCACAGAACACTGCTCCCTGACTTGCTCCCCCTGGCTCACTCGGCTGCCTTTCTTACACCACCAAGGCCCACCTGCCTAGGGATGGCACCGCCTTCTGTGGGCTGGGTCCTCCTGCATCAATTATCAACAAAATGGCCTACAGACATCCATCAAAGGCCAGGTTGGCGGTGGAAATCCCTCACCTCCTTTTTGTCTATTTGCATCAGGTTGACAACAAAGACTACCTGCGTACCCAGTCACTTGACTAGGAGGTTGGCCCGGCTGCAGCTCACACCTAGTTCTGGTCACTAACCAACTCGATGACCCTCGCTGTTGGAGTAAGTGGACTGGAATGGAGGAAGAATAGGGAGCTGCTTGCCCTAGAGCCCTGGCACCCTCTCAGGTATCCCACCTAGCCACACAGGGAGGGCTAATCAGAGTCTTAGTGACTCTACTGAATGGGAGGAGACAGGGAGCCCCCGAAGAACTTTGATCAAGTCCCCTCCCGAGCCAATCCCCCGTCTCCCATTGAAGCTTCAGGACCCAGCGTCTCCCCACCTCAGCTCTGACATAGTGTGGAGTGCTCAGCGTTGGCCTCAGCCTCTGAACCTCCTGACTGTCTAGATCAGCCAGCACAGGCCAGTTCACACTTTTATTTTGGTGTTGT
Organism: Nannospalax galili; assembly: GCF_000622305.1. Taxonomy (NCBI): domain Eukaryota; kingdom Metazoa; phylum Chordata; class Mammalia; order Rodentia; family Spalacidae; genus Nannospalax; species Nannospalax galili. Next base: position 2,389,995 of record NW_008348199.1, on the reverse strand, counting down.
GCATCTTTCTGCAGCAAGCAGACCCAGGGAGCTGGCAGCCGTGGCTTTTTATGAACAGCATGAAGGTTGGTGGTATCCTTCCTGGCCCATCAGTGGGGCCTAGTCTTGGCACCCCCGCCGTGTGTGTGTACATGCACATGTGCATGTGTGCACAGATCAACAGTAAGCAGGTCACAGTGTGCTGTGGCAGGTCTGGGAGCCAAGTGAGGGGGCAATGCAGGGTTGTGGTATTGCTGCGGAGGGGCTGAATTCCAAGGCTGAATTCCTGTGATTGGGAACTCTGCCATCTGTAGCATCATCTGCATGCATTTCCAGGCCCAGCTCTGTGGAAGAGCCTCTCCAGCATCAGGTAGGGTTTTTAGATAGGAAGCTGTGTCCCATGCAGAAGCACCCAGAGGTCATGGGACTCAGAATGAACAGATGGGACACTTGCTTAAAAAATAACTTCATATTTTGAAAACAATCACACATGAATTATTCATCTCGAATTCTTCCTATTTAGTCCTTTCACAAAAACATATGCAACAGAGAGGAGGGAAATTTCTGTAGGCAAATGTTTCCCAGCCTGGAGGGTTGTGAAACATGAGGGAACAGGGTAGCCTCAAGCAGCCTGTCCAATGGGCTGGGTGTGCAGTTCCCCGGGGCATGGAGCATCACAGAGCATGCATGTGCAGGCTGCGAGCTGCTGGGGAGAAATGCAGAGTCTCCCTCAGGCGTCCCTGTACCACTCTAGTCTCCGACAAACACAGCAGTAGACTCATCTCAGTACTTACCAGCACCTCACAGTATAGCGGAACTCAGCAAAGCTATGAACCTCCTGAAAATCCGTTATCCAGTCAAGCCCTATCCTTAGGATTTTTCTGGAAGACATTCTCCTGAAAGTTCCTCAGAGAGTAACAATCTGATTTCATAATTATGTGTTTTTCCTTCCTTCTCTCTCTCCCTCTCTTCCTTTCCCCTTCCTTCCTTCGATGTTTATGTCTATGTGCATGTGTGTACCTATTCATGTGGGTGCAACATGGATGTGTGTCTTTGTGAAGACCAGAGGACATGAGGTATTTGTCCCTCAGGTACTGTCCACCTTGTTTCTCCCTGTGACCAGGTCTCTCACTGGCCTGATCTCACACAATAGGCAAGGCTGGCCAGCCGCTGAGCCCCAGGGATCCACCTAAGTGCCTCTCTAACACTGGAATTACAAGGGTGTGCCACCACCCCTGTCTTTCTTCTCTTGAGTCCTAGAAATCGATCTCAGGTTCTTAATCTTGCAAGGCAAGTGCTTTACCAACAAAGCCACTTCCCCAGCCCTGGGTCTGGCATTTCCAATTCACCAAATAGTCACTTTATCTATCCCTGGGGTGTGACTTTGGTTGTAGAACTATCCTTCCCCAGTGGCCCCACATCTCATGGAATAGGTCCAAGGCTTTTGGTGAAGAACTGTGCTCAGAGTGGTAGGTGCCCAATAATGGCAGCTGAGAAGATCCAGACTGTAGACCCACTTGGGACAGAAGAGTCATATCTCTACATGCATTGTACCTTTCTGTGTCATGTTTTTGGCTGTTTCTCTTTGGGATTGTAACACTGCACAGTCCATTTAGAGTCGACGTACCACTATGCGTAAGAAGCAGAGGCCTGGCGGTCACTCATGGCCCCAGCTGCTGCCCTTTGTTTTCTATTTACATGCATCTCAAAGTCCATCTGACAAGGCTGCAGCGTTTACCCTTGAGCATAACTGCATTTTTCTAAATTAAGAAAGAGTAGCCTTTTATATTTAACCAGTTGTTTACTATTTCCTTTTCCATTTTCATGTGTGTGGTGTGCATGTATGTATGTTTGTATATGTGTGGGCACACATGTGCAATGTGTGTAGGGAGACCTGAGGTTGATGTTAGGAATCATCTTTGATCACTCTTCCATCGAGAGAAACTTCACTGAGGCAGGTTCTCTCAAGCCCAATGCTTGCCAATACGGCTAGTCTTGCTAGCCAGCTCTCTCTGGGGATCGACTGTGTGGTGGTTTAATGAGAGATGTCCCCCATAAGCTTAAGTATTTGAACACTTGGTCCCCAGCTGGTGGCAGTGTTGGGGAGGTCATGGAACCTCCTGGAGCTTTGCTGCAGGAAGCATGTCACTAGGGGTGAGCCATATTTATAGCCTTACCCCAGTTTACTTCCCTGCTTCCTGTTTACAGCTAAAGATGTGAGTTCCCAGCTTCCTACTCTGTCCATCTGCCCCACCATTATGGATTCTCTGAAACTATAAGTCATAGTAAATTCTTTCTTCCATAAGTCATTTTGGGTTATGGCATTTTATCACAGCAACAGAAAAGAAACCAATACAGAAGTTGGTAACAGAGAGTGAGCTGTTGCCCGAAGAACCTGACCATATTTTTGTTTTTTATTTCATGGAAGACTCTGGAACTTTGGAATTAAGATAGTCATCAAGCATATAAACAGAGCTTAGCAGGCCATTCTAGTAGGTGCCTGGAAGACAGTAGAGCTGGGAGCAATGCAGAAGGTAGAGACCAGGATCATGAGGTTTCAGAGGGGAATATTAGCAGCCAGGCCAGAAGCCATTGTTGTGATATTTTGCCAAAGAATTTGGCTGACTTCTGCCTCTGTCCTAGGAACTTGCATGAGGCTAAACTTAAAAGTAATGGACTAATTTATTTGACAGAGGAAATTTCAAAACAGCATAACATTGAGTGTGTGGCAAGGTTACTACTGATAACTCTTATGTGAGTCTATAATGAGAAAGAGGGAGTAGGACAGAAAGGCAGAATGTACAGTTTGGAGAACAAAAATAGCACGAGGAAGTTTGATGTTACAGATGAGGCATGTGCTGAAAGAGAAGCTGTAACTGTTAGGGAGATGAGCACCATCAAGGAGGGGCCTCCTGTCTGCACAATGGCAAGACCTCAGGGCAAGACCCACTCAGATAAGCTTGTGAAAGGAGGAAGCCTGCAGAGTTTTCTGCCCCTAAAAAGCAAGTGCATACAAAAGCTCCTGCTAAAGTGATTAAGGGGGTGAAGGTCCATCCCAAGCTAGCAGCCAAACTTGGCACTGTCGTCCTTGTGGTACTGACCATTAGAGACATGAAAGATGCAAGAGTGAGGGGGTCATGGACTCTTCATCCATGGTTCAGAGAGCTGCTGGGACCAGGCAGACAACACACAGGAGTAGTCAGGTTGCTGTGGGAAGAAGCCCCGAGAAGCCACTGCAGAGGCTGTGGACATGAAGCCTGGGTCATGGTGCAGTTGCACAGGGCTGTCCTCTGACCAGCAGACTACGGACAGATGCCGTCTTCCCAAGTCTGGTTGTACCTGCTTGCCTAGGATCATCACAGCCAAACTTGTTGACTGTTAATGCTCTGTGAGAAAGGAGGGGCAGGGATAGTCTGCCATACCTCCCAACCAACCAGTTGGTTCTAAGTGCACAAGGGGGCAGGGCTCAGGGCATATAACCCCGAGACCCAAGGAAACCTTAGGGAGGCTCTCTGGCCATTTTGTGCGTCTGTGGTCTGTGGGGAAACCACTATCCCTGCCTGGATGGAGACTTTCCAGCGTGGCCTTAGGAGGGGAACATATACACTCCTGAAAGTAAACTCACACTCACTGCTCTGTAAATAAACTCAATAAGCTCATTTGGTTTCCTAGACTGTAGTTTGATAAAATTATACCTCAGTTTGTCAAAGGCACCAAGGGCGGAGGGGGCTGGACATCGTTTGCACTTCCAGGAGTAATTTTATGTACAGGTGGCGATCCCAAGATGTTGGAGATGGCAGGTGAGACCTCTGCCAAGGAGAGCTGAGTACTGGGAGAGTGGAACCAGCCCAATATAGAGATGTATTGCAGGCAGCAAAGCTGGAGGGCAGAGTCATCTAAACCCTTTGAAACTAGAGTCCCAGATGCCAGGCATGGATGTGGTGTCTGCCTTGCTGGGTTTCAGTCTTGCTTTGGTCCAGTTTGCTCACTGTGCCCTCATTCCTCCCTTTTGGAATGGGAAGGAATATTCCATGCCACTGTGTGTTGCAAGTATGTTAATTTGCTTGTTTATTTTACAGAGGTTCAGAGTTAAGAGGTTTCCTTGAGTCTCCGAAGAGATTGAGACTGTTGAAGACTATGGAGACTACTGAAGTTGGACTAAGTGCATTTTGCATCATGAGATGGCCATGAGCCTATGGGGGTCAGAGACTGGAATATGGTGGTTTGAATGAGAAATGTCCCTCATAGGCTCAAGTATTTGAACACTTGGTCCCCAGTTAGTGGTGCTGTTTGGGGAGGTCATGGAACCTTCAGGAGGTCAAAGTATGTCATGTGGGGATGGGGGGCTTTGAGTATTTATAGCCTCACCCCACTTCCAGTTTGCTCTCTGCCTCCTGTTTGCAGCTGGCTATGTAAGGTCCTGGCTACCTGCTCTGGCCGCCTGATGCCATGCCTCCGTCACCATTAGGGACTCTGTCTCTGTCTCTGTCTCTCTCTGTCTCTCTCTCTCTCTCTCTGGAATCACAAGCTAAAACAAACTCTTCCATAAGTTGTTTTTGGTCATGGTGTTTTATCACAGTAAAAAAAAGAATCTAACACACCGTCCTTCCTTCCAGAGCCGCCATGCCTACACTGCATTCAGCGGATTGGGGGGATCTGAGTTCCAGTCTCACGTCTGCATGGCAAGTGCTGTAACCACTGAGCCATCTCCCTAGCTCCTGTCCACCATGTCTAATGCTCTTCATCCCTTTGTGAGCATCCAAGTCTTCCCAGCATCAAATTCCTCAACCCTGGGGACTTGCAGCAGCACAGTTGGTACTGAAGATGAGCTTGTGCTGAATCATCTTGGGTTTTGTCTTTGTTTGGTTTTACTTAGCTTGATCTGAAAATATTTTCATTTAAAAAATTTTTTAATTTTTTAATTATATTTTATTTGGCCTTTTTGAGACAGCTGGCCTGGAAATCACTATGTAGACTAGGCTGGCCTTCATCTCACAGAGATCCACCTGCCTTTGCCTCCTTAATGCTGGGGTTAAAGGAGTATACCACCAGATCTGGTGATTTATTTTTAATTGTCTGTATATGGATATGTGCATGCAAGTGTGAGTGACCTCAGAGGTCAGAGACATTGGATCCCCTGGAGCAGGAGTTACAGTGATTGTAAGTCACCTGACATGGGTGCTGGGAGCTGAACTGGGTCGTCTGCAAGAGTAGAGCCACTGAGCCATCTCCCCAGCCCCCACTGTCATTCTTAAAAGAGACTGGTTGGATATAAAGTTCCAGGTTGATGTGACTCTGGCTTATTCTCCCCCAGCATGTCTCCTGCCGTCTTCCTTCCTTGCTGCAGTTTGGTGGCAACTCAGAGCACTGGTCCCTGTCTGTAGCATCATCTCCTCATGCTGCTTTTAAGATTCCCTTTGATTCTGGAGCATTCTCAGTTTCTCAAATCTACAAATTTAGGACTTTCCTCCAAACCATGATGTTTTAGCCATTATTTCTTCATGTATGTCTTCTCCAGTCTTCTTCTTGTTGGCTCCTGTGAGTCCAGACATGCCAGTGTTAGACTTTTGATATTGTTCCACAGGATCTGGAGGTACCATGATCTGGAGGCCCCCTGATCTGCACATACTATTCTGTGTGTGCATGTGTGTATGCATATTTAAATGTGTGTCCACATACAGGTGTATGCATGTGCATGTGGAGGCCTGAAGTTGACATGAGATATCTTCTTCAATCACACTCTATTTTATTTACTGAGGCAGGGGCTCTGGCTGGAGTTGCCAGTTCTGGCTAGTGTAACTAGCTAGCTTGTCCCAGGGATGCTCTGTCTCTGCCTCCCCAGTGCTGGGATTACAGGTGGGCCACCACACCCACCCAGCTTTTATGTGGGCTCTGTGGATCCTCCCAATCCTCATGCTTGCACAGCAACTGCTTTCTCTACTGTGTTCTCCCTGGCCCCTTTATTTTGCCCTTTCCACCTCTCCTTCAGTTCGTGTAGCTGCTCCATCTTCAAGCTCACCAACTCTTCCATTTTCCGCCTCCCTTCTGTGATCGAGCTATCTGACACACTTTTTATTTCATGTATCTTATTTTTTAGTTCTAGATCCCTCATTTTGTTCTTCTTATAACTTCTCTGCTGAGATTTCCTGTATTTCCATTTATTATGAGTGCATTGTCTATATCACTAAGCATTATAAAAATAGCTCCTTGCAGGTATTTGAGAGTTAATGGTAATATGTGGTCATCATAGAGTTGTGTTTTTTATTGAGAAGGGTCACATTTTCTGCTTATCTGTATGCTGAGGAATTTTGGCTTGTATCCTGGACAGGGTGAATGCTATGGTTGGTGACTCTAGATTCTGTTATCTCTCTAGAGAGTTCATCTGTTTATTTGAGCACACAATGTCTTTTCAGACTTGTAGGGCACAGTACGAATTTCAGCTCAGTTCTCGGGTCCTTAGGTCACTTGTCATCTGTACAGCTCATGGATGGTTTGGCGGCACTCAGAGATCCAGGAAGAACCCATACACAGGCCAGCTGTTCTCTGGCTCTCTCCTTTTTGTACTCTGCTCCCACCCTTAGTTTCCAGTGGGGTTACTTTCCCAGATCTGGTTCTCTATGTAAGAAGGATGGCTGGTCTCTGTCAGGATCCTACCTGCTGCACATGGTGCTGGCTTCAGCCCTCACTGGGTAAAAAGCTACAGAAAATGGGAACATCACCCCATGCCTTTCCCAACTCTTATATCCAGTAGCTACCCGCTTAGCCCTATCCAGGCCTTCAGTTAATTATTAACCTATCTATTTAATTTGTCCATTGTTTGTAAATGTTGAGAATGAGCCAAGTAAAAGCCTAGTATTCTAATCTACTTTCTATTGCTATGATAAAACACTTGGCAAAACCAACTTCGAGAGGAAAAGATTTATTTGGCTTATAGCTCATATTACATCATCAAGGGAAGGCAGGGCAGGAACTCAAACAAGGCAGGAATCGAAGCACAGACCATGGAACACTGTTTACTGGCTTGTTCCTCTGGCCTGTGGTCAGCCTGCTTTCTTATACAACACAGGCCCACCTGCCCAGGGGTGGCACCACCCACAGTGGACTGGGCCCTCCCACATCACTCAACAATAAAGAAAATGCCCCACAGACATGGCCACAGGCCAATCTGATAGAGGAAATTCCTCAACTGAGGCTCCTCTTCCCAGGTGTGTTAGGTTGACAACTGAAATCATCTGGCACAACTTGGTCAGTCTCACTGACTGGAGCATCAAGGGTTCCTCTGTGCTGACAGTGGCAAAATATGGCAGTATCTGAAGCCTTTAGCTGCAACTTCCCTAAGTGGGAGCATGCACGTGAAAGGTCTCTCATTCCAGGTCTCTACCACCACAGGACACATCTGTGTCTCTTACTATGAGCGGGTCTCCATCCTTCTTACTGCTCCCTAATTCACTTTGCATTTTCCTCTCATCTAACTGACCATGATGCATACAGCGTTTTCAAACAACCTTATTTACTGAACAGAGTTGAATGTACCCTAGAGAAATTCAAAATCAGATGAGGGAAAAACATTTACTACTTGATGTTTTAACAGTTCTCTCTCCCCTCTCCCCCCTCTCTCCTCTCTCTCCCCTCTCTTTCCCCCTCTCTCCTCTCTCTCCTCTCCACTCTCTCCTCTCTCTTCTCTCTCTTCTCTCTCTCCTCTCCTCTCCTCTCTCCTTTCTCTCTCTCCTCTCTCCTCTCTCTCCTCTCTCCCCTCTCCTCTCTCTCTCCTCTCTCCTCTCTCCTCTCCTCTCTCTCCTCTCTCTCCTCTCTCTCCTTTCTCTCTCTTTTCTCTCTCCTCTCTCTCCTCTCTCCTCTCTCTCCTCTCTCCCCTCCCCTCTCTCTCTCCTCTCTCCTCTCTCCTCTCTCTCTCCCTCTCCTCTCTCTCCCCGTTAGAATCACTGAACTTGCTTGTTCTACCCAAGGGCCACACAATGCTGACCATGTTGGGGTGTCTTACGTCAGGCTTCACCCTGTTCCCTGACTGAGGAAGAATACAGGATCAGGAAGTGACAGGAGAGATGTCAGCATGGAGGGTGCTCTGCTGAGAAGGCAAAGGGACAGGTACCTTCTTGTGTCCCAGCAGGGATCCTGGACTCAGGGCTGGGCCACTTCTGGCCCAACCCTCTCCTTCTACAGACACTCACAGACCCCACTACCTGCCAAGCACTGGGGAGACTTCCCTGCACAGGAGGTCAAAGCACCCACCCCAAAGCTGGCATCCTAACAGGAAGAAAAGCAAAGAAAGGGAGAAGAGGCGTGGGAGGAGCAGCATGTGGTACAGACAGACGGGGAAGGGCTGGGAGAGGAAAACAGGGACTAGAGCCAGGCCAGGCAGGGCAGGCTATGTTTGCAGCAGAGCCACTTAGTGGAAGAAGGAATTGGCGGCAGGTTGGGGGGGGTGGCATGAGAGCCGTGCAGAAGACCCATAGGCGAGGCAGGGAACAGCCAGTACAAAGGTGGGCACAGGCCTACACAATGTGACATAGAGAAGGGGCTGGTGCTGGGGTGGGTGAGCTCAGGGAGCAGTGGGAAGACCTGAGGTGGGAGGCAGTGGTGCCTGGGCCACATAGCCATACAGGTCATGCTGGGAAGCTGGGCTGCAACTGGGTGAGAGAGAGGCACTGGGGGCTTCTGAGCAGGAGGGGCTCTGGCTGCTTTGCTGTAAGACCAGGGCACAGGTGCGGTGGGTGATAAAATCACAGTGTGAGATGGAGATAGTCATAGATGTGGTGGAGCTATCTTGGTGGGGCATGTCATGGCCTGGGCCAGTATTGAAGGGAGCCAACAGACCTTGGTGACAGACTGGATTGTGGGTGTTGGAGGAAGTGGAGAATCAATACAGACTACAGAATTTTAACTTGAGCAGCCAGAACAAAGGTGGTCCTTGGCACATGGCTGAGATGGAGCAGAATATGGGAAGTGTGCTTTTCATGTGGGTGCTGGGGGTTGAACTCCAGTCCCCATGCTTGTGTGGCAACCGCTTGCCCATGAGGCTTAGACCCTATACACAGAGCCCGTTACGGTGCCTGGCCTACCAGGTCTGGGGGAAGACCCCAGGGAAACAGTGGGAACTTAGGTGTGAATTCTCTTCTTGGAAATAGACTTCATGGTTTCTAAACCTGTCCATGTGGATACTGAGACGTTAACTGAAATCCCTTCCTTAAAACAGGCAACGCTTGGTGTGCTGGATAGCTTTAGTGTCAACTTGACACACCTGGGTTGAGGGAGCCTCAGTTGGGGAATTTCCTCTATTGGACTGGCCTGTGGCCATGTCTGAGGGGCATCTTCTTGATGAGTGATGTGGGAGGGCCCAGCCCACTGTGGGGCCCTTATTTTGTATAAAAAAAAGGCTGAGCAGGGGCCAGGGGAGCAAGCCAGTAAGCAGCGTTTCCTCCATGGCCTGTGCTCCAGCTCCTGCCTCCAGGTTCCTTCCCTGAGTTCCTACCTTGGGCTCCCTGATGAACTGTGACCTGGGAGATGTAAGCTGAATAAACCCTTTCCTCCCCAAGGTGGTATTGGTCAGAGTATTTTGCCATAGCAATGAAGAAAAAAAAAAACAAAAAAAAAAAAAAACAGGACAAAAACAAGTTAGCTGAAGGGCTTGTTGTAGGGACTTTAAGCAGTAATTGAATTGAATCGCTAGGCAGCCCATGCAGCCCTTTCTGGAATAAACTCACAGGTTCCCATAAGTACTGACTCTCAGATTTCACTGTCAGGCTGGTTTTTGTTTCTACTTTCTAGAGGAACCATCCCAGCTCTATCACAGCACTGTGGGGACCCTTCACTGGCATCCAGGGGCCTAATGGTTCTGTATTCCAGACCCCAGATTATCCCAGATGAACAGTACCAGGTCCATGTGGGCAGCTCCACCCCAAAAGTGCAGCACAGAAAGCAGTTTGAAATGTTTAAGTACCCAAACCAAGCCACATCCATAATGGAAGTGTTCTTGGAACACTTTGCCAAAGATGATGATTTCTGGCCCAGAGAACCCTCTGAAGTTGTTGAACAGTGCCTGGAAATGGAGCTGCTTTGCCTTAGAATAAGCCACAGCTGTGGACTTGGGTCTGCCCCCACTGAAGCAGGCCCCTAGACTGCAGACAGGACTCTGTGACTACCCAGCCTGCTGTCCCCAGCAAAGCACTAAATAAACCTTTCTGCTGCACCAGAGTAATTTCTTCCACTGCCCAACAATTCCTTTCCCCACCACAAAAGAAAATAAACCAAATGGAGTACATAATGGGGTGGAGCCCAGGGCCTTGGGCAGGAAGGAGGCCCCACAGGACCCGCTCTCCTACCTTCCAGAAGTCCAGCAGGTTGATTTTCCCATTAGGCTCCTTGCTGATGCTAAGAAACTGCTTTTTGAACACGGGGTCCTGCTGCTGGATGCAGGTCTTGAGTCTTTCGATCACTTCCTCCTTGGTCATGTTCTTGGTCCTGGCAGTGCTGTCCCTCATGAGCTGGATTCTGAAACCACAAGAGGGCACTGAGGTCCCTGTTGCTGCAGACAGCCTCGCTCATTCTGTATCCCATGACAGCAAGGTTTATAACCCCCGTCACAAGTGGACAAGCTGGTACTCGGAGAAGAGCACCTCCTTCCCATAATCCAACTGCTCCAGACCAGAACTGGCAGTCACCAGTATGGTATCCATGGAGAGGGACCTGCTGGCTGGGGCAGAGTGACAGGCCAGTCACTGTAGAGTGACTGTCCTCACACTAAGAGGCTCCACTGTGCCTGGAGCTGGGTGGAAATGGCATGAGGCTGGGAACATATGATGGTTGGTGTGATCAGCTTGACAGGGCCTGAAGTTACCTAGGAGACAAGCCATCAGGAACCCAGGAGGGATTATTTAGCCTCTGGGCACACGGGAGGGATGTGCTGACTAGTTGGGATGATCCACACTAACCGTGGGTGGCACCACCCCTTAGGTGGGGGCCTCAGGCTGAATAAAAAGGAGAAAGCCAGCTGAGCCCCAGCATCCACCTCTCTCTGTGTCCTGACTGTGGATACCATGTGACCAGCTGCCTCACACTCCTGCCACCATGCCTTCCCGCCATGATAGACTGACCCTTGAACTGTGCACCAGAATAAACCCTTCCTCCTCAATTTTTCTTTTTTTTTTTTTTGTCACAGGAAAAGGAGCTAAGAACACATATGGGTGAAAACAAAATGTTTTTATGAACCAGGAAAACTTCAAGTCAGTGCCCGCGGAGAAGCGTCAAGCTAAGAAGACCTTTGTGTAACTAGATCAAGGAGGTTGCAGCCCTCAGGGGGAGGGGGAACCACAGTTACTCCAAGTTGATTTGTAGAATCAATTTAATTCACAAAATGGAAATGTGAGGAGACATGCTCCAAGAGTGGGTGTGTGATTGGAGGACAGGTCCTTCCTTGGCCCTCTACAGCCCACCCCCAGGTCCTTCAGGGGACTATGGCAGACATGGGGTGGCCAGTTGGAGGGCTTTGGTCTCTGCGTCTCTGGCTCTCACCAGCTCTCCAGGAAGGCCTGCGCCTCATGAATCACTTTGCTGCCGCTGTCCTTTCTCCTGGCTTTAGAAACACCAAACTGTTTAACTATAGTATTTGTTTATTTTTTATTTTTTTTTTATTGTGGATTTTTTGAGACAGGGTTTCCCTGTAGCCCCAGCTGGCCTGGAACTTGCTATGTAGACCAGGCTGGCCTTTATCTCACAGATATCCACCTGTCTCTGCCTCTGCCTCCCAAGTGCTGGGATTAAAGGTGTGCACCACCACGCCGAGCTATATTTAACCCTTCTTTTAAAATACCATCTCTCTGCCCACTGTGTAAAGTGACTACTATTGAAAAGCCAGACAGTCAAAGCACATTTGCATATTATTAAACAAACAGGTTGAGTTAAGATGTCCCCATCGCTCCAAGGTTAAGAACTTTCCAGAGGAGACACAGCAAGGCAGAACTATTGGTTGTCTCCCCCACAGACTCATGATTAGCTATGAACACGCAAGTTAGAGCTTCTGCTGTTTTCAAAGGGAAGAGGAACTAGAGTATTCATCAACTGAATTATTTTACAGATCACCGAATGTATTTTGTTACAATTCAATCTGGCCATCATTTTAATAACTCATGGTCCATACAGAAAACGTTAGTTGGCTGAGTGGGTGTGTCTTACAATCTCGTTAATGGGTGGTGAGGAACCTCAGTTTCTCCGAAAGAAGAGGTATGCAAGTGTAGGCATGGGACAGTCAAGATGCCTGGGAGTGGAGAGAGCCCTAGACTTCTGGTCCAGGCTGCCCAAATTCAAGGCCAGCCTCAGCGAGCCACGCACCTCTCAGGCCATGCTGCTTTCACCTTGGAAACTGACAGGGAGACTCTCGTTCCTGAAAGCTCTGACTGCTCTAAAGCCACCTGGTTCTGACCACGCACGCCTAGTGTGCCACCTTTTCTTACTTGGATAAAAACTATGAAAACACTGGCTCCGCTGCACATATCTACGGTGTGTTCCACAGGCACCGTGCTTCGGTGAGCCTTTCCTTCTGTCTTATTTTACCTCTCAGGGAGATCTGGCTGCTCCTGTTCCTCGCTTAGGAGCTGCTCACTTAGCTGATCCTTCTGAACAGGGAGTGTGGAGGCAGGGGGTGGAACACTGATTCCGATGTCCGCCAACAGTTTCTTGTACAGGATTCTTCCTGAAACTGTCATGAAACTTACTGGAGAGTCTAAAGTTGAAAGGCCATCAGAACACACCCATTAGAACGGCTGAAATTAAAAGCCCGACCCTCGAGTGCTGACACAGATGCGTGTGATCTCCATCCTTGGCTCTGGAACCTGTGACTTCCTTGGAGCCAGTTCCCCTCTGTACACAGTTACAGGAGCGACTGGCCTCTCTGTCCCCAGGCAATTATCCAAGAGAAGAGTGAATGTTTACACAAAGACCTGTGGGGATGCACAGTTTAATTTGCAACAGGCAAAAACTAAACCATACATCTATCAATAGATGAATAGATACACAAACTGGAAAATCACACAATGGAAAACTCATCCACGAATGACTGATACGTCTCAATAGAAGCAAATCTCAGGTCATTATGATCAGTCAATAAAGCTAGACAAAAAAAATCTTATGTTCTTCCAATTATATAAAATTCTAGAAAATGGGGGCTGGAGAGATGGCTCAGTGGTTAAGAGCACTGACTGCTCTTGCAGAGGACCAGGTTTGATTCCCAGCACCCACATGGCGGCTACGAACCGTCCTTAACTCCAGTTCCAGGGGACTCCAAAACCTTCTGACCTCCGTGGCATTGCACGACACAGGTGCACCCACATACATGCAGGCAACATACATATAAAAAATAAAAATAAAATATTTTTTAAAAAATTCTAGAAAATGCAAAACCATCTACAGACAGATCAGTGCTTGCTTGAGGGACGGGGGAAATTTGGGAGGGAATGAAAATAAAATGCATGTTGTCTTGTGACGGCTTTGTGACTGTAGACACACAACAAATTTCATCAAATCCTATCATTTAAATACGCCAGCTTGTGACGTATGAGTATACGCCACAAAAGGCCAACATGCAAAGAGAGACCTCAAATGAGAAATTCAGTGTGAAAGCATGTAAGTACTTACATTAGAATTGAAGCTTCTGTAATAGTTTATGAAACTGTACGGTGGGATTGGCTTTCTTCCTCTCCCTCCTCCTCCTCCCTTCCTCCCACTTTCCCTTCTTCCATCCTTTTTTATTGTTACTATGGCACTGGGGACCAAACTAGATAGGCAAGCTCTTTGTTGCTGGTCACTTCCAGCCCCAGGATTAATTTCTTTTTCAACATTTTCTTTACCATTTTTCTAATCACAGATGTTGTGCATGAGGCCAGTCAGTAAGGGTACTTGCTGCCAAGCCTCATGACCTTAGTTTGATGCCCAAGACCTACACACTAGGACAGAACAAAATCCCGTAGGTTGTCTTCTGACCTGCATGCAATGGCACATGTGTGACCCACTCACACTCGGACATACACAATAAATAAATCAATGCTAAAAAATTATTTCTCTCTCTCTAAAAGAAAAATAAAGGAGTTGCATGCTTTCATTGTTGCAAAGTCTAGGCAGCAGGACAAAGTCTCACACACTCACCAAGACCCACAGGAGCTCAGTCACCTGGGACATGAGCCCTGGAACCAGCCTCCCTGCTGGCTGCATACAAGCCTGGGATTGCAGGACTGAGGGCTGAAAGGTAGGGGCTCCCAGTGGTCTGAGGACACTTCCAGAGCGTGTGTGGCTCCTCAGGGGCCATGGTATGCAGCCATGACCTTGTTGTGACTCAGAGGGGATGCATGCATGTGACCCTGCTAGCAAACATCCCCCAGTCTGCAGGAGGGTCTAAGTCAGGATGGAGGACAAGGTGTTGAGAGATGAGGTCAGACTGCAGTCTTGGCTCTCCGACTAAAGCTGCTGTGATTCTGTCAGTCCACTGACGTCACTATTCTGACATCGCTATCCTTAGCCTCCACGGAAACACACCAGCTTGTTCTCTGCAGTCACTTTTAAATACTGTATTATTTTTACTTTGTGTGTATGAGTGTATTGCCTGCATGTATGTGAGTGGACTCATGTCGTGCAGTGCCTGCAGAGGTCAGAAGGGGGCGTCAGATCCCCTGGAACTGGAGTTAGGATGGTTTTTAGCTGCCATGTAGGTGCTGGGAATCAAACGTGGGTCCTCTGCAAGAGCAGCCAGTGCTCTTAAACTGCCAAGCCCTCTCCAGCCCCCTGCAGTCACTTTGTAATGTCTCAGTTTTAATTTCTCATGCATCAAATAATGAGGCCTGGGTGGTTAAAAAAGGGGAGGGAGGGAGGGAAGGAGGGAGAGGGAGAGAGAGAGAGAGAGAGAGAGAGAGAGAGAGAGAGAAGTGAATTGGGAACTACAGTCCCAAGTGCACTTCAGCAACCTCACGTATTAAAGCAGAGGATGGCAAGCCCTACTGCCTGCAGAGGACTTTTGCAAAGACTAAGCAGATCCACAGCTGGCTCTCAGCTGGAGCTGGCACGCCGTCTGTAAGGATGTTCAACAACAATGGCGCCATCAGCTCCATCACACAATGTTTCTGATGACAGACGGCTCTGAAGCCCCACTCAGTGCAAGTACAACTCCAAACCATCGTCACCTCTTCAGCAAATACTAGTGATTGTCAGCCTAGTAACCACTGTGCTAAGTACCATGGCTAGACAACCAACAAACTAGAATGGCTCATAGCTTGCCCAGCTCTAATCGGCTGGGACCAAGCGAATAGACAGTCAAAGTGCACAGAGACCAGAGAAAGCCCAATGTTTTGAAGAAGCCCAAAGTAGTGGAGCCTGCTGAGCTCAGACCAGTCAAGACACCACTGCACACATGGATGCATGGCATGGAGCTAAAAGCAGTAGGCACACCATCTCACTTGATCTTTGCCATGGCTCCAGGAGGGCCACCTGGGTGAGGAAATGGGAAGGAGTTTGTTCACCATCGAGGATCACTGGAGGCTGAGCTGTATTTGAGCCCCAGGTAGCCTGGTTACACAGAGCCTGAGGTCTAGAGGTGAGAGGGCTGTGCATGACCTAATTTCCTGATGTCAGTGGGACTGGACAGGATCAGTGTTTCATAGGCAGTGTGGCTGTGTGTGTGGAATGGATGCCGTCCTCTGTCTCCAGTGCCTGGTGGCCTGCCTGACTCAGTCAATTTCATTCATTCACCCACTCGTTCACTCACTCAACAGCTCATAAGCCATGACCATGTTCTTGGCAGTCCCTCAAGTACCACATCTAGGAAGTATCTCTGCGTTTATAGTCCAGCCCCCTCCATGTGTCAATGAATCCCTCCTCTGTATCCCTGGGACACTGAGCACGCACCCCCACAGTACTAAGGTTCCCCCCATTCCTGGAACACTGAGCTCACACCCCCACAGTACTAAGGTCCCCCCTCCCCAGCTTGTCTGCTTCTCTGTCCTGTGAATCAGGAAGTTGGCGTGAACCCATTACCTGGGGTGGCCTATATTCAGGAGGCCCTCCCTGATACTCAGAGTGGAGAATGAAGTGAAGGACATGTGAATTGGCCAGTCAGTCCCTGGTCCCCCACCCCACCACACCCCACCCCTGCCTCGGTCCGGCTCACAACAGAAGCCATGTGTGCTTGACGGTGTGCAACAGGGACATGCAACTCAGCCTCCTGTGTCTCTCCTGAAGGCTGCAGTGCCACTATGGCCCTCCCCTCACCCCATCTCTTTCTAGAACCTTCTCTCTTGGGTCACAGCTCCTGTTTCTCCTTATCCTCCTGTGCCCCATACACTACAGCAAACACCATCCTGCAAACATCCCACAGGGACTGAAACGAATATGCCTGAGCCAGCACACCAAGGCTTTCCTGGTGGGTGATCCCGGCCTCAGCCTTCCTCCCCACCCCCTCTTGTTTTCACTTTTTAAGACAAAGTTGTACATGCAGGCTGAACACAAATTCTCTCCTCCATCAGCCTCTCGAGTGCTGGAGCACCACAGGCATGGGCCACCATGCCCAGACCTGATTTAAGTCAGTAACCGTAAGGACGGCCATGTTGTTTGGAGGTGCGGCTCTGTTGGTACAGTGCCTGCCTAGCATGCGCAGAGCCCTGGGTTTCAGCCCCAGCACAGCATAAACTGGGCATGTAGCCCTCGGGAGGCAGAGTCAGAAGGATCCAAAGTTCTACGTGAGCCCCAGCTACAGAACAAGTCTGAGATTCTGTCTTAAAAAAAAAATGGGTTGGGGTTGGGGAGACGGCTCAGTGGATGGAGCACTTGCTGCATAAGCATGATGGCCTATGTCATCACACCACAGCAGGGACCTACAGTAGCCCAGCACCACAGCAGGGACCTACAGTAGCCCAGCACCACAGCAGGGACCTACAGTAACCCAGCACCACAGCAGGGACCTACAATAACCCAGCACCACAGCAGGGACCTACAGTAGCCCAGCACCACAGCAGGGACCTACAGCCTCAGTGCTCCTCAGGGTGGAGACAGGCAGATCCTCTCAGAAATAGTGTGCTCAAGTTTAGTGATAGACCTTGCCTAAACAAACAAAAGACACCTGACATAGACCTCTATCCTACACACAGACACACACACACACACACACACACACACACACACACACACACCTACCTGTTGTCACATGTTGTGACTCCTTTGCTGCTCAACTGAAGTTCAAGACTGTCCTCAAATGAGCCCTTTTTGTCTCTCCCCGTGCCACACTTCTGTGTGTCAGCCTCTAACCCCACTGATGACGTCAGATCCCCATCTAGGGTCTCTGGGGTCCAGTTTCTTCAGGAGTCTCCATCATGGTGTGCGGGTCTGCCTGGCTCTCAGGCTCAGACCCGCTCTCCCCACATGGCTGAGTACAGATCACACTGGCTCATTCACAGTCATGTGAACACAGACACAGATCTGCCAGGCCGAGAGTCATGTCCTCGGCCCCAGGGTTCCTGCTGTTTCCATGTGTTACACAGGAAGCTTGGGTCACTGAGCAGTGCAGCTGAGATCCCCACATCAGCCTTGAATGGTCATCTCTTTAGTCCTGCAACCAGCTTTCCCACTATCACACCATCATCTTAGCACGTGTCCTCACACCCTCCTGGTACGCATCAAAGCTCATACTGAACCATGTGCTCTGGGTGGCAAAGACTTAGTTTTGCATCTGTCTATAAGTCTTAGTCCACAGGTTAAAACACAAGTGACGCTCCTCTTCCTATAAATCCTTTTTCTACTGAAAAATTGAAAACTGGGTTATGAATACAAATGTTCACAGAAAGAAAACGTTGACAGTCAATTACTATTAGATCAACTTAAAAACTTGCTGTATTTTAATCGGTATAACAGAAGCAAAATCAACAAGCAAGATCCCAACACTTCATCAGGAGTTAAAGAGAATCTGGGGGGGGGGGGCTGGGGAGATGGCTCAGTGGTTAAAAAACCTGGTTGTTCTTGCAGAAGACCTGGGTTCAAATCCCAGCACCCACATGGCAGCTAACAACTGTCCATAAGTCCAGTCCAAGGGGATCCGACAGCCTCTTCTGACCTCCACAGGCATTGCGTGACACAGGTGCACTTACCTACATGCAGGCAACACACACATACACATAAAATAATAAATAAAATTAATTTAAAGAGAATTTGGGCCTTTCCCCTCTGGGACTGAATTCCCACCTAACAATCTCCCAAATCACCTGCTCCTTTGGCAAAACATCGCTGAGGTCCTGGTTACAGGTTGTGACAACCGGCCTTGGCAGAGAGCAGGACACTGGTGATAAGACAGCCACCATCCTCTGCAGACCAGTGGATCCCAAGAGCAGTTCCTTGGGGCCCTCCAGGGCAGCACCAGGCTTTGCCCAAGGGTGCATGTGGGAAATGAAAGACACAGGCAGGAGACTTAACAAGCCCACCTGCCTCTCCTCAGCTTCTGCTTCTTCACCCCATAGGAGGTCTCAACCAAAGCAGCTCAAGAATACAGTCCTCCAGTGTTCATGGGAAGCCAACCATGCCAGACCCCTGAAGGTAAGAGGCACAGTGGCTGAAACCAGACACCGTTACCCATTAAGCCATCTCATCAGCCCCAAATCATTATTTTGACCCCAAACTGACACCAATAAAGTACCTAAAATTGTCTATGACTAAGCCATGACTGGTCTGCCCCTATAAAACTAACAGTTGGATACACATAGATTGTTCAGTTACCAATATTTCAAGATTAGAACCATTTGCAAGACCTGGTAATGCCCTGACCACTGGAACTGTGTGCTCAGCTGCCATAACTACAACAGACACCCAATCTAAATTCCTCAGGTGGTCTGCAGAAACCTCTCCCTTTCATATGCCACGTCACAAGAAATGAAGGAGACAGCTGCTTAACAAAAGCAACACTGGGGCTGGAGACGCTCAGTGGTTAAGAGCATTGGATGCTCTCGCAGAGGACCTGGATTTGGTTCCCAGCACCACATGGTGGCTAACAACTGTCTATAACTCCAGTTCCAGGGGATCCAATGCCCTCTTCTGACCTTTGTGGGATATTAAAAAGAAAAAAAAAAGCAACAGGAAAGGGCTGGTGGGGGGCTTGCTTTCCCCAGGCTCAGTGCTTAAGACCAAGTTCAGTTCTCAGCATTCACTCCGTCAGGTGACTCACAACCACTCCAGCTCCAGGTGACCTGATGCCCTTTTCTGGCCTCTTCAGGCATGTACACATATACAGACACACATGCACATAAAAATAAGCCTTAAGAAATAACATCGGGAAGAGCCAGGGATCCTACTGACCCAGGTAGAACCTGGCCCCGACTCACCAGGGCCTTGACGTGGGTACTCCGCTTTTCTCCCAGCCTCCTTACATGGCAGTGGTAAGGCTAAATCACACCTGTCGAACTCTTAGTTCAATGCTTAGTAAGAACTCAATGAAAGAGCAGCTGTTATTCAGCATTATCCACAGGCATTGCAGAGGTGTACAGAAAAGGGGTTTAGTGTGGTAAAGCAGACTGGATGAGAACAGGAAATGAAGTAACTGAGAAACTTCATTAAATGTTCATTTGTTAAATACGGGCAGTATATGCGCATGACTTTCTCGTAGTTATTTCTCTCAATGGTCCCCGTGTCTCCGAGGTCGTAGGACTGCATCATGCTGTAGAAAGCCTGGAGGTTCCTGGCGATAGCATCATGAACTATTTCTTCCACCTAATACAGGAAATAAATACACTCCATTGGAAGCTGGTGTGTGGGCGTCCGTGGTGTGCACAAAGATGTCCACAAATAGCAGGCCAGGGTTACTTACTGAGTGCCAAGCCAGGGGTGGAAGTGTCTTGGTGTCTGTGGATGGGGACATTTTTCTCACTTGTGGGTGAGAGGGAAAGATACATTGATAAAATCCTTCCTGAGTGGTAATGGAAAGCTGGGACTTGGACATGAATCTTAGCTGTGCCCCTGATTGGTCAACAGCTTTGAGAGTTTGAACAAAGAAGTCTGCTTTCCAATCACCCTCTGCGAGTGGGGAACAGTGAATCTTGAGCTTATTTTTAACGCCCAATGAGCATGGTGAGACATCATCCAGAATTAACTGAATGTGACATCACAGTGTGAGAGGGCACCCTGTGTGCTACGGTAGCAAAACAACAAAGGGGGCAGCCAGCACTGGCCATGGCTCACAGGTGGTGCTGGAGCAAACTGGTAGATGGTTCTGGAAGCTGTCTTGTTTCATGGCAGCTTTAGGTAACATGGGACAAGTGATGACTTTCAGACTCCAGAAGGACAAAGCCCGCCACTGGCAAGGGAGACCGGGGCGGGGGCAGCGGGGGGCTTACTTTCCCCAGGCTCCCAGGCCTTCTCTGCACTTTGCACTTTGTACATACATTCCTCTGTGAAACTAATCGAGGTCATGAATCAAATGAGGCAGACATCCTCAGATGCCATTTTCTCAATAATTCCATTGCTAGAATGTTCTAGTAAAGCAGTCAACATCAAGTGAGGCAGCATCAGGCTCAAGGTTTGAGCAAAACTGATGAAAGAAAAAGCAAACTGGATGCCAAGATCCAGTGATGGAGAACGCTCAGGTCTTCAAACTCAGGGAACAGAAGCATAATGGTGACGTGAAACGAAGGTAGAGACTGGGAGCCCTTCCTAAAAATTATCTATAAATTAAAGTGGTACGACATTTTGTGATCTGTGGAGACTTTTCTCCTTCCACCCCTAGTTTTCTACATCATCCGTTCACTCACTCTTCATTCATTCATTCACCCAATACCCCAGCAGCCTACCTCCTGGACACAGTGGGCGAGCACAGGGAGGCCTTTAGGGAGACAAGACTGTACATGGTTCAGATGGGACCTGGTGGTCATAGCTGGCGAGGGGCTCCCACTGTCTTGGTGGGAGGAGAATCACCTGACTTGTCCAGGGCTGTCAGGCAGGGTCCTCCATGATAGAATGTGTGAATTGCAGAAGAGCCACAAGCCTCATTAGGGATATTCATAAAGTGGCTAAAACTGGCCCTAAATTGGCAGCCTGGCCTTGGTCAAGCCTTATCAACTGGTCACTCCCTGGACTGAGAGAGACTGTTCATGGCACCCGCCTGTCTCCTTTAGTGCTACAGATAGCTCGCCTGCCTGAGAAAATAATCTTGGGAGAGAGACCCTCAAGTTCCTGGAGCAGGTCTGGCTTGGAGTCTTATTTCTAAACTTTAAGCTCCTTCCTTTTTCTGCTCTCCTAAGTCTAACACTGCAAGTGCCGGGCACCAAGGCTCTGCAGCTGGCACAGCAGCAGCACTTTGGATCGATCGGGTGTGGAGGCTGCATGGAGCTACAGGACGGCCCACAGGGCCCCTCCTAACAGTGGGAGGAGCTTCTGCTTGTGACCCAGGGTCCCTGAAAGCACCAGAGAGGTTTAAGGGTGGCTGACATGATGATCTCTTTACATCAAGTAAAGATCATGTCCCTTGCTGCATGGAGAGCTTATTGCTTACCTGTCTCCACTTGGTTGATTTGGCTTTGGCTTAGCTTGACTTGGTTTGGTTTGAAGATGTGTACAACTGCTGTAATGCCTTAATGAGTCTGGAGAACCATTACCATAAGATTAACACAGGCTGTGTCCCACACAGGGGGTCAGGAAAAGTCACCATTACTCATTTCTGGGTGTGAATGGGCTCTGCAACTCACTTTTGAATTAGGATTTAAGAAGGCGCAGATAGTGGGTTAGAACACGGCCACTGCTGTGAGGAAGGAGCATCCAAGTTAATCATACCAAGGGACTAAAACACAAGATTTAGATTTGAAACTTTTTTTGTGAGCTATTCTGCTGTTTCTGTAGCAAGCCCTCAGGCTGGGGCCATCTTCAGCCTGTGGTATAGACACAATCTTCAGGAGGTCTGCTATCTACCCCTGGATGCAGCTCATAGATGGGGAGGCCTTGAGCTGAACACAGGTGCCAAGCTCCCATCACAGCTGACGGTCTTCACCTCTCATCCTCACTTCATCTTGCTTTCAAGCTCCACTGGTAAACTGAGTCAAGGCATACTTTTAGGCTTCCAAATGTTAGGCACTGCCTGTACACACAGAACTACACCCCTCCTGACTCTTGTGGACAGGTATGGGTGGTGTCTTTCCCATAGGCCTGTCAGCCTTTCCACACATATTCTACACCTTTCCTGTTTAAGATGGCGTGTGTGAGTCTGTGTCTGTCTGTCTACGGAAATGCCTGCACCTTCTGAGTATTTCCTACTCCTTAGAAGCTACTCCTAGAACATGGGTGACTAGAACATGGGTGGAGACATGCGCTTGGCACAGCCATTTCCATCCACAGCGAAGGGGGGAGACAAACAGCCCAGCAGCTCCCATGCACTCAGGACTCCACGACAGCCACGAAAGAGCAGAGGAGATGGCTCAGTGGATAGAATGCTGGATGTAGGCCCAATCACCTCCATTCTCAACTTGACACAACAGGGAAGACGGGACCTCAGCTGAGGAGCTTCCTCCATTGGACTGGACTGTGGCCGAGTCCTTAAGGCATCTTCTTGATTGTTGAGTGAGGTGGGAGGGCCCAGCCCACTGTGGGTGGAGCCACCCCGGGCAGGTGGGCCTGTCTTGTAGGAGAAAGGCCGAGCACAGGCCCAAGGAGCAAGGCAAAGCAGCGCTCCTCCATGGTCTGTGTTTCAGCTCCTGTGTCCAGGTTCCTGCTTGAACTCCTGCCCTGGCTTTCCTCAATGAAGGACTGAACCGTTAGCTGAAATGAACTCTTTCCTCCCCCAAGTTGGTTTTGGTCAGTGTTTTATCACAGTAATAGAAAGCAGATTAAAAAAGAATGGACATGAGGACTGGGGTTCATCTCCCCAACAGACTGAGCCTGGAGAATGTGTGTGCTGGAGGGTGTGGGGGTGGAGTTTGTGGTAGAGTGTGTGGTGGAGGCTGTAGTGGCCACCTGTCATTCCAACCCTTGGGAGAAGGAGACGGGACTCCCAACCGCAAGTGCCTGGCTGGACTAGCTACAGCTGGTGAGCTCCAGGTTGACAGGAGACCCTGTATCAGTAAATAAAGCAGAGAGCGATGGAGAAAATACCCGGCATCAACCTCTACCTCCACGCACATGCATACATACATGTGTCCAAACACAAGTGAACACACCACACACATACACATGAATAAAAGGGGGAAAGCATTTTTCTTTTTTTTTGAGTTTCCAGTGATGTGGGGACACGGGAGAAATGTTGAACCTACACAGGGAAAGGAGAGAATCAGAGGAGTGCACCAGGGCTGAGGGGACACGTGAACACAGGGAGAACACGTGTCTGATGTGAAGCCTTCCCACGCTGTGGGTACTGCTTTCACCTTCAGAGTCTGGATATTTCCTGAGTAGTTTACAGTAGAGGTCCATTAATTGTATCATCATAAGATACTTAAATGGATCTTGTGATGAACTGAAACTGCCTCTAAAATGTTGGGAGAGTATTTCTAGATGCACTGTGAGAAGCCAACTTAAATATGACACTTCCATCCCAATAAAGTGCCCCACTTTGGTTTGTTGCTGTTTTAATTTTGTTTTGTTTTGTTTTGAGATAGGTATCACTATGCAGCCTTGGCTGGCCTAGAACGCACAGAGATCTACCTGCCTGAGTGCTCTACCACACTCCGCCTGCTCCCCCCACAGCTGAGGACCAAACCCAGGGCCTTGTACTTGCTACGCAAGCGCTCTACCACTGAGCTAGATCCCCAACCCCATCTGCCCTGCTTTTAACCAAGAAATGTGCCCTGAGCTCTCTGTAAGGCTGTGATCTAAAACCAAAGCCAACAGGAAGATTCAGTGACCATGAACTTGCTGCATTTTCCACAGAAGGCAGGAGAAGGCAGCTGGCCGGCCTTAAACTTTCACACCACAGTCCCCCAAAGCAAGACGCTGCCATCAGATCCCTTCAAAAGAAAAGTCATCTTAGCTGGGTTTGGATAGCACAGGCCTGTAATCCTAGCAACTCTGGTGGCTGAGGCAGGTGGATGGCAAGTTCCAGGCCAGCCTGAGCTACATAGTAAGACCCTACCTCAAAATAAGCAAAAAGAGGGTTGCATGTACACAGCTCAGCGGTAGAGCAATTGCTGGACATGTGTGAGGCCCTGGGTTCAATCCCCAGGGCCATTTTAAAAATGGGGGTCATCTCTGAGGGTACAGCACAGCTCTTGGTATTAGTGGTTTGATTTAGATGTATAACAATGCCGCTTCATAAATGTAAGATTAAAAGCTACTTTGTATATGTTAGGAGCCTTTTAAAGCCTTGTTTCATGCATTATCTGAAGTTAATCTGATATTTTTTAAGTTCTTAAAAATTATAAATGCTAATGACTACCATAGATCCACTTTTAGTAGAAGTCTGCCAAGTTTTCAATCAAAAGAGATATAATACTAAGGGCAACATCACTAGAGATAATTAAGTTATTTCCTGCAACACTCAGTCGACTAATGCAGGGCACAGGCCCTCTTCCCAAACACTTTCGTTGTTTTATTTTTTGATATACGGTCTTGTTTCTCTGTGTAGCCCTGACTGGCTTGGTACTTGCTATATAGCCCAGGGTAGCCTTCAACTCACACAAATTCACCTGCCTCAGACCTCTGAGTGCTGAGATCCCAAACACTCTCTTGGAAGACATGGTTGTGAGTGGAACTCTGCTTCGTGCCTGGGAAAAAGTTACACCCTGATATAAGGCCTGTTGGCTCAGGACAAGCATCAGGAAATGCCAAATGTCTCCCTTTGATAAGATTTAGACTTAAAATGAATGACATTTACTACCTGAAATATAAGCGGTAAAAACATCATGTATTTACTTAATTATCTTGATGAATCTTTTACCTTACTAAGAACACTGAAATTTCCTGGTTTCAGAAGAAACCCAGATGAGAAACTGCATGTGGACATACCTACCTACCTACCTCAGGGCCCTGGCCCAGCAGCTGTGTGTGGACCTACCTCAGTGCCCTGACCCAGCAGCTTTGCAGACCTATGTACCTCAGGGCCTTGGCCCAGCAGCTGTGCAGACCTACCTTAGGGCTCTCATCCAGCAATTCCAGAAGGGAGCTGATCCTCACTGCTCCAGTGCCCTCTGGGTCAAACGTCTGCATCAATTCTTTGAATTCCGAATCATTCAACTTTCCCATCATGCAGTTTAGAATATGCCGGAATTCTTCCCAAGTTATGTGTCCTTCAGGGGCCTGGGCATGAGTGTGAATAACACGGGAATGTTAACACACAGAGAAAGACAGGAAAAGCATTATGTATGGTCAGTATCTGTTGGTCACGAGTGAGCTTTGGCCAAGCAGAGAGGAGTGTAATGAGAACAGCACACTGATGATGGTTATAAACCACACGGGACGAGAGCAGTGAAGAACGAGGTTGGGGTGAGGTGCTAGAACCTTCTAACTGCAATCCTAGAACTGCCTCCCACCAGGAAATGGGCAGGAGATGGCCCAGGGAGAATGAGATTCTTTTCTGGGACATGGGCTGACCCCCGACCCAGGGGCCCCCGCAGCATGAAGCATCTTCCTCCTCCCAGGCCCCACCTGGTGGCTCAGGATTTCCCGGCACCTCCATTACAGCTTTGCCAATTGACTCAGAACATTAATTGTACTTGTTTTTAGTACCGCCAACTCATCAATTACATAAATGGACAACTACTTAAGGGAGAAATTTTCAGCCATGTTGCATAAACAAAACGTATTAGGGTCAAAATAGTCTGAGGCAAGCCTGTTCCCACAGAGTGAAAAATTGTCAATGAGTTCATTAAATATGAAAATTAAGAGATCTTGTTTACTGGAAAGACAGGAAATAAAGAACCCTTACAGACAGAGAGAGAGAGAGAGAGAGAGAGAGAGAGAGAGTCTGAATATTGATGTAACAGGTTTATTAAGTGGTAAAACAATATACAAACGGGGGGCAGAAAGCAAAGAGGGAAACGAACTTCTTTTATTATTTTGTGTGGATATGTGGGGGTGGGCTAGCGTGTGCGTGTGCGTGTGCGTGTGCGTGTGCGTGGTGTATGCACATGACAGGCAAGTGCTCCACTGTGGGCATGTGGAAGCCAGAGGATGATGTCAGGTGTCCTGGTTTGCTGCTTTCTGTCCTACTCCCTTGAATCTGGGTCTCTCACTGAACTTGGAACTAAGCTGACAGCCAGCCTCAGCAATCCTCCTGTCTGTCCCCCAGGGCTGAGGTTACAGGTGTGTACAGCCACATACAGCTTTTCAGATGGATGCTGAGGATTTGAACTCAGCTCCTAGTGTTTGCACAGCAAGTGTCCTTATTCACTGATCCATCTGCCCAGCCCTGGAAATAAGGTTCTCTGAGGTAAAGGAAGTAAATATGCATACTTATTTTTTGGTTTTGAAATAATTAGTGTTTCAATATCTGAACAGGAATCACTGACAATTCCTTAATAACTTCTGACACATGTACAGCACTGTCACTGTCGTCACAAACACTAGAACCTTTTTGTCACCCTCAAAGCCACCTCCTGAATATCTGCATTCCCTCCCTTCCCAGTGCCAGCCTCAGGGGAAGACCCTACTTCCCATCACTCTGTAACTGGATCTTCCCAAACATCTCTGGAAACAGAATCACATAACCAGTGCCCTGCCTCTGCCACCTGTTCCAGCACGTGGCAGTGTTTCTGAGGCTTGCTCGGGTCCTGGCGTGCGTCAGCATCTTCTTCTAGCCTTTTCCTGATCAGTAGGACATTGTATGGACATGTCATATACTATTTATCTGCTTCAAAGTTGATGAAAATGTGGGTTCCCTCCATTTACGCACAAGTCTTTGCGAGGGTGTGTTTCTATGTCTCTTGGGCTTATTCCTAGGTGTGGAACCACTGGGTCATGTGGTACATTACTGAACCTTTAAGGATCTGGCTTCATGCGGTTGGACCATTTCCCACCAGCAGTGGATGAGAGTTCCAGGGTATCCGCACACTTGCCCACGTTGTCCTTTTGGTAACAATCATCCTGATCGGGGAGAGGGAGCATCTCCCTGGGGTTTGGATTGTATTTCTCTCTAACAAAGTATGTCAGCATCTTCTTGGGTATTCGTTGGCTGTTTCTATGTCTTTTTGATAAAATGTCTATTAAAATCTCTTGTGTGTTTAAAAAAAAAGTGAGTTATGGGGGCTGGAGAGCTGTCTCAGCAGTTAAGAGCACTGGTTGCTCTTTCGGACCTGGATTCAGTTCCCAGCACCCATATGGCCGCCAAAAACCATCTGTAACTCCAGTTCCAGGGGAATCCAACACTCTCTTCTGACCTCCAAGGGCATTACATGACACAGGTGCATTTACATACGTGCAGGCAATACACTCATACACACAAAAATTTTAAATATATTTTTTAAAGTGGGTTATGGTCAGGAGTGGTGTTGCACACCAGTAATCCTGACACGGGGGAGAAGGAGTTCAAGGCTGGCCTAGGCGATATAGAGAGCGCTCACTTCAAAAAAAAACAAGGGGTAGGGCACAGCTCAGCCGGGAGCACCACCTAGCCTGTGTAGGGCTCAGTGCTCCACCTTCCATGGCACAAAACAAGATGGGTCCTCTTCCTACTGAGATCGTGGAGCATATATGTTCTAGATATAAGTGTTTACAAGATAAGGGATTTGCATGTTTGTTTTCCCAGTCTGTGACTTGTCTTTGAAATATTTTATTGTCCTAACGCCGTCTTTTGAAGCACATGAGGTTTTAATTCTGATAAAGTCCAGTAATATTTTAATACTTTTCTTTTAGGATACCATATGTAAGAGATATTTGCCTGATGCAAAATTACAGAGAGTTATGCATATGATTTTCTTGTAAGAGTTTTACCATTTTAGCTCTTATATCAAGGTCTAATTGTGAATGGATTAAGGGCTGAAATTTCTCTTCTTGTACACAAATACCTAATTTTCTCAGCACCA
The DNA here is from genome assembly GCF_000622305.1 of Nannospalax galili. Classification (NCBI taxonomy): domain Eukaryota; kingdom Metazoa; phylum Chordata; class Mammalia; order Rodentia; family Spalacidae; genus Nannospalax; species Nannospalax galili. The sequence goes on along the minus strand of NW_008348199.1, from coordinate 2,362,051 downwards.
TTTAAAAAAAAATAACTTAGCTAGGTATAGTGACACATATCTTTATTCCCAGTACTCAGGAAGCAAAGGCAGGTGGATCTCGATAACTTTGATGCCAGCCCGGTCTACAGAGTAAGTTCCAAGCAAACCAGGGATACACAGTGAGATCCTGTCTCAAATAAATAACCAACACTTTCCCCTATTAGATTTGTCAAAAAATAAGAGTAGACCATAAACATAAGCATTTATTTAAAGATTCTGTCTTCTTCCTGTGGGTGCTGGGGATCAGCACTCAGGTCCTCACACTGTCCAACACACACCTCACACACTGAGCCATCTCTCCCGCCCCCATTTATTCTATCTGATGGTGTTATAAATGGAATTGCCTTCTGAAGTTCATTTCGAGCGTCCATCCATGGTTTATAAACTACATAACATATACTGTACAATTGATCTGAAGTCCTGTGAACTTCATGAACTCCATTAGTTCCAGCTCTTTCTGTGTATTTTTGTGCTTCCCTGGAATTTTCTACACATTTCTCCTGGATGTCTTTTCTTTCTGTCCTTTGGACGATCAGCGTGATGCTGAACAGAAGGAGCCAGAGCTGATTCTGCTGCTTGGTTCATACCCTAGGGGGAAACCTCCAGGGGGAGGAGCCTTCAGGGGAGGAACTTAGGGGGGAAGATTCTTGGTGTGTGTGTGTGTGTGTGTGTGTGTGTGTGTGTGTGTGTGTGGCGGGGGCCTTCAGTCCTGCACATCAATGTGCTATGAGCCAGGAGTGTCATAAATGCCCTTCACTTGGTTAAAGAATTTCTCTTCTATTTCAAGTTTGTTGAATATCTTTATCAAGAATGGGTGTTGGAGCTGGGCATGGTGGCGCAGGCCAGCACCTGAGAGGCAGAGTCAGGTGGATCTCTGTAGCCTGATCTACATAGTGAGTTCCAGGTCAGCCAGGGCTACAGGGAGATCCTGCACAAAACAAACAAACAAATAAAAAAACCAAACAAATAACTAAACAGGCAGGCTTGGGGAGCTGACGCCAAGACAATAATGCTGGTCTTCAAAACCCTTTGTACATGGTCCTATTTGTCTGAGGATGAGTCAGTCCCCCAGTTCACCACCCACTAGTGACTCAGTCACAGAATGTATTCGCTCCCTAACGAAAGGGGAAACATTACCATGCATCAAGTATATTCGTATGGTAGGGGTAGAGAGATGGCTCAGCGGTTAAGAATGCTTGCTGCTCTTGCAGAAGACCTGAGTTTGGTTCCCAGCACCCACACCAGAAGGTTCACAATCACCTATCACCTGTAACTCCAGTTCTAGGGGACCCGATGCCCTCTTCTAGCCTCCGTGGGCATTGCATGCATGTGGTGCACTTACAGATAAGCAGGCACATACACATAAATAAAATAAATAAGTCTTTTAAAAGAGTATGCAGCCAGGTGTGGTGGCGCACGCCTTTAATCCCAGCACTTGGGAGGCAGAAGCAGACGGACCTCTGTGAGTTCAAGGCCAGCCTGGTCTACATAGTGAGTTCTAGGACAGCTGGGGCTACAGGGAGACCCTGTCTCAAATAGACAAAAAAAAAAAGAGTATGCAAATTATACTTTCAAAAATAAAGAGGAAAGGGGCTGGAGAAATGGCTCAGTGATTAAAAGCACTGGCTGTTCTTGCAGAGGACCTGGGTTCAATTTCCAGCACCCACATGGTGGCTAACAACTGTTTGTAACTCCAGTTCCAGGGAAATCTGACGTCCTATTCTGATCTCTGTGAGCATTGTATGACACGGTGGCATTCACATACATACAGGTAATACACTCACACACATAAAAATTTAAAAAAATAAACAAAATATTAAAAAATAAAATAAACAGGAAAGAGAGAGCAGAGCCTAAGCTTTAATGGAAAGCAAGCTCACCTACCAGCCTCTGTTTGTGGCAAAATTAAAAAGGTAAAGAGGGTGATTTGAAAAGAAGAAATTTTCTGCCCTGGGCAGCAAGTTAGCTCTGAGCCGATAAACTCTAGGTTAGGGTGGGGATGGCTCCACAGGCCTGAATAACTTATTAATTAAGCAGTGGATACTGACCAGCCAGCCCATTTTAACCATCTTGCTCACACTGGACTCCCTGAAATAGACATTTATCTCACTGTATTATAATTAACATTCTACCAGATGAGACTCTACCTCTGCAGTTGAGACTTGTACCTGGAAGCACTCTGGACAATCCCTAGTGTATAACACAAGCTCAAAACACGCTTGGGAGCGGGTGAGTTGACTCAGACAGAGTTCTGGTTGGCTGTGCTCTGAGTGTTAGCTTTCCTACTGACAGTGAGTCCTTCCCGAGAAGAGCTTCAAGATCTTACCGAGCTGATTATCAGCAGTGCTTTCTTCAGTGCTGTGAAATGGTCTTCGGAGTATCTAAATAACTTCTTGATGACATTTTCCTTGCGAGGTCGGTTGCTACGAAGAGGAACACGGGAAGGAGGTTACATACGCTTGACTGTTCTTAGAGTAAAAAGCAAGTGCCCCACAACTCTAACGGCACCGGCTTTATGGTTCTTTTCTTCAGAAAGCATAGTGTACAGGTGTAAGCCTATGTGAGTCACTCAAAAACACCCTGGAGGCAACTCACACAGGCATCCCTAAGCTGTGTGACCCCATCCAACTTTGCCCTATGCTGATCAATCCTGGTGGTCCATCTTGCAAATCTGTGATTTTGATCTCAAAACAGACCTAGAAATGGACCACAGATCACTGCCAGGGCCCCTGGGTGGGCAGCGTGCTGCAATGCATGGGTCAGCGGAGCTGAGGGCACGTGAACTCACAAGCCTCTGGCCTCCAGTGACCACGGCACAGCCGCCTGTACCTTTGAGCTCTTGCCCTTTCTTGTCTCTAGTCTCTGCTGTAAGGCTCCATCATCTGTGTCCTCAGGGACATCGGGCCACTCACTCTGGGGTAGTCCGCCAGCTTCAGTGTGAACCCAGACCAGAAAAGAGATCTGGAACCTCGTGAGATTTGTTCACCTTCCTTTCCTCGATGCTCAACAGATACTTTTATATTTCCCATCGGATCAGACACTTCTAAGCATCCCCAAGAGCAGACACTTCTTAAGCTGGTCCCTCCTGCCCAGCACCATGGACACTGGACAGGGCAGGTGCTCCTCCACTGTAGGGACTCATGTGCACCTGGTCTTCCCATACAGACTTTTTCAGTGGATACATCTACCTCTGCTGTGACACTCAAAAGTGTCCTGTGGCTGGGTGTAGTGGTCACGCCTTTAGTCCCAGCACTCGGGAGGCAGAGGCAGGCGGATCTCTGTGAGTTCAAGGCCAGCCTGGTCTACATAGTGAGTTCCAGGACAGCTGGGGCTACAGGGAGACCCCGTCTCAAAAAGACCAAAAAAAAAAAAAAAATCCTGTGGTATTACCAAGTCTTCCTGCAGGCAACACTGTCCCCAGTTTAGAACCACTGTTTTAAAGTAAATGAAACCCATGACCCAGGCCCAGTGACACACCTGCAATCCTACCCCAGAAGATGGTGAGTTCAAGGCAAACCGAGGCCTTGACCTCACGGTGAGACTTTGTCTCAAAACAACAAAACAATAAATAGAGGCTAGAGGGAGGGCTTGGGGGTTAAGAACACCTCTGGCAGAGGACTCTGTTTGATTCTCAACACCCATCTGGCAGTCAACAACCATCTGTAACTCCAGTTCCAGGGGATCTGATGGCCTCCACAGGTACTGCATAAAATGGGTGCACTTACATACATCCAGGCAAAACACTCATTCAGAGCACAGGAGGGAGTGTGGGGAGGGACAACCAACACTAAAGGCCTTTAGGGAAATGCACATGGAAACCCACTGCAGAAGCTTCTTATAGTACATACATAAACACTATAAAACGGGATTAAGAGGAGTTACCTTATAACAGGGGGACACTGCCCTTACTAGACACCATTGGCTTGCAAAGTAAAACCCCAATGCCAGGAATGGACTCCCTCTTTTGAAGATGTTGACCAGGCATCCCATAGACCCTCAAATAATACTAGCCATGGCCCCTTCTCACGGTTACCCACGAGAACTTGACAGTAAGACCCTATTGATGACACTATATTCATGAACTGTAGAACAAACAAGGAGAAATCAAGCTGGTGCTGACTTCTACTGGCTAGTGTTCACAGTGCTGGAAGGTGCTATGCATGCTATCAGAAGGAAAAAATAACCATCAGCCTTACCCAGCTGTGGATCTTGTGAACTACAACAACTGACCTGGTAAGATACAACCTCTGGGGCAGTGGTGGCATGAATATCATGGGAGTAACCAACCACTCTCTACTTAGATTTAAGGTCTGCTTCATGAGATGGAGCCCATACCTGACATAGCTATCAGGCCTAGGAATCTGTGACTAGACAGGCCACAGGTCATAGGGGAGAGCTTAATACTATTATTCTACTAAACATAATTATATTATATTCTAAGTATATTAAAAAGTATAATTATATGGCAAATAATATGGAAGTAATTATATAATTAATAGTATTAAAGAGACTCCTAATGACTTGTTGTTATGAAGATCCAGCAATGCATCTTTCAACTCTCACCAAAGATGCTTCCTTATGTAGCAGATGGTGATTAAGAGACGGACCCACAACTGACCCACAAGCAGAGAAAAAGAGGCTGTGGAGTGCTTATCCCTGAAGATATCAAAGCTCTGCCTTCCAAGGCTCAGGGATTATTGAGGAAGAGAGGGTGAAAGATTGTAAGAGCCAAGGGGTAGACAGTTTTCCAGACAGCTGGGAAGTTACTCATGTGAACTCACAGAAATGCTGACAGCATGCACAAGTCCCATGTAAGCTCAAACCAGACAAAGTCCTGGAACAGATATGGAGAAGTGGATAAGAAACCCCAACCCTTCACTGAGGAACTCTACCTTGGAAACTGAAGGCTTCTGGGGGGGGGGGCAGAGTCAGTTTCATGTAAGGGTGAGACTCTTGGTAGGTTAACCAGGCTTCAGTGAATGGACCCACACTGAAGGACACTGGAAGATACAAATTTGACTCTTATATATATAGTATAGCACTACATATAGTAGAGAGCAGGTGGCTGCAGATAGGAGGTGATCTAAATACAATCAAAATATATTGTATGAAAGTCACCAAAATTCAATAAAAAAGGGGAAAAAATTAAATCCGAAAAGCCCCAAACCACCACAACAAAAACCCTTGTTATCTTGAAAAAAGACCCACTCATGCACGTAAAATAAAAAGAAATAAATCAAAAAACTTTTAAGCGCCAATAAATAAAAAGTAAATCAGAGGTAACTTTGCCCGAGGTGTGGGCTCGCAGCTACCTCCCAGGAACAGGGCCTGGGGGCTTGGAATCCTGGGAAGTTGGTGACCAGGGCCGCCATTAAAGATCCCTAAATCCCAGGAAGGGATGAGACTCCACAGGGTATTTCATTTTACAATAGGACAGAGAGCCTTCAAATGTATGTGATGAAGTTATAAAAGGTGATCTGTTTTTAACAGGGCTCAAGCAGGGTGGTGAGGGAAGAATGCACGCAGCATAAATAAGACAATTCTTAGCTCAAAAGTCTAAAATCTGAAATGCCATATTATTTCATCTTACTTTTTTACATTTCTGTGTTCCCACTACAACTTGCATGAGTTGGAAGTCATGACAGATGTTACGTTAGCATGAAACACTGAGGCCCAAGTCAAGAAACTCCCATGACCAAGAAGACATCGCACCATGCAAATGGTGACAGAAAAACAGGTTAGTGTGTGTTTGTATTTCCCTCTTCCTAAGACACACAGCAAGAGCAGCGCATGGTGGCCACACCTTTAGTCCCAGCACTAGGAAGGCAGAGGCAGGCGGATCTCTGTGAGATAAAGACTAGCCTGGTCTACATAGCGAGTTCCAGGCCAGCTGGGCCTACAGGGAGACCAAAAAGACCAAAAACATACAGAACAAGTATGCACTTTCACAGCCTCACAAGGGCACACTTGGAGCTGGGGAAACACGTGAGCAGGTAGTGGACTGCAGGGAAGAGTCTTCAAGCTCTGGATACACGGCTGGGTTAGGATCCCTAAACACTTACTTTTCTCGGCAAGAAACTGTAGCAATAATAACTTCCTAGTTTAAGGCAACTTCGGGTAACAAAAGTGAATGAAAATTATTATCTGTAAATCACTAGATAAAAGTTGACAATTATTCAATGGTGATAATTAGACATTTAACAAATCTAAAAAGTGTAATTTGCATGCTCCCTAACCCATTTTATGGTTTCTGTAAACTGTAGTTTTAGTTGTTGGGTTTTTTTTTTTTTTTTTTTTTTTTTTTAACGTACCTACTTCTTTTCTTCGGGGGAACTGTCTTATTGGCTTCAAACCCCTGGCGCTCATAAAACACTGTTAAAAATTGCTTCCAATTGACTCTAGTGGTGGTTTTAAGTCCAAATCTAGATTAAAAAAAAAAACAAAAACATTACTTTAAACAATTGTTCCTATAATACCACATGGATTAGATAATATCAAATTGAAAACAGCAGCAGCAAATTTCTATGAAGTTTCAGATCTAAAGCAAACAAACTCATTTGGCAAAATAGCACCACAAATTGATTCCTTAAAAGCAAGGGAAAATCAGACTGCTCATATATCCTGTGTGGCTGCATTCTGTCTGTGGTAGGATATTCTGAAGGCAGAAACAAAGGGATTTGGCTCAAAGTCTAATGTCCACGAAGTAGCTTTTTCAAACTCATTATTGAAAGAATTCAATTACTGTGGCTGACAGAATGACAGCCTCCTAAGGTATCCATGCCACATCTTAGGTCCTGTGGCTGCTTGCTTCACATAGCAAAGGAGACTTTTTACAATGCTTAAGGGAGGAACTAGAGGGCTGGGGACGTAGCTTAGTGGTAGAGTGTTTAACTAGCATACACGGGGCCCTGGATTTAATCCCCAGAACGTCAAGAAAAACAAAAACAAAAACAAAACCCCAATAACAACAGAAAAGGTGCTCTTGATGCACAAGTATTCTGGGTTACTGGGTGGGTCCATCCAACCACATGACATCAGTGAGGAAGCTGCCAGCAGAGAGTGACGGGACACGGGGGTCTATGCAGATGTAGGAAGGAACCGTGAGCCGCCTGCAGGGGCCAGAAATAGTCAGAGGTCCTGGGGGCCTGCGCATGTCAGCGCCCTAGCCCAGTGAGTCTTGTGAGGCATCTCACCTACCAAAGGGTGAAGACAGTAACTTTATGTATGTCATTTCAAGCCCCTAAGCTTACCGTTTTGCTATGATAGCAATAGAAACGGACACAGAATGACAGTCTTAGTACACATAAATAACCGGAAAATGTCAAAAGCTCATTTCCAAATTGAGATGGTCTCATGAGTCAGGGCCCAATAACTGTGAAGTTACAGGTGCCGGTGGGAACATCGTGGGGTAAGCACAGGTACAAATCACTGTTACTTCCCTTCCTACCTGTGTGACCTCAGACAAGCTGCTTCCTCCCTGAACTCTGTTTATCTTGCTGTGAACGAGAGTCATATCTGAGGGAGATTCTTGTGAGGATAAAAGCTAACAGATGAGGTGCAGGCTGGATGGCCAGCAGGTGTTCAATGACGTCCCCAGCCTGCTGTGTGCGTCACTCAAACACTAATGTCACAGGTCCATCCATAACAGGGTGGCAGTGAGCTCATGCACCTCAGATCTTAGCAAACCAAAACCAGCGTGAGATGGGATGCTTTGCTTCACTGAGCCCAGAACCTGTGTGAGCATCCAAGCCTCACACATCCTTTGCCTATATCTACACCTGCCTGTGGGTGGTTCTGAAACTGAGCCTCAGGCCAGGCCTCCCACCCGGCTCACTCAGTCTCACTTGGTCCTGGGTGTGATTTCTTTCACTCTATTCTGATCAACAAGAATGCCGTGCGGCCAGTGACCACTCTCCCAGTCCATGTGGAGCACAAAGCTGCTCACAGACAAATTGATGACAGGCCCTGAGGCGCAGAGCTGGGAAGCAGCCGCAGCAGGCAGTTAAGGTCCCTCGTACATCCCTGGGCCCTGCAACTCTACGTGGAAGGTGTCTACCATTTTCGGCACCATTTCCTCCCCTGAACTTGCCTCCCAGCAAAACGGTTCTTTAGGACATGAATTTCTGCCATGTTCCCATCAGCTAAATCAGCAAAGAAAAGTTCTTTTCCACAACCTGCCTTGCCTCTCCATGCACCAACTTCTGCTGGGTGCAGTGGGGTGAGCCTTTTGTGCAAAGAGCCACTGGAGGAACTTCATCATTGTCCCTGGAGACACAGCAACTGGTACCTGTCTCTACCCAAATCTTCCAAGTGAGGGATGAGCTGCCTGACCAGTTGGGGGGTGGTGGGGGGAGTGTTGAGGGTGGGGCTGTTGGTTACCTTGAGGCAGGTCAGAGGACCCAGGCCTTCCTAACAGCACTCTGCTGAGAGTTCAGCATAGTTAAGCACTGTGAGACAGCAACTGTCTTAAGCACTAGTAAGAATGTTAATTTCATTCATGTCTATGGGTATGTGTGTATGTGTGTGTTTGTGTGTCTGTGCGTTGGGTTTGTTTCTCCTCCTCTTCTTCCTTCTTCTGTTCCTCCTCCTTCTCCCTCTAGTGGTTTGAGCTACTGGGGGACCACTGGGCTTCTCAGCTCTCTTCCTGTGCCTGGCTGTTGTAAGTGGCAAACCACTGACCCGCCTCCAGGACAGCCGGCTGCTTTCAGTCCTTCCTGCAGCTCAGTCACACCTCAGTCCAGCTGGCCACTGGAGCTGAAGCTCTGACCCTGTTCCAGAGGCTGTGTTCCTGCCATGGCTACCTCATACCACCGCACCAGCTCCAGTCATCAAAAGCTTCAGGCACCAATGCGACTGAAGATCAGCAGTTCCCCAGGAACCAACCCTCTAGGCCTTCAGTGCTGGGTTGAGACGGCCGAGACATCCAGCCTCACAGGCCAGACCCTCGGCCTCTGTGGGACAGCCAGGCCACACCATGCAAGCCAATCTAATAACCCCTCTCTTACTATATATCCATTCTATTGATTCTATGCCTCCAGGGAATGCTAACATCAGCGTTATATATTTTCGTCTTAAGTTGTGGCAGGTTGGAAATTTGCTTTAAGTGCTACGGCTCCTACTGAGAACAGCTTTGATGCCCCACATTCAGGAAATCGAGGCACTCTTTGGGAAAACATGGAGACCTGCAGTTGGCGGCACATACTGAAGCAAATTCACAGCAAGCCAAATGTTAAATTTAAAACTGTGATGATGAAGAACTTAGAAGAAAATCTAGGTGTTTACTTATTTGATACTTAAGGAAGAAAAAAAATTAAAATAAAAAATAAAGGAAATGGAGCTGGAGAGTTGGTTCAGTGGTTAAGAGCACTGGCTGCTCTTGCAGAACACCTGGGTTTGATTCCCAGCACCCACATGGCAGTTAACAACCATCCATAACTCCAGTTCCAGGGGATCTGATGCCCTCTTTTGGTCTCCAAAGGTACTGCACAACACAGGTACATATACATACATGCAGGCAAAACACTCATACACCTAAAAAATGAAAATAAATAAAAGAAATAGGCACTCTAAAAAAGTTAATTTTAAAATAGAACTTGAGAGAAAAATTACAGAAATTTCTCCATACTGTAGTTTCTAAACACATTTAACAGCCAGATCCACCATGTTCTCTCTTGTAAATATATATAATAAGCTGCTGATATTTTCAAAACAGAGTGTTTATTTTGTAAATTAATATAAAAATGCTAAAACACGGGTCTCTCTGTAGCAGTGGCATCAGGCCCTGCTGGCCAGCCCTCCTGCAGGTGACACTGAGCACCAGAGGTACTCCTGAAAGCTCTGTGAATGGAAGTTGCAGAGTTTGGGGACCCCCCATGCTGAGGAGGGAACCATGTGGCTTACCACAGTCCCTCCAGCCCAGGGCTAGCTACTGTATAGCAGAAATGACTTCTAAAAAGTAGCCTTCACAGCCCTGGAAACTAGAAAACCTACTGTTGGCCTCAAGAGGGAGAGAAAATACCCAAGGGGAGCCAGAGGGGTCCCAAGTTCTGTCTCAGCTTCAGAAGGACAAACACAGGTCCTCATCTGTGGGGCTAGTGAGCCAACCTTCCCGAAGGGATGGGATGATGGTCACCAGAGAAAAGACTGAAGGAGGTTTGGTGAGGGGACACGGGGGAGAGTGGCTTCAGGTTCCTCTTCAGCACAGGGCAGGTGCTGCTAACAACAAGCCATGCCGGTTCAAAGTAAGGAGAGAAGGGGATTCCTAACTCGGTGAACAGGGGAAGAGATCCAGTGGCTCACTCTTACCGCACACTGTATATACACACCAAGCTGCCCTGTAAGGAGGCACAGACCTGTGTCAGTAAGAAAACAAGTCTAAAGCCTGGTGTGGTGGCCACACCTGGAACCCCAGTACTTGGAGGTGGAGGCAGGAGGATCAGGAGATCAAGGCCATGCTCAGCTAGGCAGTGAGTCATCTGGGCTACTATGTGACATCCTGCTCAAAACCAAACCAAACCAAACGGGAAAAGAAATAACATTCTGTCTCATCCTGATTCCCACTGGCTCCTAAGCGACAAAAGCTCTCCACCCAAGAAACAGAGTGAGGTTGGAGTCCAACCAAAACTATCACCTACCACATTCACAAGGAATGTGGAAATTCAAAAGCAGCAGCATTCACAAGGGGGTGGGGGTGGGCACAAGTCTCCTCCTTCTAACCTTCCAGAGCACCAGGATTCATCCACATACACCATGCCAGGAAAATGCAGTGCACGTGGAGGAGAAAACAAGGCTTGAAGAGCGATATGATAGCTATCCTCGATAGTATAAATGAAGCACGCACATGGTAAACCCCAACCAGGACCGCTCAGCAGGGAACCGTGCATGACCCAAGAACTGAATGGAAAAAACCGGACCTTCCGAAATGGAAGTCAGTGGATGGACTTAAAGGACTGTGAAACATGGAAGTAAGTGATTAAGAAACCACATGCTATGAAGAGTGCAGGATACGTTTTCATTTATAAAATGAATTAAAACTCACATATGATAACTTACATTATTCTAGGTAGTCTAACAAACATGTTCCTGGAGTCACAGAAGGAAGGGAGAGAATGGGGCAAAAATTTTTTTTAAAGAAGAAAGCCCTAAATCGCTCTGAATTTACTTCAAGATATGTATTTCAGATCCAAAATGCAAAATAAACATGCAGGATTCACCTGACAAAGGCCATGTCAGGGCATGCTGTAGTTACACTGTAAGTCAAACACAAAGGCCCATCTTGAACACGAGAGAAAATGGACTCTTTCCTTACACAGAGGAGGTGAGGTTCAATGGGGAACTTCTCGCCCAAAACAGCGGTGCTCAGAGATGTGAGCAACATCCTAGAGTGTGGAGAGGTCAATGTTACCTGAGGGTTTCCTGCCGGTGCCAGCCGGCCAAGACGGACAGTACCTGAAAGGGGGAGTGAGGATTGAAAGAAAAAACAAGCGACAGAGAAAAGGATACTTGGGAGGACTGTCAGTAGAGACTGCAGCCCCCGGTTTATTTTAGCTCCGCCTTTTTATACAGAAGAAGATCAGAGATCTTAACTCAATTAATTTCAACAGCTGTTTTTCCCACCTGTATCTGAGGGTCAAGGAGCGGTCAAATACTTGTTGTGAGGTCCACCATATAAACACAATCCTCCTGACTTGGCAGATTAGGTACTGGTGTGCAAAACACAAACTCAGCAAACAGGCCTGCCACAGCTCAATGTACATAATGGATTAATAGCTCCCCACAGTTTCCCATCTAAGAAGATATCTCTCAAAACTGAAGGAGAAATAAAGGTGCTTCTAGATAAACAGCAAAGCAAATAAAGGAGTCTGTCATTAGCGCAGACTCACCTCAGAAGGGAAGTTCTTCAGGCTGAGGAGGGCCAGCGGAGACCCCAGCTCCCAGAGAAGAACGGAGTGCCAGAATACATACAGGGCTTTTTTTTTTTTTAATGTGTATGTGTGTATTGCCTGCATGTAGGTAAGCACACCTGTGTTATGCAATGCCTGCAGAGGACAGAAGAGGCTGTCAGATCCCCTGGAACTGCAGTTACGGACAGCTGTTAGCTGCCATGTGGGTGCTGGGATCCGAACCTGGGTCTTCTGCAAGAACAGTCAGTGTTCTTAACCACTGAGCCATTTCTCTAGCCCCTGCATATAGGGCTTTTATATAAATGTCTTCTTAATCTCTTTATGTCTATTTAAAGCTAAAAACAATATTGTCTTATGTGGTTTATAACATGGGCAGACATTCATTTCATACCTATAGGATGAGGGACAATGGACAGAATGCAGACCTCAACGTTCACAGACGTTTTGTGTTTCATGTGAGCCTGACAGTTGTAGCTGTGCATAAACTGGAAAGGGTTAGGGGTATCTACTGTAAATACTATAATACTATAAGTAACTCACAGAATCATTAAAAATATACAAAGAAATAGAGCTAAAAAGAATATAAAAATATTAAAACTGAATTTTTAAGAACTCAATAACTAAAAAAAGGAGGTGAGAGAAAAAGAAGAAACCGAAACAGAACAGAGGTGGCAAAGAGCGTTTCTGAAGAAGAAAAGCACAGTTAAAGGAGTGCTAGTAGACAAAGCCAGAGCACACTTTGAGAAGATTCGGTTTGTGACTTTACCAGAGAGACTCATCACATGATAGACAAGGGTTGAGGGTGAAGTCATGGCCCTAAGCCACAGAGGTGGAGGTCAGAGCCCAGGGGCACCCCCTGTACTCTGCGCCTCTGATGGAGTGGGGTGACATCTGTTCCCCATCTCTGTGGTCTCTCTGGTCTCACTCCCCAAAATGCACTCCTTCAGGCTAACCTCCTAAATCCTGACTGGAGAACATGCTCTAAAACATCCAACCACAAATCCTCAAATTTGCAAGGTTATCAAAAACCAAAACAATCCTAATTCATAATCAAGAGGAGAGTAAGAAAACGTGACTTTTAAATGTCACACCCTAGATAATATTTTGGAACAGAAAAGAGAAAAGGGATTTCAGAGAAAAGTGACAGAATATGCACAAAGTCTGGGTGTCCTGGTGCCCTTTCTGTTGCTTTGTGATGGCAACTTAGGAGAGAAGGGTTTACTGAGCCCCCAACTACAGTTACCACCCGTCGCTGTGGGGAAGTCGAGGCTGGAGCCAGAAGCAGCTGGTCACAGAGATCACATTCAAGAGCAGAGAGCCCGCCTGCTTGCAAGTCAGCTCGCTCCTGCCACTCACGGTCCAGGAACCAGTCCCAGAGAAAGATGCTGCAGACAGGTCTTCCCACATCAGTGAACGTAATCAGGTTCTTCCACAGGTTTGCCCATCGGCCAGCCTGCTCTAGAAAACTCTCATGGAGACTACAGTGACAAGCTGACAGTTAAAACAAACCATTACAATGGGTTTTGGTGAACGTGATATGTTCATTCATTCATTGTGAAAGACAAACATTTAATGGTGAGTGTTGGTAACGATGGAGTCAGGCGTGGAGTATGGACACACTCTTGTGCTAGCTTGGCAAGGATGAAGAAGAAATCCTTTAGAGTGTTGGGCGAGATGCAGTAGAATGTGCCGAAAAGCACAGTTTACCACAAGGGACTCAAGCAGAAAGAGAAACGTTGAGCTGTCCCACGTATGCTGTCTTCAGTATTTAACTTGTGATTTGAAACATCTTCCAAAAGCAGCTTCTCATGAGTTCTGAGTAACACAGAAGACGAGCGATAGCATCAGGGAGTGGGTGTGGGAAAGGAGCCTCATTCTGCCCTCACTCACAGATGATACTAGGCAAATACTCTTATGGGAAAGGATGGAGGAACTTAGCACTATACAGACAGGACAGCGATGTGTCATTACCAAGGTTTAATCCCAGAATGCAAGGTTGGCTTGAGATCTGAAAATGGATGCAACTGGATACAATCATATTAACTGAATTAAGCCAGTCTCAGATAGACAAATAAATACCGTGTGTTTTCGCTCATCTGTGGTTTCTAGGCTTTTAGATCGTCACATAAAATCACATGTGTGGGCATCACATGGGAGATACTCAGTGGGTGAGGCACTTGCTACACAGGCATAAAGACTGGAGCTCAGATCCCCAGAACCTATGGAAACATACGGTGTACACAGCATCCTGCCTACAATCCCAGCACTCAGGAGGCAGAAAGGACCCTGGGGCAAACTGGTGAGGTAAACTAGCTGATTTGGTGAGCTCTGGGACCAACTGAGAGACCCTACATCAATGAATAAAGTGGAGAGAGATTAAGGAAGATATCCAACTTCAACTTCTGGCTTCCATGAGTACACATACCCACACACATGAGCTCAGGCATATGCAAACACATATACATGCAAAATTCATGTACTCATATATTAAATGAGGTAGAAATTAGATCATCTACGGGAACAAAGGAGACTCACAGGAGGAAAGGGAGGGTGGGAGACTGAGCGGGGTGGATGTGCTTGCTGTACCTCTAAGAAAAAAACTAATCAATGCAGTTCACCACATTAATAGACTAGTGTGCAAAAGCTGCATGATTGTCACAATTTACACAAAAGTATTCAACAAAAATTCAACATACATGATAAAGAAAAATCTTCTGGCAAAAGAACAGAAAAGAAATTTCTTATAAGCCAACGAAAGCTGTCTTCAGAAAGCCATGGCTGCCATGCTGCTGCTGGTGGACACAACACACGATGTCGAGAGTGAGGGAGGACAGCCTGTGGCCCGACTCTCTTCAGCGCTGTACTTAATGTCCTAGGGAGTCAAACAGCAGAGACAGGAAAACTGTGCAAATCAATGCAGCAATGGGGGCAGGAGGTGTAGGGACTGGGAAGGAATTTGAGACATCTTTCCTTGCAGGCCCTGTGTATGCTATACTCAGAAAACAACAGGGTCTACAGTGAGACAGTAGACCAACAGATCAGTGGAGTGATGAAGGACATAGCATTCACATTTAGCAGAAAAAAATTATTTGTACTTCTGGTTATTAGCCACAAATACTTGGAAATGCAATTTTTAAGAAATTCCATGTAGGGGTTAAATGATGGCTTAGGAATTACTATTCTTTTTTTATTTTATTTTATTATTTTTTTATGTGTGTGTATTGCCTACATGTAGGTAAGTGCACCCATGTCATGCAATGCCTGCAGAGGACAGAAGAGACTGTTGGATCCCTTGGGACTGGAGTTACAGACAGTTATTAGCTGCCATGTGGGTGCTGGGATTCGAACCCAGATCTTCTGCAAGAACAACCAGTGTATTTAACCACTGAGCCATCTCTCCAGCCCCAGGAGTTATTATTCTTACAAAGGACTCAAGTTCAGTTCCCAGCACCCACATGGAGGTTCTAGCTCCAGGGAACCCAACACCCTCTTCTGTTCCTCATGTTTGCATGCATGCGCACGCATGCACACACACACACACACACACACACGCACACGAATAACAAAAAAAAATCTTTTTCTAAAAATTTCATATATAATCATCGAAAAAAAAAACCAATCAAACTTATGGGGGGGTTGGGGGGGAATGACTACAAAGGACAAGACAGAACACCGGGGACTGAGTGTCTCCATCTTGATTCCAGCAACCACAAGCACACATACAACCACTCAAATTTATTAGACTAAACAATGAAGAAGGAATTGCAAAACTCATTCTCCAATGAAGCCAAGGTAAAGAGGCAAAGCCAGAACACAACGAAGGACAGAACAGACTCACTTTCACAAAGGAGGTACATACTTTTTTTAAAATCAAGCCTCATGGCCTCAATACCTAGGACCCACGGGGTAGAAGGACA
The DNA here is from genome assembly GCF_000622305.1 of Nannospalax galili. NCBI lineage: Eukaryota > Metazoa > Chordata > Mammalia > Rodentia > Spalacidae > Nannospalax > Nannospalax galili. The sequence goes on along the minus strand of NW_008348199.1, from coordinate 2,346,210 downwards.
GAACTGGTGTTGTTCTCTGACTGCCAAATGCTCACGCCCACCCCACCCACACACAAATAGGTAAATGTGATAAAAAGTGAACCGCACCGACGAACAACCAAAAACGTGCACGTCAAGAAAACAGGAAGCTTTTGTCTTTCCGATGAGCAAGAACCTAGAGAGTGGAAATGTTAACTCCAGTCTGAACTGCTCAGGGGCCTCCTTGAGGAATGAATGAACACATCCTGAAGTGCACTGCAGCAAGATGTAATATAAACCACAATATATTCAAACCCTTTGACACGTGGGTTGACAAAATTACTTTTAAGTACTTTCAAAGAGTCTTTAAACCATGCTGTATTTTTACATAGTTTTTCCTTGAGAAACAACATGGTTGACTCGTATAGTCTCACTGCTTATAGACGCCAGCTTGGGGGCACTGGTGTGAACTTTCACACGCTGGCTGAGATGAAACACAGTGACACATCAGCACCTATCTGTGCTGTTAGCTATTAATATAGCTATTTCTAGCTATATTAATGGTGTTGATCACTGGCTATTGCAATTACAGGTGATTAATTTTTTTCTTTTATGACTTGCCCATCTTGGACACACATGGCTTTATGATCAACATGTGTAAACACAACTTTCACAAACGGAACACACTTTTACTGCAATTCCCATGAATGCTATTAAAAATCAAAATCACCACGATACAGGTGACCTTTTTTCCAGGGGCCAGGGAGCAAACCTAGGGCCTTGTACATATTAGGCACTGAGCTGTATCTCCGACCTGGCTCCTCTCCTCTCTCGTACCCTTGGTTCCTCTGTCGCCTCGGGCGGCCCCTGCTCTGGGGTCGGGGGTAGGCATCTACACCCAGCTCCCTGGTCTTTCCCATCTTATAGAATCCAAGTGGAGATGTCCGGCAGCACATGATTCCACAACACAGAGGGGAGAGAAGAAACACAGGGACATGCTACCCTGTGATGACAGTCGCAGGACTACATTGTGGCTAAGACTAAAGGAAGCAGCAAAGAGCGATGAGGACAGAGGCCAGTCATGTGCGTCCCAGGGCCTTGAAAGTTACACTGGGAAGACACGGGAGCCCAGGGCGGAGCTGCAGCTCGGGGAAAGCAGTGGCACGGGGTGGGAGAGGTATGGAAAGGGGTGGAGTCGGCCTCCGCTGACAGTCTTCTTCAATGCTGACCCATCACGACCATCTCACTTCCCATCTCTGGCCCCGGTCATGCTCTGCACAGCCTTGCCTCCAGTTTGCTAGCCCAGCGGTAGAGTCTGAGTGCTGTGCAGTCTGCATCCTGCTGCTGGCCTGACGTCTGTGGTTAGCCCCACTCAGCAGCCATTCTTCGATTTTGTTCTAAAAGCATCCTGAACTGGCTGTGGTCAAAGCTAAGCCGTCTGTCGCATCACCTAACCTATTTTCTCTTCTCCCTTCAGCTCTACTAAGCTCCCGCCTACACTCAGTGAGCCTGGCAGGCACTTCCCTCCACAGTGAGTCCAGTGTGGTCAATGCCCAGAACATGGACAGCGCCTTCTGCCTGCCCGTCCTGTCTCCCAGCTCTGTGCTCTGAGGCTCACTGTCATGTGGGCCATTACTGGGCGGCCCTCTGGTTCCCTGCCAGGTTTATTGATGCCTAAGCATGGGTTGGACCACAACCACAGTATTTATTTCTTGGTTTCTTTGTAAGGACACAGACTCTATCTTTTTCAAGCCCTGGCTCCTGCTGGAAATTTCTCCCAAAGCTATGGGTTAGAAGGAATCACACACCAGCAAATGACTGGGATGCTTCAAGCCCTTGAGGATTTCTGGCAGTAACAAAGTAATCACAGAGCATGTAGGCAGGATCAAAGTGCAGCCTCGTGTGCCTAGTCTGGAGATCTGCATGGAAATTGCCAGGCCAATGCACAGAAGATGGGATCCAGCCTTTTACATGGAAATTTGTGGCCTTGGTCACATGCCCAAATCAGCATTCAGACCCAGAGTTCCTCAGGACCCTGTGAAACAGCAGAGGTACAACTGAACATCTCCCAGCTGTGCCCAGAGGGCCAGGGCACCTCATTCAAGCTGGTCGAGCTCCATCAACCACCCACCAGGGTGATCGTGCATTAATGAAGGACATCCCACTGGTCAGGGATGGTACATGATGCTCTGATGGATGATGGCCCTGGACTGTGTGTTGGGCAGAGCAGAGGCTCACAGGCGACAGATGAGAGCCAAGTCCACTTAACAGAAGGCCCCATGAGATCACAAGCTTATCCTATGTTTATTACACCAGCTCCAAAATATGCCATGCAAATGTAGTGAGTTGGTCACTGCAGAGTCCTCGCACTGGCTCTCTGGAATGAGAAACAGGGAGCAACAGGGAAGGAGGGGCTGAGAAGAAACAGCGCACCTCCACAGGTAATGCACAACCTTGCGCTCCCTCCCGTCTTTGCTTTCTCTGGGAACCTGATGGCTTGCTGGAGCCTGCTGGAGCCTGCTGGCCTGCTGGCCCAGGACACCCTGTGCAAAAACAAGTGCCCACAGCTGGCAGATGCTATGAGGATCCTTCAGCAAGACCCTCCAAGAGAACCTCACACATCTCAAGATGGGAAATATAGCACTGCCCTTGGCCGCTACTGAGGCCCAGTGGAGTCTGAGCACCTGACCACACATATAAGTGACTATGAGGCTTATCTCCCTGACATGCTGAGTCACAACATGAGATGTGTGTGGCTGAACTCTTTGGCTCAGTGGATAGACTTTATGCAAGGCGAGAAAGAAGATTCATGAACAGGTGCCCAAATGTGCCTGGTCCCTGCCCCTCAGCTCACAGGCATGACCTCAGCAGTCCCCCGCACCTGGGTGACAGAGGAAAGGTCTGGGCCTGGCTAACGGGGGGGGGGGGCTGTGTCACGTGCGGGCACATGCTTACGTGAACCCAGCCATGCCCAGCATGGCCTGAGAGATGGCAGCAGACCTCCACATACACTGAACTGTTCATGGAAGGCCAGAGTCTATGATCTGGCCTGTGGGATGGCTGATGGGTGAGGGCCTCAGGATGAGACTGGAAGACTCTGGTGACAGAATGGCCTAGAAAGGGGGTCCCCACTCTATCTCAGGAAGCAAACACAGCTCAATACCACAAGTGTGTCTCATGGAAATGCCCACTGGGAGGCTCCCAGGGGTAGGTAGGAGAGGCGGCCTATCCTGAGGATGCCCTTGGTCACCTTCCCAGCAGCCCAGTACCCCAGTGGCCTTCACATACAATGAGCCTGGTAACAGAGAGACAGCGCGTCAACCCAAACCACAGGCCTCTGGATACTAAAGCTGCGCTGGCGCTGCCCTGCCACAGGTCCCTGCTACCGTGGCAGAGGCCACAGCTGAGCCTGGGGTCTGACTCCTTCCTCCAGGTAGACTCTAAAGGCTCTACTGGACCCCTGCCAGCATGAAGGAGATGGGGATCTGCCCTGGCAAGTAACTTACACATCCCAGCGCACACACCTGCCTTTCTGCCTGGGACAATTCTGCTGCGTCCCACGCATGAGTCCACCATGTCCACTATATGAGTACACCATGTCCACTGCACAGCCTTGGAGCAACGGTGAAGAGAGGTGGCAATGGACCCCCAGAATGGCTGCCATGATGGCATGGCCAAATGCCTTGCTGGACTCTATTAGAGAGTCAACAAGGGAAAGCATCCTGTGGGCCGGGGTGCTGACTTACAGGGTATCTGACGAGCCTTAATTCTGCTGGGGGGTGCATAGCAGGACTGGAAAGAAGGCTGGGTTCCTTGCTAGGCGACAAGGCCATCCAGCAAAGCCACTGTCATAGGAAGGCAGGGCAGAGGCAGAAGGACACTGCTGCATATCTTAGCATCCACATGTGTGCATTAATACAGATGCCTTCAAACGTGTGCATTAATACAGACACCTTCAACTCCACCACTGATGGTCCTGGTTCCCCATCTCTTACTGCCTTGTGTAAAAAGCACTATCAGCCAGGCGTGATGGCACATACTTTTAATACCAGCACTCAGGAGGCAGAGGTAGGCGGATCTCTTTGAGATCCAGGTCAGCCTGGTCTGCATAGTGAGTTCCAGGCCAGCTGCAGCTACAGGGAGACCCTGTCTCAAAAACTAAAACTAAAAATTAAAAAAATTAAAACACTGACTGGAGCCCCTATCTGACACTGGGGTGTGTAGGACCAGAGTGTGCAGGACCTGACCGATCTTACCCTGTGGCAACTGCACAGCTGGCAGGACTGGCAGCCCGAGGCCTTCACCCTTGAACAGATTTGAGGCTCAGACTGTCAGGCTGCCTGACTTGTGTGATTTGTCCACCAGGTCCACGTTCTGCTCTGACTGCCCCACATCTTGCCCCTAGGTGTTACTTCACCTGGACCATTGTCCTGGCTTCTAGGAGGTCCAGCCAGTGTCCGATTCCAGCCCTATCCAAACTGGAAGGTGAGAGGCCAGAGAAGGGAACTGTTCATCCCCCAGCTCCTCCACATTGAGCAGCTGGGCACTGTTGACTAGACCCTCTTTCACAGACAGTTTCTACTCCCCTCCCGTCCCCAATCAGCCCCAGGAGCACTAACCACTTCTCCTGCTCCCAGCTCTGAGACGCTGCCATTCTGGCTGGCTTTTCTTAACCCTGCCTCACGTGGTCGGAGATTCTGTAGGAGATTCATCGGTTGTCATTCATTCAGTCTTTCCGCTTGTCCTCTGCTGCCTGGACTCATACCAGCATGTGTTGGAATGGGATACAGAGCCTCCCTGCCACCCGAGAGTGTCTCTGTGCCTCCCCGGAGGAACCATGCCCTCCCCTTGCCATGGCCCCACCAACTACGCACCTCCTTCATCCCTATGGCTGCACCTTTCCAGGAATGTGACAGAGAGAGCTGAGACACAGGTGCTAAAGAGCTTGGCAGTCACTGAAAGCGCGTTCAGAGCGCTGCTTCTGCACGTCCCTGGATGCTGGATATGGGCTGCTGCTTCTCCGCAGCTTCTGCCGGGCAGATGGGACAGCTGCATTAGGTGTTCCTGAGGGGACCTGCTCAGGTGATGGAGGACACAACGCCAACTCTGGACACTGTACAACTGACAGTTGATCCAGGCTCCCAACTCTCCCTTCAACCTCTCCACACCCGAACACTGACTTATGCTTGAGAGATGATTTCAACAAAAGCCGAGGTAGCACTGCAGAGCACACCATGGCTTATGGTAGGGTCAGCAGAGCCGTCAATCAAAGTCCACCAGTCCAGAAAGACACACATATACCAGACACAGCTTTGAAAGTCTCAAAATATTACTCCAGTTTTATGCCTCATTTCAAAGTTGTTAGGGTTTAATGTAAGCCTCAGGTGATGAGCATTAAAAAATAAACCAGGGGCTGGAGAGATGGCTCAGTGGTTAACAGCACTGGCTGTTCTTGCAGAGGACCCAGGTTCAGTTCCCAGCACCCACGTGGTGGCTAACAACCTTCCGCAACTCCAGTTCCAGGGAATCTGGCACCCTCTTCTGACCTCTGCAGGCATTCTACGCACGGGTGCACTGTCCTCTGTGGGCATTGCACAACACAGGTACACTTACATACATGTAGGCATACTTATACACATAAAAGGCATACTTATACACAAAATAAAAATAAGAAATAAAATCTTTTTTTAAAAGGTTCAAAGTCTCTTAAAATCTCTTAATTGCGGGCTCCTATAAAATACTAAACAAGTTAAGCATTGTCTTATTTTAAAAGGGAAGATTTGGGCACGGATAAGCAAAACCAAAGTCCAGCAAAATAGCTCAGGGTTGGACTCTGGGATCCACTCACAATCATCTGGGTCCAGAGGACTTGGGCAGCTTCGCTTCTCTGGCTGTGCTGTCCACAGCACACACAGCTCGTCTTGTAGGCTCAGGCAGCTCTACTCCAGCCCTGCTGCCGCCCTTGGTGGTCGTCCCGTGGTCCCAGCAGCTCCAATATGCTGGGGGTCTCCACTGAAACTGAGGCTACACCTTCACTAATGGCTCTCCTGGCCTCTCACTGTGCAAAGCCTCAGATTGTTTACATGACCCCTTCATGCCTTCAACACCAGTACCATGTAGGAGACTCTTACACATTACCAAGTTCTGCTTCCATCTTAAGATAGAGCTTTGGGCCCCCTCTGGACCACAGCTTCTTTGTGTTGACCCTGAGGAAATACTTCCCAGATTTCTCCTCAATGATGCAGTCTCTTGTCACAGCTGATTTTCAGCCCCAGTTAACCAGCATCAATTATCGCAGTAAAACACAAAATGTTTCCCTTCCAAAAGTTCTTAATTTGACATAAACATCTCTGAAGAGTTCCTCGCTTCTCTGTGAAGCTTTGCAAGCCAGGCTTCCATCAGCTATACCTCTGTCAGCATTATTATTATTATTATTATTATTATTATTATTATTATTATTGGTCTTTTTGAGACAGGGTCTCCCTGTAGCCCCAGCTGTCCTGGAACTCACTATGGAGACCAGGCTGGCCTTGAACTCACAGAGATCCGCCTGCTTCTGCCTGCCGAGTACTGGGATTAAAGGCGTGTGCCACCACGCCCGGCTCAACCTGCTTTCTTATACACCACGGGTATCACCACACACAGTGGGCTAGGCCCTCCTGTATCATTCAACAATCAAGAAATGGATCTCCAGACATGGTCCCAGGCTACAATAGAGGAAATTCCCCAATTGAGATCCCCTCTGCCTAGGCATGTCAAGTTCACAGCTAAAGCTATCCAAAACAAGCCATAACAAAAAATGAAAGTGTTATTTGTATTTGGTTTATGAGGCCATTATAAACAGATCTAGATAGAAACATTTGTGAACAGTAGAAATCTAAACTGATGGAATAATGCATAGGAGATACAAATTGAACCAAATTATGGAGATGCATTTAAAATACGGCAAAGCAGACATTAAGAACAATGGGAAGTTCATGGGCCAAAGAGATGATTCAGTGGTTAAAGGACATGATGCCAAGCCTGGCTATCTGGTACCCATCTCCAGGATGCATACAGTGGAAGGAGAGAAGAGCTGACATTTTCAAGTTGTCCTCTGCCCTCTGCGCACATGCATACACACACACACACACACACGCACACACGCACACACGCATGCATGCACATATGCACATGTGTGCGCACATAAATGTAGAAAAATGGATACGCTATTAAATAAAAACAGAGAAAGGATCATTTAATAAAGGGCAGTGGAGATATATATCATCTATTTGGACAAGAAGTTTTTTGATTTGGATAGCCAATTTAGAGTACAGTGGAGTAAAGTGTTTCATTTAAAGACTAGGAAAAGCAGGCAAGAAGCAGGAGAGCTTCCAGGCTGGTGAGAAACAGGAAGCAAAACACTAGAGAAGGCTAATGCATCTGATTGTATTAAATATAAACTTCCAAATAATGAGCTGCTGTGTTAATGAAGAGGGGCGGCAAGCTGAGAAAACTGCTGCGGCACTTAGAAAGGCTAACCTTCTAATAGTTATCTAGTTATAAAACACTAAACCTAAAGGTGACAAAAATCAACTTTACAAACCTTCAGCTTGGGCCATTAGCCAATTAGGACATGAAGAAGATTCACACGGATGGAGACAGAGCCATGGCACAGGCACCTGGAGACGTGAACCTTACTGTCATCCTGAGGAAATACAAATTAAAACCATAACAGGCACCACCTCACACCTCCAAGCTATCAATATTTAAAATGGTGTCAGTATGCAACGCTGGAGAGACTGAAATGACAGCGTTCACAGCGCACTGCTGGCAACAGAAACCGCTAGCTTTTAGAGAGAAGAGTTTGGCTAGTGAGAATTCAGACACCACATGTATGCTCATGGCAGAACATGAGGTCAGGGCTTCCCGACCCCACAGGAAGGTCAGCCAGCATCGGTTCACAACCATTTTACCTTGGCGAACCCCCACCTTGACAGTAAGGCCAAGTTACCATGTGGTGCACAGGAAGCACACGGACAGCACAGCTCTCACTTTCCCAAGTCAGCATGGCACCACGAGAAGGCCAGGGACCCCAGAACCAGGGTGCAAGTCCAGTTTCCCCTGAACCCCAAGATGCTTGCCAGGAAGCCCCTCCCTTCTCCCCCCACAGGGAAAGCAGAAAGCAACACTGCTAGGCTGACTGGAATTAGGCAAAACAGAGCAAGAGAAGGACCCACAACAACCACACACAAGCAAGATGGCCATCCTGCAACCTGTCGGCATTGCCAACCATCGGAGGGGCCATGTAGCTTACACACAGCTGAGCTGGTGGCTCTCAGAAGTGGCAGGAACACTCCTGATTGGCTGGGATTCCTGTATGGCCAGCCTTCTAACAGTTCAGGGCCCCACCCAGGAAACCACATGACCACAGCAGCAAATAAAGGCAAGGGACGGTCTTCCAGAACCGTCCATCTGGTCAGCTGTACTTCCTGTCTCAAACAGCAGGAGGGAAAGCACAAACACATTAGAGCTCATGCTCTGACGGTCATTGAAGAAATCGAAGGAAAATGAGGAAATATCTTCAGGCACTAGTAGGGGGATGGCTCTGTTGGTGAAGTGCTTGCTGGGCAAGAGTGAGGACCAGTGTTCAATCCCCAGCACGTACACAGAAGACAGCACAATGGTGAGCTGTAACCACAGTGCGGAGGTGGTGGACACAGAAGACCCTTAGGACATACTGGCCAGCCAGGCTAGCCTGATCAGCAAGCTCCAGGTTCAGAAAATGAGGTGCAGAGCAGTCAGGAAAGACACCCAACGCCGACCTCTGGCCTCCACAAGCAAATACACATGTAGGCAAGCGTGTAAAAAGCATGTGAACAAGGACACACATGTAGAGAGAAATAGAAGGTGAGTGAAAATGCAAACACAACACACTGAAAGCAGGATGCAGCAGACGCAGGTCTAAGAGGGGAGGCAACACACAGTGACCGTATCAAAGAGGAAAGGGACGCAGGGAGATGCATGGCGCAGTGTTTGCAGAGGTGTCTGCCGTGCCGGCCCTGGTGACCCACATAAAAATCCAGGTGCCATGCTGCGTTTCTGTGATCCAAGCACTCTTGTGGATGGGAGGGAGGTGGAGACAGGAGAATCAGCTAGAAGTTCCTAGTCAGCTGGTCTGGAGTACATTGCACAGCAGAAGCAGGAGAGACCCTGCCTCAGCAGGGCAGGAGAGAGAACGAGCTTCCCAAAGCTGTCCTCTGATGTCCACGCGTGCACCTGCACGCCCACACTCGCTCATACATATAGCACAAAATACATTTTTTTCAAAAGTAGAAATATCTCTAACAAGGTCTTCTTAAACCTTAAAAAAAAAAAATAGAAAAAGTATGACAAATAGACACAGTACCAGCAAAAGCAAAGATCAGAGAAAAAACACATCAAATAGTGGAGAAGATGACAGAATAGCATCAACGAAGAGGGGTTTCTGAAAAGTTAAGCAAACAAGACACATTGCTAGCTAGACCAAGAAAAAAAAAAAAAAGGACCCAGATAGAACCAGAAATGGAAGAGGAAATATTGCAGCGATGGGGGAGACACAATGGACCCTGAGAGGCTGCTAAGCCCCAAACTGGAGCACCTCAGCACACAGGAATTTTCCCAAACGCATACAGTCTACAAGGCCAAGTCACACCAATACAGCAAAGCTAAGAGGCTGGCAGGGAGCCACCCGCATGGTGGTAATCTCAGCATTCAAGGCCGAGGCAGGAGGATTGTGGGTTTGAGGCCAGCCTGGACAGCAGCACTGTGAAACTCCGTCTAAAAACCAACAATGACAAAGCAAACTGGCCAGGACAAGAAACAGCTCAGAAACACTAGTCGCAAAACTGTTATGGATTTAACACTAGAATCGGCCACAGGAAGCATCCACAGGAGCAGAAGGAACATTCTACGATGGTAAAGGAACCACTGACCAGGTCACATGTGCACCTTCAAATCTGTGCACAGGGGACAGGTGTTCACACCTGTCACTCAGAAATGTTCAGACACACTCAGAAGCAGACATGTTTGGATTTGGGGTTCTTGGGAGTTCTGGAATATCATATGCATAATCAGGGGTTCGGGGCGGGCCCGAGTCTAAGCACAAAATTCCTGTGTGTTTCACATACTTCTTCACACGCCACCTTAAGGCTGTTTGGCAACACTATCACCAAGGAGCCTGCATTTTGACTACGACCCTGGGATGTCATGTCAGTGCTCAAAAGTTTCCAATTTAGGAGCATTTCAAAATTTGATTTTTCTTTTTCTAAACAGATTATTATTGTGGATGTGGGGCTGGGTGCGTAAATGGAGATCGGAGGACAGCCTTGTGAAGTGAGTTCTCTCTCCACCTTTATGTGGACTCCAGGGATCGAACTCAAATCTTCAGGCTTGCTTGAGCAGCAATTACCCACTGAGCCAGCTCGCTGACCTGGATTTGAACTTTGGAGTTGGAGATGCTCAACCCATACATAATTCATGACACAAGGGCATCTGCTTCCTGTGCCCTGCCCCTGGGAATTCTGGGTTAATACAGTAAAGGCCTCAGGGAGCTCTGCATCCTGGAGAGAAGAGGTTCTACCGAGGGTTTAATGGTGACCATCCTGTGGTCCTACTGTGCTGTCTACGAGCTCATCACACTCAGCAATCTTCACGCCTTCCTGGCTGGGAACTGTTCATGGTCTATTTCTACATTTTTAGTGCCTTCCAGTGTCTGGTGGAGAAAGACACTTGGTAAATGTTAGCTGAGTGACATTTCATATTCATTAAAATTATAATTTTAAAGACTACGAAGCCAATAGGAGAGGTGTCTGTGCTATCCGTTTCTATTTTAAAATCACAAAGTGAAACCATAGGTAAAGTCACACATGGATGTGGGAATGTGTGGGACAGTGAAGGGAGTGTGGGAGGATGATGGTTGTTCATCTTTATTATAACTATCAAATTGCTGTTTATAACATTTTGAAAATAAGTAGGGCCTATGCCATCTCCTGCTATCTGAGAAAGCAATCCCTGAAGGGAAGTCACCAAAAGAACTTTTTCTGAGCCACGAAGCCATGGACTCCCAGGCGCAACAACCCTGCTCCTCACTCTCGAATCCTGAAGTCGGCAGTCTCTCCCCACATGCCAGCACCTTCAAGGAGAGTCATGTGCCCTCGAGGATGGGTCCCGTGTGCCCTCCAGGATGGGTCCCGCTGCACCAGCACGGTGCTGGGCCTCCCTCTCCACTCGGTCCTCTTCCTAAGTGAGGGCACTCTCCCGCTCCACTTCCTAGGCCTCCCTTACTCATAAAGGGCAATATTTCCATTTGCTGCTTCCTCGCTTCCCAAGGACAGGAAATCCAGTGACATAGAGTACCCTGACCAAGCTTTGTGTCTCTATATGCATATTTCCAGCTAAATGGCACCAGGAATCCTTGTAGACATGGTAGACTCTGGCACCAGGCAGAGGATGGGCAAGAAGAGCCTGGGGCATTTTGTTGTATCAGAAAGCAAAAAGTTCTCAGGGCACACAGCAGCTGGCATGGAAAGGCCCCATTGGCCCAGAGGAAACAATCCAGACTTCACAAGAATGAGTATATTGAATTGGGCACAGTGGTGCATGTCTGTAATTCCAGCACACAGGAAGCTGTGCTGGAAAGATTTCAAGTTCAAGGTCAGCCTGGGCTACACAGTGAGACCCTGTGAAAAACATTCATAAAGGAAGGGAAGGAGGGGGAAGGGAGGGAGAAAATGGCTGTAATGAATTGAAGTATATTAAAGATGTTTAAATTTGATCTCATAACGATTATTAAGAAAACTTCATTCGGAAAAGACATCCACTGCTCACTGGGGATTAAAGAACCGCCAGCTCCTCACAGTGAAAACGACAGACAAGGCTAACGGCATTGCTTTGGGGTTTTAGTTCTGGTGTGTGTGTACATGTGTGTGCATGTGTGTGCATGCATGCATGACATGATGCACATGTGGAGGTCAGAGGACAAGCTCAGGAGTGGGCCATTCTCTCCCACCTTGTTTGAGACAGGGTCTCCCATTGGCTACTGGGTCAGGCCTAAGCATTTACTGGGATTCTCCTGTCTCCTCCTCCCACCTTACCATGGAGGCCTCTGCGTGCAGATTTACATGGGTTCTGGAGATCTGAACGCTGGTCCCCACCCATCCATGGCCAGCATCTTGTCCACAGAGCTGCCATCTCCCAGCCCTGCCTTTTTTATCCTCTGGGCCTCACAGTCCCCAAGCGTTTGGAGAGGATGTGTTTTTGTCACAGAAGCAGTTTAGCTACAATGAACTCACCACCTTACTGTCTCTAGGGAACATCGGATCTAGGTCTGACTGACAGGAATAGCTGACATTACAAAAAGGAGAGACCTCCCTTCCCTGAACTGGCACCTTCAAGGACCCACGGTCACATCTCTGGGGCACTCTTGCCTAAAGCAAACACAGCCACAGCCAAGGGTCCTTGAAGGTACCAATTCAGGGAAGCGAGGAAAAAGGGAGCCTGAGGACGGCACTGGGAGTCACAACAGTCAAATTCAGGTCGTAAGAAACTCCATGGAACTTCGAATCCAGACCTCATCTAGAGTAAAGAGGTGGGGTGAAGCCTGTGGATTAACGGGAATTGAGGGGAGTCCAGGAACGGCAGCAGGGAGACTTGACATAGATTCTGATTCACGTGTTTTGCAGAAGAGAACCGGTGCTGAGCAGTTGCACTTGGCCCCTGGGTGGCTGTTTATCAATAGTACTGATAATTCTGATTGATGTGAAAACAGCGTTTGTGCCCAATGGTGTTCTAAAAAGGGAGTTTGTAACTTTTGGAGACACTTTGTGTTTATTTCACAGGCACCTGGGGTTGAGACAGATGAAGAGGCTCAAATTCAGAGACAGGCCTTCCCTCACCCCTGCAGCTGCGGGGGGTGGGGTTCAAGAGTGGATCTGTGGGATCACCCCCTTTCCTTTAGTCTATGTTGGGAATTCAATGGTATGAAGTTAAGGCACTAGATAAAAATAAAGGAAGCAACTCTTACTGTCAGGGCTGATGCCTAGCGGACACCTGTCAAGAAAACAAAGACTCCTACCTTTTCATTAACTGGATAAAGAGTCTTCTTGGAATCCGGTGTATAAAGGTGTCAAGGACAACCTTCAGGTAGTTCAGAGAGACGTAGCCGCCTCTGGAGGGGTCTCCTGTGCTCAGGGCTTTCTCGATCTTTTCATAGGACCTGCAGAGCTGCAGGGAATTAAAATGAGAGTGTTGTGTGGAGCAGAGTCAACATCCCACAGTCATCCAAACATTTCATTGTTTTTAACTGCAACCTCTTCACATTCCCTCTCCGAAAACTGATCAAAAAGGTTACTGTGGCATGTGCTGAACCTCAAATGTTTAATTGATGAGCTCACTACAAAACAATATCGCTCTCACTGCTGTGTGCCTGACAAGTTTCTCAGGGATGTCGGGTCTACCTCCCATCAGAGCGCTAAAAATACTGAGGCTCTGCCAGCTTGATGCGTCTTCCCTAACACTCTTCCAGCCGTCCCCTACCATGAGCCCACGCGCCGCACCTCCTGATTAAGTCCAGCCAATCAGATGCACAAGCTGGGAGCATTTTATTAAAAATAGAAGTTGCTTTGTGGCATGGAAATTGATTAATATGAGGATTACATAAACAGAATACACACTGGCTGGGTCTCTAATAGTTTTTATGAAGGGAGGGAACAAGTGAGTGGAGGGGCTCTGCCTCTGGGACCCTCTGCAGCAGTGAGGTAGGCTAACCACTGTGAACACCAACCTCATCACCAAAGGTTTCTCCGCTATTTATTAATAATGATATTCTCTAATATTTTCCACCTACCCGGTTGGTTTGAATTCAATTTTACTTGCTAACTGGGAAAAGATGGTACACAAAATAGCCAGGGGATTTTCTTCAACAGAACATGGATGTACACATACAGGAGTCTCTGTCTGCTCAGGGGCGAAGATGCAGGTTGAGGTAGATGCTCTTGAGTGGAGAGAGCAGTACTGGAGATCTTTAAATATTAGAGGGTCCAGATGGCCGGGGAGATGGTTCAGCAGGTAATAGCACTCGTAGCATAAGTCTGACAACCTGAGCTTGATCCCTGGAACCCAGGTAAAAAGCTGGATGCTGGGGTGTGCAGCTGCAATCCCAACACTGCTGCAGCAAGATGGGAGACAGTCAGGAGAATCGGCCCAAACTCATGGGCCGGGCCTGGAGGACCCCACGCAGTGGCAGACACAAGAAAGACCCTGCCTCCACAAGGTGGAAGGTCAGAACCAGCTCCCCAAAGTTGTCCTCTGACATCTACACACACACACACACACACACACACACACACACCACAGCACAAGCACACACACACAACATTAACAAAAATACTTCGAGACCTAAACTTCTTAGAAAGTTGAATGAAATTAGCCCAAGATGCAACTAAATTTGCTCTTTCTTTCTGGGGATTCCATCTGATTTCCTGCCTGGGGAGGACTCTGACATGGAGAAGCAAGAGCCCAGGCTTCAGATTCCTTGGGGTAATTAAATCCATCTTAACATATAACTGGCAGGGGGTCTTCAAGAAGGTTTTTCAGGAGCATGATTCTGCCTTGATCAGGAATGTCTCGAAAGCAACCAAGGAACTGAAGCACAAGGTGTGTGGGTGACATCAGTGACCTGGAAATCTCATTGTTCATGAAGAAACTGTAAGACTTTGTGTAAGAAAACACAAGCAATTCAGCGACACATACAAAGGATCCAGAGATATGGGGAGTCTCACCATCAGCAGCTTCCAGCATGGTCATAATCACACAGATAATTTCACATACCACACTTCCAGGCTGCGTCCCTCAGCAAACTATCTTGAAACTCCCTGTGTTATCTGCCACACACCTGTGCTGTTCTTTACATGACCTCCCATGTGCCACCACATCACTGATGGACCAGCCAAAGTCCCACCCAGTGTCCTTCTTTACACACGTAGCTCTGTAAGCCCCTCCCATACCCACCTAAAGGAGACCCCCCCAGGTCCCTCTCCCAACATCTTGTCCTTTTCTGTCCCCAGGCTCAGCGCTGTGTTTACGGCCCTGTGCACTGTTTTACCCTCTGTCTTCGGTACAAGGCTAAAAGACATCAAGACAGCAGAGCTCGGGCCTCTTTCCTTATTTTATGTGTGTGAGTGTTTAGTCTGCATGTATGAAGTGCACCACCTGCATGCAATGCCCGGGGAGGCCAGAAGAGGGCTTTGGAATTGGAGTTATAAATCATTGTTAACTGCCAAGTGGGCGCTGGGAACTGAACACAGGTCTTCTGCAAAAGCAACCAGTGCTCTTAACCACTGAGTCACCTCTCCAGCCCCAGTTTGGACCTGTTTTGTTCACTAGTAGTGACCCAGAAGGATACACAAATCTGGCATGTGTTACTCTTTCAATGTTTGTTAAAAGCAGATACAGTTCACCAAAAATGTTCTGAATAAAAGTTGCAAAACATGGGGCTGGCATAGAGATGGCTCAGCGATTAAGAACACTGACTGTAAAGACCTGGGTTCAAATCCCAGAACCCACATGGCAGCTAACAACTGTCCTAACTCCAGTTCCAGAGGATCTGACAGCCTCTTCTGTCTTTCATGGGCATTGCACAACACGGGTGCACTTACTTACATGCAGGCAATACACACATACACATAAAACAAAAAATAATTAAAAAAAATTTTTTTAAAGTTGCAAAATACAAAAAGCTGTTCAATGTCTTAGTAAATAGGAAGGTGAGTCTCCCAATCATAGCAGAGATGCCATCTGCATCAGACTGCGAAAGCAGAGAGCAATAACCACGGCGAGTGGGCATGCCCACACAACCATGGTAAGTGGGTGTGCCCACACAACGCAACTCCATATGCTCTCAGTGGGTGTGTGAATTCATAATGGGAAAACAGGGCGACACCCCAGCCAAAAAGAAGATGCTGTTCTTCCTTTTGATGATTTTTAATTGTGTGTGTGTGTGTGTGTGTGTGTGTGTGTGTGTATGTGTGTGTGTATGGGTATGTACACGTGAGTGTTGGTGTAGTGAATGGAGAGGTCAAAAGACGGAGTCAGATGCCCTGGAGTTGGCCAGCTATGAGCTGTCTGATGTGGATGCTGGGAACCAAACATGGGTCCTCTGGAAGGGCAGCAAGTGCTCGTAACTACGGAGCCATCTCACCAGGACACTGACACTGCACACGGAAGCTATGTCAACAACCACTACGGTGGGACTAGTGCCATCTAGAAGAGCCCAAATGTCCACCATGGAGCATGTGCTGAACAGTGTTTAAATAACAGGACACTGTGCGGGGAGATGCTGATTGAGCACTGGGGGAGGTGATGACTGAGCACTGTGGGGAGATGGTGACTGAGCACTGTGGGGAGGTGCTGACTGAGCACTGCGGGGAGGTGATGATTGAGCACTGTAGCACTGTGGAGAGATGGTGACTGAGCACTGGAGGGAAGTGATGACTGAGCACTGTGGGGAGGTGCTTACTGAGCACTGTGGGGAGGTGATGACTGAGCACTGCGGGGAGGTGATGACTGAGCACTGGGGAGGTGCTGACTGAGCACGGTGGGGAGGTGATGACTGAGCACCGTGGGGAGGTGATGACTGAGCACTGTAGCACTGTGAGGAGGTACTGACTGAGCACTGTGGGGAGGTGCTGACTGAGCACCGTGGGGGTTGGTGACTGAGCACCGCGGGGATCTGATGACTGAGCGCCGTGGGGAGGTGCTGACTGAGCACGGTGGGGAGGTGACTGCATCCTAAGCATGCAGAGACTGAAAACAAAGGGCGTTGCAGCTGTGTACACAACTGTAGAGACAGGAGGAGAAAGGGGAAACAGTGAACACTATGGAGCAAAGGACAAAGGCCCAGCCTGTGAGGGACACAAACATATCCCCTGAGAATGTGTCATGCCATAAACACGAGCCAAATAAAAATGGGAATTCATTAAAGGGGCGCCCTGAAATGATGAAGCGGTGAAGGAGATGAGGGGACATGGCAGAGCTAAGACCATCGACATAAAAACAAGGCCATCGCAGAAGTAATACAATTAGAAACAGCAAGGATAAGTGATCAAAATGGTATTTAAATAAGTATGAGAGGCATGAAAGGATCTCAAGGCAGAGAACTGAGACAGAAGGATTACAGCAATGTGAGCACAGGTGACAGCTCTCAGGACAAAGGTGCCCCTATACCCGGGTAACTGGAAATCCTCCTGAAGGGAAGATAGGAGGAAGACAGGGAGGGAGAGGGAGGGGGAGGGGGAGGGAGAGGGAGGAAGGAAGGGAGGGAGGGAAGGAGAGAGAGGGAGGCCTAATCTCTGTTTTATGACCTGAGAGTCACAGATTTCATGAAGACCTGAAGCCGTATTCCAAGGAAGTTCATCAGAATGTTCTACTCAGGACATAGCTTAGTCTGGCTTTTACATTTCAAGGATCACTATAAAAACATACTTGGGGCATCCAAGTAGAAAAGGCTAAATTGGCTTCAAGAGGAGATTGATTGGGTCGAACCCAGGCTCTTCACGGGAACCTCAAACACCAGAAGACATGGAAAAAATATTCACGGTGTTAGGAACAAAGGAGAGCACAAGGGGTCAGACCCAGCCAGGGCCTGGTCAAGTCCGCCCACAGGGGGCGCACTGTCTCCAGAGGGGCGCACAGAGGGAGCAGAGACCTGTGAGCCTTTCCTTTTTAAATATTTATTTTTAATTTTTAATTATGTACATGTGAATGTGTGCAGGTCCCCCTAAAATCCAGGAAAGGGCATTGGATCTCCTGGAACTGGAATTACAGGTGGTTGTAAGTGCCATGTGGGTGCTGGGAATTGAACTCTTCCTCTGCAAGAGCAGCCCATGCTCATAACCACTGAGCCAACTCTCCTGCCCCAAGAAATTGCTTGACAGAGAAATTCATCCAAGCAGAAACTAAGCCAAGAAAAAGAAGTCTGAGAGGGGTAAAGTGCTGTAAGTGCTGAACCACCGATGGGCACCAAATATAACAGCATAGAATGAGGGCGAAAGGGCTGGAATACTGGGCAGCTGCACAGAATATAAACATCATCAATGCAGAACAGTGCAGAGAGCAAAGGCTGGGGGGTGGGGTGGGGCGGGAGAAACACACAAGTGCTGGTCACTTGTCACTCACTGAGTCCCTGGTCACTTGCTCACTTCAGGGCAGGGAGCCAGCCCTGAAAGAGCATCACCGCCCCCCACTCTCCCTGGCTTTTCTGGTCCCTTTTGTTGTCTTAATGTCGATTCAGGGACTTAATATGTCCTGTGGGAAATAGCCACCCAGAGCTGGAGTGTCCCCATGTCCCTGGTGGCCAGCACTGAGGATGGAGGAGGCAGCTGGGACTTGGCACTGGGATTTTGGAGCAGGTAGGCTGCCTTCCCCTGCCTCAGCTTCCTCCCCTGAGATACCGCCGCAGCGTGACCTGTGGAGACTCTGACTAGGACCCCCCAGCATACATCCAGAACTGCCTGGTGTAGGAGGCCCCATGAACAGGACTAATGATGATGTCAAGTGATGATGAGGCTTGCTCTTCTCTTGATAAAATCAAGGATATTTCAATTAAATATGCTTTGGGGGTTTTTTTCCTAAAGGAGTGTGATTTTTTTTTTTTTTTTTTTTTGAGACAAGATCTTGCTATAAAGTCAAAGTCCAACTGGAACTCAGGTCCCCCGCCCCCTGCTTAGTCCCCCTGGCTGCCCACCAGTGCAGTGCAGCCATTTTTCTACACATAGACAGAGAAAGGCCTGGAATAACAGTCCACAAATACCATCTGGGTGGCCTTTTTGCGAATAATTTCCATTTTCTTCCCTTTTCAGAATTGCTTATATTTTTGTGATTATGATATATTCTGTGTTGTTTTATTTGAAGATTTATTTATTTTTGTTGTGTGTGTATGAGTGTTTGCCTGAATGTAGGTAAGTGCACCATGTGCATGCAATGTCCATGGAGGACAGGAGAGGACTTCAGATCACCTGGCACTAGAGTTACAGCTTGTTGTGAGCCACTCAACATGGTTCTGCAGTCCCTGAAGGTCATGCCTTTACTAAAACAATAAAGTTATTCAACAAGTACACAAGTTTTGCCAATTTGTCAATAGATAGGAAAGTGTTTCTCAAATGCCCTTGTTGACACTTGTTTGTGTTTCCTCACTGACGTTTTTCTACCAAAAAGTTTGTATTAATAACTTGTACAGTTCTATATATATTTAAAACCGTTATTACTGAGGCTGCAGAGATACCTCAGTGGTTAAGAGCACTTGCTGCTCTTGCAGAAGACCCAGATTCAGTTCCCAGCACCCACATTAAGCAACTCACAACCACCTGTAACTCCAGGTCTAGGGGATCTGACTCCCTCCTCCAGCCTCCACGGGTATTGCACTCACATGCACACAGACATAGACACATAATCAAAAATAAAATGAATACTTTCAGAAGGCACAATTATTATTTATCTGTCAATTATGTTGCACATCTTTTGCCAATCTTATGTTCACAGAAAGTTTTGCTCTACAAGAAGATCTTTCCATTTCTGTGCAATCAAACTCCATCTTCTTCCTTACGGCTTTTGTATTTTACTTCACACATAACAGATACTTTAAATTTCAAGATTAAAATTTTTTCCCTTAGGCTGGAGTACAGCTCAGTGATAGCTTTCTCAGCATGGTTTGAACCCCAGTACCCCCAAAATCATTTTTACTCACATTGTTCATTTTAGGTTTAAAGAAGTTGATATACATAGATTATTTGGCTTTGTGAGCAAAAAATTAGAAGCTTTCCTCCCAAAATGCCTGGCTAATAAATTATCACAATAATTATCTCAATAATAATTCAATGCCCCCCACGAAGCAGAGAGAGGACTGAAAGTGCAGTGAGGCTGTGCATTCTCAAAACCCTCCAGCCCTAACCTAAAGGCTCTACAACCTCCCCAAACAGTGCCACTAACTCAGGACCAAGTGTTCAAATATCCAAGCCTACGGAAGACGTTCTCATTCAAACCACCACAGTGTCCGACCCTCCGATCTGGGAACTGGAAAAGGCTTCCTCACTCACTGAGGTTCTATTTGACATTGCTCAATCAAGCTGGAGCATTATTTATGTTTTCTGTATTTGTATTCATGAGAATTCAAGTAGCAAAGAGGACTCTGTTAAAAATGAACTTTAGGTAAGTCAATGGGTAAGGTGCTTGCTGTGAAAGTGGGAGGACCTGAGCTGGCATCCCCAGCACAGATGCAAAGGCAGAACAGCCACAGATGCCTGGAACCACAGTGGGTGAGGGCAGGCAAAGCCCAGGAGCTCTCAGGTAGCTAGTCCAAATGGGGAGTTTACAGCTCAATACAGGTTCAATACAGTGGAAAGAGGTAGCGGAAGACACCAGACATCCTCTTCTGGCCTCTGAATGCTCAGGCAAGGACATGTGCACCCACACACTCACACATGGCATAGGGCACACACCCCCAGAAGATACACTTCCCCACACGTGCATACAAAGTTAACTTCTCATCCATTACTATTATCATCATGTGCATTGTGTGAAGGAGGGGAGAGGTCTCTGCCAGTTTGAGGTGATACAGGCTGGATCAAAACAAGTGTTAAAAATAGTATCCAGACCTGAAAGCGTTCCGCAGCTGTCTGCTGGGGTCACTCTTCAGACAGTATGGCTTTAGAAGTGACTCTTACCTCATGGCAAAAGTTCCTCTCCAGGTCATCTAGGGAGCAATTCTTCCAGACATCTTCAGATGACATAGAGTTGAGCAGCCATTCCCTCTTGGCACTTTTGGCTTGTTGATTCTCCCTCAAGAACTCCACTGGAACAAAATCAGTTTCCTTACTCACAATGTCAGAGGCGCATTTCAACATTGTTTGCTCCCAATCATCACCCATGTAGTAAAAATTAAGATGGATAAACCAAGAAAAGGATGGACCATCCCTTACATTACACTGAAATAATTCGATGAATTGTAAAAAGTAAAATGATTCTTCTATGGATAAATTAGGATAAACCCCAGAGTGAAATGCTTACTGAAAGCATTAGAACCATTTAAGCAGAAGAAAATTGCAAGGACTTTTCTGCCCTGCTTAATCTTCATGGGAGACTTTCCAAGGAAAACATTAAAGTCGCAAATCATTTCAGTAATGAATAGGTCTGACAATTCAAATACTGCAAAGAACAGTGAAAAAGAGGAAACTTGCATTCAGATACAGGAAAAAGGAATTGGGTGTGGCGGCACACGCCTGCACTCCAGCACTCAGGAGGCTGGGGAGGGAGTGTAAGGCCAGCTTGGACAATGAGCAAGAGCTTATCTAAAAAGTACTGAGGTGTGTGTGTGTGTGTGTGTGTGTGTGTGTGTGTGTACACATGTATGATAAATATGGGTTAGTTTCCATAGTAAATGAGTAGTCCTTATAAGACAATAAGACAGACCTAAATACCTAATTGAATGCTGGTTTATACACAAGGATACATAGCAAAAGAAATTGAAAATAGGAAATAAGTGCATAAAACTGTCCACACTAATTGGCAACTTTTACTAAAGCAAATTATTTTTCGACTTGTCAAGAAAAGGGTTATGTGAAATAATAATAAGGGATCACAAGAAGGCTCAGGAATGGCAGAGGGTGAGAGTCCACACAGACACACACCACATACACACACCACACACAAACATCATACATATACACACATATACACAGATACCACACACATACATAAACACATACACCAAACAGACAGGGGCACACATACATACCACACACATACACATACCACACACACATATACATATCAACACCAGACACCAGACACACCACATAGATACATACCACACATATTTATACAAACACATACACACATACACACATTACAGCCCACATGTACTCTGTTGAAACACATGCAGCTCTATGGGGTGGAAATATAGGAGAGGCAGATCACACACACGCGCATGTGCGCACACACATACACACACACAGAGCCCATATGTGTTCTGTTGAGACATCATGAAGCTCTATGGGGTGGAGACGCAGGAGATGCAGGACACCTGGGCAGGAGGGGCTGCCCATGAGCTCTGGCCTGGGTGGGGGCCGCCATCCCTCTGGCCTCGGTGGGGGCCACCGTCCCTCTGGCCTCGGTGGGGGCCTCCAATCCTCTGGCCTGGGTGGGGGCCTCGGATCCTCTGGCCTGGGTGGGGGCCGCCGTCCCTCTGGCCTGGGTGGGGGCCACTTCCACTGTTCCAGTGACTCTCTCAATCCTCCTCTGTTGAGCTCCACAATTTCATCTAAAGGATTTTTCATTTGGGGCCCTGGGGATGGAACCCCAGACCTTTCCGTGCTAGGCGAATGCTTTCCCAACCACTGTGCAGCACCCCAGTCCCTCTCAGTAGGATTCCTGGTGCCTGAAGTGGTCCAGAGGAGAAGCTGAAGCTTAAGGGGTCTAGGCCTGGCCGAAGAGCAGCAACAGAAGCCGCCCTGCCCAAATGACCGGTTCACACGCCCAAATGGATGGCACTCTTGATACACATGGTGGCCATGGCTTGGTCAGGACACCAGGGCAGTCAAAATTAATAGACACTATTGCCCTATACATAGGAGAATCAAAGGTAGCAAGTTGCTGAAAATTGAACCCGGGTGAGAATAGCACTGAGTCTATAAACTGTTGCTGCAGGAAGCTGGTTCTCAGAAAATACGTTTCAAATAACGGACACGCCGCAGCAAATGTTGTCCTGTCCGTCACAAGTCACAGGGAAAATCATATCAGGGTTAGGGAAGGGTATGAAGAACTATAGGGAATCCATGCAAGCAACCCTAATTAAACTCAGTGGTTGTATTTAAAAAAAGGATTAAAAAACAGATACTAAAATAGAGGGGGGCAGAAGAGGGGTTCCACGGAGGGTACAGGGCAAGGGGGGGTATGATCAAAGCATGCTATATTCATGTACAACATTGTCAAATAAATGAAAATATATTTTTAAAAGGATTATGTAGCATTGTTGTTAATTATGAAAGTGAAATTTTTAAAACAAATGCAAATTAATTAAGTTTTTGACACTGACATTCCTGAGAACATCTTCCAAAAATGCTAAAGCATGTCATATAGAAAACATCACGGAAACACTGGTACGTTAGGGAGTCGTGCCAGAAGAGTTAGAGCTGACAGAGATGCCTCTGCCTATGGGCCCCAGTGGGGACTGGGGTGTCACGGGAAGTGTTTCCCAGTAGGAGTTCTTAAGTCAGTAACAGCTGGAACTTTGGACAAAGGACACAGGACAGAATGGGTTCCGGAAACAGACCCACTGCTGAGACCAGTGGCTCTGTCCTCCCTAACTACACAGTTGTTGTTTTTTAACTTTTACAAAAACTTTGAGAATTGCATACATGCATAATAAGGTGTTTTGATCAAATCTATGCTCACTCCCTCCCCTCCAACATTTCCCCCTCTGAAGAGATAACCCTAAAATCTTTTAAGGATTGGACACAAGCTCCCAAATACTTTTGACATTTTTGGCCTTTGGAACAGAGTATGTTGCTAACAGGCCCGCAGACCACTCTGGCTTCTTCCATGCTGAACAGGGACACAGGGTGAGGCAATTGGAGAACCCCTTCAGTGGGTCTATCTAAAAGACTCCCAAATTGCATAACTCTTGTCTCTAAGGGGAAAAGAAAGACCTTGAATCATGAATAGGAGATGTGAAGAAGCAAAGGCAACAGTAATTAGCATTACAAGTTCTAAACAGGGAACTAGAAAAAAGTCAGAACAGGGCAATTTTCAAATGTTCATATGAGAGTCCACTGGAGTTTCTTGACAAGGGCTTGACAAGCATCCCTCTATTGGGTTCTTCCTCATTTTTCTTTTGTCTTCCAAGGCTGGACTACTGGCTTGGGGGGATATCTGCCACAGGGTTGCCACTGGATCAGATGAGCTAACAGACATACCTGTGTGGCTCCTGGTAGATTCCCAATACATATCAGCTATGGATCAATTAATAAATTCCTTTAAGGGGTTAGAGAGCTGACTAAGCAGTTAAGAGCACTTGCTGCTCCTGCAGAGGACCCAGGTTCAGTTCTCACATGGCAACTAATAACTATCAGTAATTCCAGTTCCAGGGGATCTGATACCCTCTTCTGGCTTCTGCAGGCATTGCACACATGTGGTGCACTGACATACATTCAAGCAAAACACCCATGCACGTAAAAAGTAAGAAAATAATAAAAAGTTAATTTCTTCAATAATAGGAGGCCAGGAAAAATGTATCAATCAGTGTGAGAAGAACTCAGGTGCAAATTGGAAAAGCTATCACATCCAGTACAAAATACAGTACTAAACTGGAGCCACATGAGAATCACAAAGGGAACAGATATTAACTGTTCTCAGCACACACCAAAAAAGGTCTGTGTAAGATCACAGATGTGTTAATTAACTTGATTGTGGCAAGTAATCATTTCACACCACACAGGCATAGCAAGTCTTACTGCAAACCGATTATGCCCCAGTAAATGACAGTGCATGTTTGTCAACCTGGCTGGATCTGGAGTGCCCTGGGAGAAGGAACCAGGCCCTATCTCAAGCTGCAGTGGATCTTGGCAGCACAATCAACATGGTGCTGGTTCCACGGCCTTGCAAAACGCCAAGACTTACAGTCATAGTAGCTTCTGCCAAGGCTCCAGAAAAGCACCGAGGCCAATGTGAGGAAAAGGTGGGTTCACTGAAAGGAAGCTCTGAGGTGCTATGTGTGAAGCTGTGAAGGTGAAGCCTAAGTCACAATGCAGACTCCAGGATGTCAGCAACGCCAGGACCACAGTGTATCCACAAAGGAATGCTGGCAGAGCAGAGATGCTCAAGCCCACTGGAGTCCAGGTAACACCACCATGAGCCTCAGATGCTGGACATGGAGCTGCAGGGTTGGACGTTTGCCTTGCTGGGTTTTGGTCTTGCTTTGGCCCATCCCCACCTTGTTATCCTCCTGTTCCTCCCTTTGACAATAGGAAGGTTTACTCCCTGTACATTGGAAGTATTTAACTTTTTTATTCTATAGTTGAGAAACTGCCATGAGTTTCAGAAGAGATGTCAGGCTTTTGAAAGTCTTTTTGAAAAAAATTTTAAATTACATTATATTTTGTGTATATGTCCATGTGGATGTGTGTGTACATGGGCCTAAGAGAATGTGGGTACATGCGTGCATGCATGCAAGTATCTGTGTGTGTAGGTCAGAGGATAACTTGCAGGAGTCAGTTCTTTCCTTCCACCATGTGGGTCCCAGAGACTCAACTCAGGCATCAGGTTTGGCGGTGCCTTTGCCCACTGAGCCATCACACCAGCCTGAGACTTTGGGCTTTTGAGCAGCAATGGGAATGTTAAAGAATATGGGGACTTCTGAGGCTGGATTCAATGTTTCATATTATAAAAAGGCTGCAAGCCATCTGAGGGTCAGGCATGATTGATGTTATGATTTCAAAGTGGTGTGTTTGAGTGCCCAGCTGACAAGGGGTGGACTTGAGTGCTCAGCTGACAAGGGGTGGACTTGAGTGCTCAGCTGACAAGGGGTGGACTTACGGGCCCAGCTGACAAGGGGTAGACTTATGGGCCCAGCTGACAAGGGGTGGACATGACTGCTCAGCTGACAAGGGGTGGATTTATGGGGCCAGCTGACAAGGGGTAATCTTAAGGGGCCAACTGACAAGGGGTGGACTTGAGTACCCAGCTGACAAGGGGTGGACTTGAGTGCTCAGCTGACAAGGGGTGGACTTATGGGCCCAGCTGACAAGGGGTAGACTTATGGGCCCAGCTGACAAGGGGTGGACTTGAGTACCCAGCTGACAAGGGGTAGACTTGAGGGCCCAGCTGACAAGGGATGGACTTACAGGCCCAGCTGACAAGGGATGGATTTATGATGACTGATATTCATTGTCAGCTTGAGTGGATTTGGAGCCACATGGAGACACACCTATGGGCGTGTCCATGCAGGAGTTTACAGAGAGGTTGGACTGAGGAGAGAGACCCATCCTGAATGTGGACAGCACCGTCCCAAGGACTGCAGCTTGATACTTAACCTCAACTGTCAACCTGTGATCTGGAAGTACCCAGACAAGCCTCTGGGCAAGCCTGTGGGAGATGATGTGGACCAGGTCAACAGGTGGGAAGACACCTGCTGCAGCACCATCTCCTGGGCTGGGGCTGCAGACTGAACAGAACAGAGAAAGCAGGCTGAGCACCAGCATTCATCTCTCTGCTTCCTGACTGTGGATGCCACGTGACCAGCTGCCTCACACGTCTGCATGCCTTCCCTGCCATGAAAGACTGCACCCTCAAACTGTAAAGTTTGAGGTTTACCCTTAAGTTGCTTCTTGTCAGGTATTTGGTCATAGTAAAGAGAAAAGTAACTGATTTTTCTTAGAGCCTCTGAATATCTACTCAAAAGAGTCAAGTTATAAATAAGAAAGTGGGCTGAAGAGATGGTTGAGTGGTTAAGAGTGCTTGCTGCAACTGTAGAAGACCTGAGTTCCTCCGGTCCCAGCACCCATGTCAGGCTGCTCACAAATGCCTGTAACTCCAGCTCCAGGGGATCTGATTCCCTTTTCTGGCCTCCATGGGCACTTGCACACAAGTGGCATATACACATATGTACACATACATTTAAAAAGTAAGATATCATAAAAATGCACAGCAAACTAATATCAGGTTATTGTCAAATTCTTCCACAGCAAAACTTAATGTCATCACATGAGGCATAAAGCTATTTAATATTTACCTAAGAGATCTTTCCTGGGTAAATTCGGTGGCACCCACTGCGCCTTGATTCCCCCAGCCTGATTCACCCTCCCAGCTCCCCCACTACATCTGTTCTCCTAGCCTGGGCACTGGCCCATCTCTTCTCTTGGCACCACAGACCTCTGGACTGACCTCTTGGCTCAGACTCCCCACTGATTCCTGATCCTTTGATCCAGACCAACCGAATTCCTCCCTCTAGCTGCCAGGAGCCCTTGGGGCCTCTTCCTGTCCCCACCTCCCTTTGTATTCCTGGGTAGCCCAGCACCCCAGCTGCCTGGGGCCAACATATTTCCTGGGCTCTGGGCCCAGGCTAACCCAGCACTCAAATTTCTGAGGCCAGCATCTTTCCTGGAGGGATCTAGACCTTAAGAGAAAGCCTGAGAGCATCTGAACCTCATTCAACTTGGGCCCCTGTGGGAATTCCTGAGAAGTAGGATGAAAGCAATTTGTCCACTCCAAATCAAAAGAGAGAACCTGAAGCCTAGACAAACCAGCTTTTCATGCCCAACAAGTAAACCACAAAGGCACATGAAGTTTACAAAAAGAAGCAGATCTAAACTCAACAAAGGAAGGCTTGAGTCTCACACAAGAATCAGAAACTACAAAAGAAATCCACATGTCAAAGTCACAGCAAAAAAAAAAATAATACCATGAAAACCTGAAAAATACACCCCCACCAAGTACCAACATCCTGTAGAGGAGCACAGTGAGAACCCCCTAGAGATAACACAAGACATGGAACTCAAAAGAACAATTATAAACGTGATAAATGAATTCAGTGAATTTAAAAAACAAAGAGATCAAAGAACTGAAGGAAGATAGGGATAAACTTCTGAATGAATTCAGAAAAGAGTTAGAAATATTGATGACTACTCAGGCTGAAATGAAGGACGTGAAACATCAGTAAGCCGATTAGAAATGACAGGAGAAAGCCTCGCCAATAGGATGAATAAAATGGAAAACAGAATGTCAAGACTGGAAGATAAAGTAGATGAATTAGACCACTCAAGCAAAGATTATGAAAAAGTTAAGAAAACACAAAAATGGAACATGCAGGAATTGTGTGACACCATAAAAAAACCAAACTTAGACACCATAGGCATACAGGAAGGAAAAGTATCTCAGGATAATGATAGGGACCAGATCTTCAACAGGATTGTAGAAGAAAATTTCCAAAATTAAAGAAAGACATGCCCATACAAATACAAGAAGCACATAGAACACCAAATAGGCAGGACCAGAAAAGAAACTCTCCACGGCACATCATAGTAAAAACGCTAAACATACAAAACAAAGAGACAATACTGAAAGCTGCAAAAGAGAAACAACAAATCACATATAAAGGAAAACCCATTAGGATTACAGCTGACTTTTCAGTGCAAACTATGAAAGCCAGAAGAGCCTAGACCAAGGTATTCCCAGTTCTAAATAACCATGGATGCCAACCCAGACTTCTTTACCCAGCCAAAAATGCCATTTATGGTCAAAAGGGAAATAAAAATCTTCCATGACATAAATAGGCTGAAGGAATTCATGTCCACAAAACCAGCCCTTCAGAGAGTTCTGGAAGCAATACAAAGAGCTAAAGAAAGGAATGACTATACCCAGCGGGTTACAGAAAGAAACTTAATGAAGGTGTAACTGGAAATGCACAGCTACACCAGGAATGTGAACAGAAATGAAAATGACAGGAATTAGTATACATCTTTCATTAATAACTTTAAATATCAATGACTGAACTCCCCCATCAAAAGACATAGACTAGTTGAATGGATTAAGAAACAAACCCATTTTTTGCTGTCTGTAAGAAACTCTTCTCACTTTCACCGACAAGCACTACCTTAAGGTGAAAGGATGGAAAAAAAAAATACGAAGCGAATGGTACTAAGAAAAAAGCAGGCATTGCAATTCTAATATCTGACA
>NW_008348199.1:2315201-2317271 GCF_000622305.1 Nannospalax galili | reverse complement strand
ATAAAAAAAGAGATATCTGAATTAAATGATACCATACATCAAATGGACCTAAGAGACACTTTTCAAATATTGCACCCAAGCACCAAAGAATAAATTTTCTATTCAGCATCCCATCAAACTTTCTCCAAAATCAGCCACATACTGGGGCACAATACAAGCCTCAAAAAATACAAAAGATTGAAATAACTCCACGCATTCTATCAGATCACAATGCAATAAAGCTTAAAATCAACACCGGAAGAAACCCTAGTAACTACATGAAAACATGGAGATTAAACAACACACTCCTGAATGATGAATGGATCAAAGGCGAAATTAAAAAAGAAATAAAAGTATTTCTAGAACTGAATGAAAAGGACAATACAACACGACAAAACCTCTGAGACATGTTGAAAGCTGTCCTTGGAGAGAAGTTTATAGGTGTAAGTGCCTATATTAAAAAACCAGAAAGAACAAAAATAAAACTCAAAACACTTGAAAAGCAACAACAAATAAAACCCAAACCCAGCAGACAGGAAGAAATAACAAAAATAAGAGCAGAAATTAGTGAAATAGAAACAAATAAAACAATACAAAGAATCAACGAATCCAAGAGCTTGTTCTTTGAGAAGATAAACAAGATTGACAGACCGCTAGCCCAGTTAACCAAAAGAAAGACCACCTCCAAATCAACAAAATCAGAATTGAAAGGGGAAACCACACAGACACCAAAAAGATCCAGAATGTTATAAAACAGCTTAAACGAACCTGGAACACATAAGGATTGAAACTGTAATATGCACACTCCCACCTGGGAAGAAAAAAAAAGATAAAGCCCTGGACAAGATGGATTTAGAGTAGAATTCTATTCCCGATACTCCTTAATTTATTCAAAATGACAGAAATGGAAGGAGAACTTCCAAAGTCCTTCTACGAAGCCAGCATCACTCTAATGTCCAAAACAGGTACAGATAAAACGAGGAAAAATAATTATTGACCCATATTTTTATAGAACGTTGATGCAGGAATTCTCAGCAAAATTCTTGCAAGCCACATACAACCACACATCAGAAAGGATATCCACCGTCATCAAATTGGATTTATTCAAGAGAGGCAGGGACGGTTCAATAAACGCGACTCAAAAAATATCATAAATCATATAAATGCATGCAGACAAGAACAGCACGTTCATCTCAATAACACGCAGAGAGGGACTCTTGACAAAATTCAACATGCATTTATGTTCAAAGTCCTACAGGGCATTGGATTGGAGGTAACATACCTCAACGTAGTGAGAGCCATATACAATAAAGCCACAGCCAACATCATTCTAAATGGAGAAAAACTGGAAGGATTCGCATTGAAATCAGGAAGCAAACAAGGCTCTCTGCTATCTCCACTCCTTTTTAATAAAGTGCTTGGAACTCATGCAAGACAGTAAGACAAGAGAAGGAAAATAAAGGAGTAATCATTGGAAAAGAAGAGATCAAATTAGCTCTCTTCTGCAGACGAAAAAATATCTAAAACCTGCCAGAAATTCCACCAGGGACCTGCTAGAAGACATCCACAGTTTCAGTAAAGGGGAAGGTCACAAAATAACCTACAAAAGTCCATAGCCTTTCTACATACCAGTAACAACCGATCAGAGAAAGAGTACATGGAAACACTTCCTGTCACAATAGACTCAAATAATAAAATGAAATATCTCGGAATAAAACGGACCAAAGACATTAAAGACCTCTACAATGAAATTTTTCAATCTTTAAAAAGAGATTGAGGAAGACACCAGAAGATGGAAGAACCTCCCATGCTCATGGATTGGAAGAAGTAATATTGTGAAAATGACCATCCTACCAAAAGCCATTTAGAGATTCAATGCAATGCCAATCAAAATCCCTATGACATTCTTTGCAGAATTGCAAAAAACATCCTAAGATTCATATGGAAGCACAAAAGATCTCGCTCAGAGCAACCCTGAGCACCAAGAGCAATGCTGGGGGGATTACTATACCAGATGTTAAATTGTATTATCAGAACTATAGTCATAAAAATAACATGGTACTGGCACAAAAATAGACCCATAGATCAATG
>NW_008348199.1:2280074-2314691 GCF_000622305.1 Nannospalax galili | reverse complement strand
AATTTTATGTCTTATAGGGTTTATACTGAGTGCAATATTGTATAACTGTATTAATTCAACTGTGAACCTAAAAATTTACAGCCAATTTTGGAGGAGATGCATCCTTGCTCTGGAAATTCTTATTGAGTATGTCAATGCTGTTGTAATGAAATGCTTCTTCTAATTATGTGGTTATTAAATAATTTTTTAAAAAAAGAAATTACCCTTGAAAAAAAGATTTACCTAAGAGAAAAAAACTGAAGCCAAGGGGTTTATATCCAGAAAGACTGGCTTTTATCACTAGGGGGGATTAAGCAGGTCTCAGATGCCACAGCCAGACAGACACAGGCTTGGGACCAGAGCATGTGATGCTCTGAAAGGAAGTATGTCACCTGCAGCTATTACATTCACCTCTGCGGAGTCACCATTTCCTTGAGTTTCTCTGTAATTTCTATTCTCCTGAAATTCCCAGTGACAGTAAATTCTTACATAAAAGAGCATCCCTAAAACTCATTTTTACAGGCACATTCCTTCCTTCCCATCACTCCTTCTCTCTCTGTGCATGGGGAGATGCCAGGAGCCAGGCTGGCAGTAGTTATTTCTAGATTGTGGAACTGGCTTGATGGCTTATTTCAGTCTTTCACTCATCTGCATTAGCACTGGCCCCACCTAACTGCAGGGCCTATGAAAAGGGGTGATACAGAAACATGCTTAGGACAGACTTGGCATGGGTGTCTGAACAGGAGTCTTGGGAGTCTGTTGCAAGCAGCCTGGTTTAGCAAAACCAGCCTGAGACCTGAGAACCTGTGGCTTCTCAGCTCGCTGGGGAGGCAGAACTGTGTGCCATAGAGGGCACTCCACCAGGATTTACTGAGCCAAATGAGACCCAACCCAAACACTGCCAGTAAGTGTTGAACGAGCCATCATAGGTAGTGACCCTGTGTGATGGAACGAAGGGGAAATTGCATTATGGCCAGGGAAATGGCAGAAGTGTCCAGTTACTTATCAGACATTCTCCTGGGAAAACTGGACCCCAGCTCTCTCCAAAACCATCCAACATCTGGACAGCTGGGGTAAAGACCGTGTGGGTGGGAAACCTTCTTCCTCAAGGGCATGCATCCACAGATGCCCGACCTTCGTGATACAGCTGCAAGCTCCTGACTCTGTGTCCTCTTAGACTGGGATTCTTTTCTCGTAAAAAGAATAGGTTTCAGGGCTGGAGAGGTGGCTCAGTGGTTAAGAACACTGGTTGTTCTTGCAGAAGACCTGGGTTTGAATCCAGCACCCACATGGCAGCTAACAACTGTCCATAACTCCAGTCCCAGGGGATCCAACAGCCTCTTCTGACCTCTATGGGCATTGAATGACACAGGTACACTTACCTACATGCAGGCAATACATGCATACACACAAAATAAAAATGAAAACTTTTTTTAAAAAAAGAATAGGTTTCATGAGCTAAAGTCCTTGAAATTCAGACGCATCAGAGAGAAGCAGGACCCAGAGCATCTTACTGAAGGACTACTCATGAGTCTGGGGGACATGTCCCCGTCCTGCACTGATGCCACATATATCTGTGGAAATCATCACTACCAGCTATGCATCTTGCCCTTTAACTCCTTTAGAACTTTTTTAAAGATACATTTTTATTTATGTGTATATGTGTGTGTATGTGTGTGTGTGTGTGTGTGTGTGTGTATGTCTGTGTGCATGTAAACACAGGTGTCTACAGAGGCCAAAAGAGGGTGTTGGATCTCCTGGAACTGGAGTTCCAGGTGACTATGAGCTGCCTGACATGAGTGCTGGGAACTGAACTCGAGTCTTCTGTAAGAGCAGCGCGCGCTCTTAACTGCCGAGCCATCTCTTCAGCCCTGCTCTTTTCTTTCATTCAGTCCTGACACTATTCCCATAAGTAATAATGCCACGGCTATCTTTGTGGTGAATATGGTTTCTATATTTGAATGTATTTCCTTAGTTATGACTATGCCAAAAGCTATTAAAGCCCTTCACTACCGGCCTGGGAGCCCTCACCTGGATTAATCAGTCGGTACTTGAATTTCAAGTCGTTGCTTATGCTCAAGTTCTTCAAAAATATGTTTTAATCCACTGCAGTGAGGTCATCAATGTTGTAGTGCTGGGAGAACCTGCAACACAGATGCTCCTTAGAAATCAGAGAGACCTACAGCAAATCTGAGGACAGCAGCTCAGGCTCGGGGGCCCTGTGATCCAGGGCTACACTGATTTTCATGGATGTTTCTAGCTACAGCTGGCTTTAAAAAAGAAAACCATTGGAAATATTGGATTTTTTAAACGTGTATTTTGTGTGAAGGAAAGTTCTGCCTGCATGTATCTAAGTGTACCAGTGTTGTACACTACCCATGAAGGCCAAAAGAGGGCATCAGATACTCTGGAACTGGAGTTAGAGCCGGTTGTTAGCTGCCATGTGGACCCTGGGAACTGAACCCAGGTCCTCTGCAAGAACAGCCAGTGCTCTTAACCACTGAACCATCTCTCTAGCACTATTGGATTTTTAAAATGTGCATGCTTGGGGCTGGGGAGATGGTTCAGTCAGTCAAGTGACAACCAGAGTTCCATCCCTGGAACCTGTACAAAAAAATAGCAAGCATAGTGGTACATTTGTAATTCCAGCACTGGGGAGGTGGAGGCAGGAGGAGGCAGGCAGATCCCCGAGGCTCACTGGCCAGCCAGCCTAGCCTAGTTGGTGAGGTCAATGAGAGACCTGGTCTCAAAAAGAAGATGGACGGCACCTGCACACACACACACACACACACACACTGTATGCACACACATGCACCACACACAGACACTGCATGCACGCACATTGCACACATAAACACACACTGCACGCACACACTGTATGCACACACATGCACCACACACACTGCATGTATACACATACACACGTGTACCCACACAAACATGCACATACATAGACACATACACAAAAATGCAGACATTTGCAAGAAGATCACCTCTTCAGCCTGCAGAGGGATGCAGTCAGAAAAAACCTGACACAACATCCGGCCTCTGGGGATGCCCCAGCCACACGTCCTACAGAGCCCTTCGCTTCCCTGATGGGAGAAGAGAGGGCACCCTGACCCAGGACCCAAGCAGCTACCTCCCCACCAGACAGCAGAACAATGCCACCTTCCCATAAGAAGTAGACAGACAAGGAGCCAATCAGCTTCGTATTTCTACAACCAGGGAGTCCAGAGTGTGAGGGGCAGGAAATGGTGCACAGGTGACCACTTTAACTGACAGCAGCATATCGCCTTGCCAGGAAGAGGTCGTGGCCCACAGATGGTACATGGTCTCAAAAACAGCAAATGGTGGAGGGAGCCAGGTTTTTCTTGAAGCATTTCTGGTGTTTACATATAACAAGAAATCTTCCATTTGTTTTGCGACAGGGTCTTGCTATGTTACCCAGATTTGTCTTAAACTTATGATCCTCTTGTCCTGGCCTCCCAAATGCTGGAGTTATAGATGTGGGTCACCATACTGGCTCATAACCAGAAAATTCAAAAACACACAGAACACCTGTCTATCTCTAAATATACTGAGATAATAGGATGCCTTGAGTGTTAATGGATTTTCTATTATTCAGATTGCTGTGCAATAAATATTTTCTAGATGATTTCTGGGTCATTATACATTTCTAAAAAATTCACAGTTTCTAAATGTTTGGTTATAGTATCTCCATATGTGTTGGTTTCTATAATTATCTAATTTTATGCTTTCTAAAAAATTGGTAATTATTACTTAAAGTATTTGTTATTTTTCTGTTTTCCAGATTCCACAGAGAGTAATGTCATGTACTCATTTTCAATGCACACCTATTTTCCACTCTGCTGGAGTTTGCCTATTGTTCTAATAAGAAGAATTGTCTTGAGAGATGACAGCTGCCAGATGTTAACACAGAAGCTCCCTAAACAGTCCCCGTTTTCTTGCTCAGTCCTGGTCCTGTGAAAATAGGCTGTAAGCTTGAGACCCAGAAGGTTCCGCCTGCCGGCTCACTCCTATCTGGGTCCAGTGTGGCAGGAAGCGTTGGCCAGACACTGCTCCAGCAAAGTGGGGGAACTGGTCAGAGACACGCTCGGCCCTGCAGAATTCCATGCACTCAGCATCCCAGCAGCCTGGGCTTTGCCTACAGAAGAACCCCAGCTTGTGTGAAGGCCCTGCATGCCGGTTGCACACACATGGAGGACAAACAGAAGCCCATAGTAGTGTGTCCTGCAGAAGGACTTCAGAGATGAAGCTTGGCACTGCCCACGAAGGCAGGGTCTTAAAAGGCTTCAGGCAGGGCTGGGAGATGGCTCAGTTGGTAAAATGCTTGATACCCAGAGCTGGGAAGGTGGAGAGGGGCGGACCCCTGGGGCTCCCTGGCCAATCTACCCTGAACTGTAAGTCCCAGGCCGCAATGACTGAACAGCTCCTGAGGAATGGCAAGGTTGGCTCCTGGCTTCCACACGCTCCTATGCTGGATTTAAGGAGAAGGAAGGGTACCAGGCAGCCCATGAACCTTCCCAGCTTCCAGGCACAGGCAGGCTGAGAGGGCAGGCTCACCTTCAGGAGGATGTTCATTTACAGGGCTGCTCAATGACTTCACACAAATTTAAATACTTCAGCCTGAAGAGAGATGGAGGTCAGGGTGGAGTGGGGAAGGAAGGGAAAATCAGAGTGTGTGGGTGGTAGGGACAGTGCTGATGAAGCCTAGTGGCAAGTTCGTCTCTGGCCTTGGGTTTTGTGTAGGCTGAGGGGTGCTCTACAGCCAAATGACAGCTGACTGCTGAGGAGTAACAGCACTCAAGGCTATTACAATTGTCACATAGTCCCATGAGGTGAGACCCAGCTACATACAGGTGCCCCACGAGCTTACCACACACATTGCATCACCCAGTGTGGTGGGTTTCTCAGTACCTATCTGTGTGTGTGTGTGTGTGTGTGTGTGTGTGTGTGTGTGTGTGTAGGGGCATGTGCGCATGTACGTGTGCACATGTGTGCAGAGGCCAGAGGATAACCTCAGCTACGCCATGCAACATTTCTGTTGTTTTGTTTTGTCTTTTGAACAAGGGCCTCTCACTGGTCTGGAACATGCCAAGTAGACTAAGCTGGGAGCCAGCGAGCCCCGGGGACCCACCCATCTCCACCTCCCTAGACCTGGGGTCACAGCACATGCCACTATGCCTGGCTCTTTTTTTTTTTCTTTTTTAAAAGTGGGTTCTGGGAACAAAACTCAGGTCCTCATGCTTGCAAGGCAAGCCCTTTACCCACTGAGCCATCTCCCCAGTCCGAGCACATTTCTTGAAGAGAAAATTGAGTCTTGGGAACCTCCTGAGATTCTAGAACTGGGGAATGTACAGCACAGCCCTGACCCCATGTGTACCTGACCTCAGAGCCTGGCACTCCTATCACACCAAGTGCCCAGTGTGATCCTAAACAGGAAGCTGCTAGATTAACATTTTCAAAATGCACATGTTTCCTGCTCCAGAACTGAAACATCAGAGTCAATACGGAGTCACCCCAGACAGCATCTTCTCCAGCCTCAATAAGGAAGCAGCCACCCCCACTCCAGACAGCGTCTTCTCCAGCCTTGATAGGGAAGGCATTAAAACCACTAAGGAAACTGTCTCCTTTGATTTTCTGAGCGTCTGCAGGAAACAGTTCTATTATGGGAAGTTTTCTAGGCCATAGCATGAAAACTGCATTGTTTTTCAGACTTAAAAGAAATCTCGAATAAAAATTTGTGGAGTTCTTTATTATTCAATACTTAAGAGGTGGGGAAACAGACAGCAACATTTTTTTATAGATTTACTAGGTTGGAGACTGCGGTGCCAAGCACAAGGTCTATTGTCAAATAAAAGCCTGCTTTGTTTTTTGATTGCCTGTTTTGGAAGAGTGCTTCCTCTGGTCTATAATTGCACCACAAAATTATTTAATTTGTTTTGTTTGGATCTTATTCTGGACACTTTCCCAGCCAGAAAGGATGTAAAAATTAAAACATCTATTATGCCTTTTATATTCCGAGGTAGGTTATAACGAGGAAGAAAGAACAGGAAAAATATTCGAGGGTGGGAAGTAGCCAGTTTCTGAAATCTCTAGTTGTGAGCCCCATCCAAGCTATGGGCATGTGCCTTCTGTGCTTCCTCATCCTGGGGCGAGTCCCTCTAACTGCCTGCGGCTGTGACCTTATCTTTAGGAGTATGTCAGGAGCTGCAGCAACCCCTCCCTGTAACAGCAGTTTATAACTCCAGGGCAAGGTGAGCTCTTCACTCATAAAGGCTTGGTGTTTGGTGAATGCCTGGAGGGTTCAGTGGTCCCCTTGGCCACAAGGTCCCCCTTGGCCACAGAGACATGGTCCAAGGTCCACCAGAGGACACCTGAAATTACAAATGATACTGAACCATCTGTCTATATCTCCATCCAAATCTATGTCAATATCTATACAAACATATATACACATATACATATATACATATGTGTGTGATGTATTATGTATGAGGGCTTTCCCTATATACACATCTTATAATGTTTAATTTATAAGCATACTAAGATTAACAATATCTAATAACAAAATAGAACATTAAAATAGTATACTATGTATACTAGATATCCAGAATGCATGAATTGTTTATTTCTGAATTCTTCTACTGAATACTTTTGGACCAGTGAACTGTAAGTAACTGAAGCCCCAGGATGCAGACCTGAGCCAAGGGCAGCTGCTATGCATAGAGGTTAGGAAAGGTCAGGGAGGGGGCACCCTCTCAGTGGGTACTTCATAGAGAAGCTCCTCAGGATCCTCACTCAAAACACACAGATCAGGAGCCAGTGTCTGGTTTCTAACAATCTCAAGTTCCCTAAGTGGTGCAGGCACACACCCATGTGCACAGTCTGAGTCAGGAGCAGGTGGTGGCAGCTGGCAAGCACCAGGAGGCAGATGAATGCCCTGTGTTGCTCCCCATTCTCTATCACAACCTGCTGCCCCCAGCAACATCTTCAAAGGAAAAGGTGTCTCTGGCATTGCATGAGGAGGCAGAGCCCACAGTGGGCACAGCAACAGATGAGGGAAAGCTGACTCTGGTCCTCACCCCAGGCCTGGAGCCAAACTCACTATGAACTGGAAATACATGGGATGGGGATGGTGTGCCAAGCAGGAAAGAGCGGCAGCTAGTGATGGAGCAGTCAGTAGCGTGTTCAAATCTGCAGGCAGGATGGCTGCGTCCATCCCAGGGTGCTCAAGGAATAAGAAACATTAGGTCCCACTTTTGAGGATTCACATCTTCAGGAACTTGGGAGAAATGCCCCAAAAGAAGGCAAAGAGGGGATGGATGGATGGATGGATGGATGGATGGATGAATGGATGGATGGATAGATGGGTGGGTGGATGGATGGATGGATGGATGGGTAGATGGGTGGGTGGATGGATGGATGGATGGATGGATGGATGGATGGATGGATGGGTGGGTGGGTGGATGGATGGATGGATGGATGGGTTGGTGGGTGGCTGGGTCAGTGGGTGGATGGGTGGGTGGATGGATGGGTAGGTGGATGGGCCCAGCCACCCACAACTGTCATGTGAACCTGGCTGCAGGATCATCACACCCTCTCCAGCCTGTCACTCACATCTTGTACTCCTCCTCCCTCATCTTTAGACAAAACGTTTCCAGAACCCGTCTCAGCTCATGGGACTGCACCATGCCTGTGCTGTTAATGTCGAGGAGCTTGAAGGCTTTCACGATTGTCTTTATGTTTCGGAAAATCTGTGGAACAAAAGGTAATTTCAGAAAAGTCAAGAGACCCAATGTTAAAAACCCAAATGGTGATGAGATACATGATTTTTTACTACTTCTTGTAAAATAAAATGTTTTCAAAGATTCTCAGTGGTACACATTGCAAGATGACATGTCTTTGGAAAAAAAGAGAATACTTTGCATATATTGGATGTTTTTAAGGCAATTTTCTCAGTAAATGGTCTCAGTAAGTTAAAAAAAACTCTTTCTAATGTAAAGCAGTAAGTCTCATACACAATTCATTCCTTTTTAGGGCTGTATGAAAAATCTTTTTTGTTAATTGATGCTGAAAAGCGAGTCCTGGCATAGCTGGACTTCTGCATTTTTGTTTTTCTTGGCCATATGCGAACTATTTTTACTACGAGCTGGAAAATATGACGGTATATTTCAACTTCTTTGAATTTTTTTTCAAAGATACCATAGAAAAGTTTTATAGTGACCTTGTCCAAATTCAGCAAATGAGTTGATGGGATGGGACTGTGGGAGGAGGCTGGTGAGTTCCGGAGAAGCTACGAGGGTGGGCTAGGAGCCGAGTCTTCACACCTATGAGATTTCTATTGGGGTTTGCCTGAGCACCCACAGAGCCCCACCAGTGAGAGCTCCCACCCCCACTACTTCAGCACTTTCAAATATGGAAACTGGGGTTCAAGGAGGCCTCACTGTGTACGTCAAGCATGCACACAGCTAGACAACAGCACTTCCAACCTGAGCTGTGCTCTGCTCTCCCCTGATGGAAAGTGCAACCTACAAGCACATTATCACCAAACTGGGGAGTGGGAGTGAGGGCCAGACATGGTGGGGGGGCAGAGGCATGGGCCTTCGGAGAGGAGCGGGAACAGCCAGCCAGTGCAACCTGGCAGGCATCCTATTGGGTGGCACCTAAGCAAGCAGGGATGACCGCTGGCCGACCCCCACTACAGTGTGGGGACGGGAGGACATTAGCACTGCTAGCAGAGAAGGCAAGGAAGAAGGGCTGGATTCTCAGGGTCTGATTCTGCACTAGGGGAATGGATCAAGTGAGTCCAGGTTGCTAGGAATTCTGCAGGCCTTGAGGACTGAGGAGGACCACTCCCTCTCCTTGAGGACTGGGGACTGGGGAGGAAAACTCCCTCTCCTTGAGGTCTGGGGACTGGGAAGGACCACTTCCTCTCCTCACCCCTTCCCCTGGCATTTTCCCTACTTGTCCCGTCTCACAGCCTCTCCAGTCTCTGGCCCAAGGAGCCATAAGCTGGTGGGGTGGCGGCCTCCTCCCTGTAGCCACATCCAAGCCCTTGCCCTTGCCTTGTCCTGGAAGCTTGTGCCTCCACCTGTTGCCCTACCTCTTCTTACTGCAGTCACCAGGAAACCCTCTGTCCCTCTCCAGCTGGGGTCAAGAGAGCCCTGTGTTCATGCAGCCACCCAGCCCACACCTGAGCTTCCAGCCCTCATCTCCTCACCTCTGAAGGCCATGGCTCCCATTCAAGCTTTGCGCCTTCTTAGAACCAACAGCCAACTCTGCAAGATCGAAGCTGTGCTTGACCCCCTACTTTCCAGCGCACTCCCTTAAATGCCCAAAGTCCAAACCTCCCAATCATGCCCCACTATGCCAAGCTGGCCGCTTGCTTGGTAGAGAATGCAGTCAACCCTCCACCGTCCATCCCTCTGGGCCCTTTACCTGCAGCTCCAACTATCTCACTCCTCGGCCTCCCTACCTGTCCCTCCTCATCTGCACTCCTCAAATAAGTGTTCCCCCTCTTCCCCACCTCCTCAACCCTGAATGAATCCAACTCATGGTCCATTCCAAACTCCTTTTTTAAAAAAATTTTTATTTTTATTTTATGTGTATGCATGTATTGCCTACATGTAGGTAAGTGCACCCATGTCGTGCAATACCCATGGAGGACAGAAAAGGCCGTAGGATCCCCTGGAACTGGAGTTACAGACAGTTGTTAGCTGCCATGTGGGTGCTGGGATTCGAACCGGGACTTCTACCAGAACAGTCAGTGTTCTTAACCGCGGAGCCATCTCTCCAGTCCCCCAAACTCCTTTTCTTTGTTTTTTTGTCTTTTTGAGACAGGGTCTCCCTGTAGCCCCAGGCTGGCCTTGAATTCACAAAGATCCGCCTGCCTCTGCCTCCCAAGTGCTGGGATTAAAGGCGTGTGCCACCACGCCCGGCCCAAACTCCTTTTTTAAAAAAGATTTTTGATTATGTGTCTGTATGTGGGGTGGTACATGGAATGCAAGCGCTTGCAGAGGCCAGAAGTTCCCAATGCCTTTGAAGAGGGAGTTACAGGAGGTTGTGGGTCACCTGATTCGGGCTCTGGGAATCAATCTCCAGTCCTCTGCAAAAGCACTCCCTGCTCCCTAACTCAGACCACCCACTCCACCAGAACTGGGTGCTGCATGCCAATCCTCTGCCACTGTGGTTCATGCACACACACACACACAAGCACACATGCACATGCATACACTTGCACACACACAAACCACTCATAAATCTATTTCAACTTTTAACATTTGTCATTGCTGGGGATGGCACCCAGGCCCTTGCACATGCTAAGTGAGCATCTCCCGCTGAGTCACACCCTGGCCCATTTCTACTGTCTTCACTCACTTCCCTCACTTCCCAATCATGCCCCATCATGCCAAGCTGGCCACTTGCTCGGTAGAGAATGTAGTCAAACCTCAAAACTCAGGGCTCTGGGTCCCCCGTGCACAGTCTACCCGGCTCAGTGTCCACAGGCTGTGCCCCATTCTGGTCCAAAGGATGGATCCCACACAGCTAAGAGGACACAGGACACACATGGCCCTGTCCCCTGCGAGATCCCAGGAGGGGAATACCCCTCCTTGACCCTCAGTTCACCCATCAAAGGAGCAAAACAGCCCTGTCCTCCCTTACCTGCTCCCCAGTCCTGTGTCCTTTTACAGAAACCCCTCCCCCAAGCTATCACCCACGTGGTGCCTCGTTCTTAAACCTGCCCAGTCACTCTTACCCTGCCACTTCGCAAACCCACAGGCTCCAGAGCCAACGGCACTCCTCAGTCCTCACCTCACCATCCCCACAGAGGCATCTGACATGCTTTCTTTCTGGAAGCACTCACAACATGGTTTCCAAGCTCTCATGCCCAGTCCACCAACCTCTGGCTTCTCCCCCTTGTCTGTCAATTCCAGGCCTGCAGTGCCTTGGGACTCACCCACAGAGCCCCCTCCCTAATGTCTAGTCCTGCACTTCACTCCTTATCTGGTGACTCCCACACATCTGTCTCCACCCTTGCCCAGGTGAGGACACCCAACTGCCTATCTAACATCTGCTGGGAGACCCCTCAGATCTTCTACACCTGAACTGCTCTTCCCATAACCTCACACCCTACGAATGGCAAACCTACCCACTCTACTCTTCTACATCCATCTGGAGAGCTCCTTAGCACTTCCTAAACGTCCAGAGTGGCTGCCTGCCCTCACATGGCTACAGGGCACCGTGGCCTCTCCCTGGTCTCCCAACTCCACACCTGTGCCCACACAGTGGCCAAGGTGCTCCTGTGTGTATGTACTGCCCTGCTCACACCAGCCCCCAGGGGCTCCAACCATTGGACTCAAAGGCAGAGTCTTGTGTGGCCCAGCAGGTCCCACACACCCACCTCCACTGCGGCCTCACTGGCTGATTTCTGGCCACATGAAACCCATTTCTCTTGAGCGCTTGGCAACTGCTGCCTCACCTTCCCCAAGGGCTGCACATGGTGCACCTTCTGTCCGGAACGTTCTCCCCAATACCTACCATCCTTCTTTCAATCAAGAGTTGACCTAAATGTCACATTGTCAGACAGGCCTCAGGGGAGCACTTTAGAAACAGGGATGCCCAAGCACCCAGTGTTCCTCAGAGGACCTGAGGCTGCTCACAGGATTCTTGTCGGTCTTGCTGCCCTTGCCCCTCATACCATTAACTCCACTGAGGCAGAGCTGTTCCCTGCTGGTCCCTGGGGTACAGAGCAGCACTGGGAGAAGCAAGCAGCACACATGCTCAGGAAACATTTACTGGTAGGAGTAAGTGGATCTGTCTCCTTCCTACCTACCTGGAAAAAAGGCCGTATGCTAAGGCCGCCTGTAACCTATCTGAAAAGGCCTCCAACCCTCCAGGGCCAGGCCCAGCTAGAACTTCATAACCATGACATTCGCTTGGTCTTGAGGTGATGACACTCATAGGATCCCTGGTTGACTGGATGTCTGTTACATGAAAAGCCACATACTAAACTCTCCACAGCCTACCCTCTTCTAACAGAGCACACGGACTACCCAGACTATCTCCCAGACAGTGACTGCCAAGTGTGGACCAACCTCATACATTCATCCACCTTTCGCTACACCACTGAGTCTAAGCACGGAGCCCCAGACACCAGAGCAATTGCTCCAGGGCCAAGGAAAACCACAGCACCCTGTCTGCCGCTAAGTCCCTGTCCACCTCTTCTGGGAATGCGGAGGAGGGCACAAGTGACACACTGCTTTACAGCCCCACAGCAACCCATATGGTGTGTGTGTGTGTGTGTGTCCCCGGCGTGGAGTGCTCTAGTTGCAAACCTGGCACGGAGCTTACGCCCACCAGAGGTACTTCTCCAAGTCCCTTATCACTTGTCAGATGGAAGTTTGGCACAAGCCACAGAATGGAGCGGCAGATGGCAAAGCTTATCAAAGGCAGCAGAGTTAGGGCCCTGGTGTGCAAGACTGCTGGGTACCCAGTGGCATGAAGACCAAAGGAACAGGATATACGATGGCTGTCGGCCAGCAATGGGACCAAGCCCCACTCACCCCAGCCCCAGCCCTACCATCACCCTCAGGGTCCTGCTGGTGAATGACTTGAAATTCCGGCACATCAGGGGCTCTTCTCCCGTACTGGACCGTTCTAGCCTGTTCTCGCCCTTACTCTGCCCTGCTCCTCCCCTCTCACTGTAGTAAGTTAGTTCAGACTTCACTCTTCCGTAGTTCTGGTCTCCTCTCCTGGCCGGCTGCTCCCTGCCCTCACTCCTGTCTCAGTCACCTGCTGTCACTGGCTCGCAGAAGCCCACCATCAGCCTGGTTTGACCCAGGGCTGCACGCCTCTTCTGTGTTCAGCTTCTGGATCATTTCAGTATTCCTGGGTCCACTGGCCTACTTCCTCTGTGGAACGAGGCCTTGGTCTCTCTGCTGCTGTGTCCTCAGGGCTCAGAACTGCCTGGACAGAACAGAAGCTTTGAGACAGGGAGGGCACGAACATGCTGATCTGCTGCCCAGAGCGCCCTTCCTTCGTCCTCCACAGTCCACTCTGTGGTGGG
Organism: Nannospalax galili; assembly: GCF_000622305.1. NCBI lineage: Eukaryota > Metazoa > Chordata > Mammalia > Rodentia > Spalacidae > Nannospalax > Nannospalax galili. The sequence continues at coordinate 2,301,622 of NW_008348199.1, read as the reverse complement.
GTCTTTGTGGCAGGGTCTTTGTCCTAGTTTGCTTTTCTGTTTTCATGGTAAAACACACTAACCGAAAACAACTTGAAGAGGGAAGGATTTATTTGGCTTATACTTCCAAGTCACAGTTCATTAATGAGGGAAGTCAGGTGGGAACTCAAGGAGGAACAGGAAGCAGAACCATGGAAAATGCTGCTTGCTGGTTGCTAACTTATTCCCTGGCTTGTGCTCAGGTAGCTGTTTAATATATCCCCAATCCACCTGCATAGGGATGGTGCTGCCCACAGTCAGCTGGGCCATCCCATGGCCACAGGATGATCTGATTCAGGAAATTCTTCAGTTGAGATTCCCTCTTCCCAAGTGACTCTGGGTTCTGTAAAGTTGACGATAAAATCTAACCAGAACAGTCTGGTACCTTCTTTCTGCTGACCATTCTTCCTTCTGGCACTCTTCTCCTGATATTGACCTGGACACCTTGTGTTATTCTGGCCAGAACTTGGTAACCAGCTTCCCTTGGAGAATGAGGGCCCTGCCTCTCCCTGCTTGACTTTGCTATCTGCTCTGTATCTTCCCAAACCCGTCACCTCACTTTGGGGAAGAGTGGGCACAGATCACAAAAGGAAGGGCTGCTTATCGCTGTCCCATCCAAAACCAGCACGCTTCTCAGAAAGGAAAACCTAGCCCCATACTTGGCTGAGAAAGGACAGCCTCTGTGTTCACCTCCCTCCCAGATGGACACCTTTATGCAGGTGCGTGGACCACTGCCTGCCACCCAATTTTACATACCTGCCACAAAAAAATGGTTTGAACAGTTTTAAATAGTTGGGGGAAAAAATCAGGAGGGGCATCCTGTCTCATGACATGTGAAGTGTGTGAATTTCAAATATAAGTGTCCACAAATACAGGTAAAGGCATGGGGCTACGCCCACTCATTTACATAACACTGGGGAGCTTTTCTCCCTCCCAGGACCCAGTGGCAGGCTGGACAGACCCTGGGGACACAAAAACCACAGACACCTCACCTTCCTTGGTCTTCCGCGGGATGAGACAAGCCCCCTGCTCTGCTCCCTCACCCACGCCTCCCTCACTTAAGGCTTAGTGAAGATGGTTCCGGGGGAAATATACGCACAAGCACAGGGTTTAGAGAGAAGCCTGAAAGCCTGGTGTGCTGATACCTGCTCACAATCCCAGTGCCCAAGTGACAGAGGCAGGTGGAGTACCATGAGTTTGAGGTCACTCTACTTCACAAGAAGCAGAGCAAGGCAATGAAGTGACCACTAAAAATACTCAAATTAGAAATAGGAGCAAAATTTAAACGAACCTACATAATGCCTCAAAACTTAAAAAGTCAGCAGCATTTTTTGCACTGTTCATAGGGGCACACACCTGGAATTTCAGCACTTGGGATGTGGAGGCAGGATGATCTTCTGCCACATAGCAAGTTTGAGGCCAGCCTGGGCTATGAAGATCCAAAAACATATCCAGTTGTGACTTTAAGTTAAAGGCACAGAAGACAGAAAGAGAGAGGGCTGAGAAGTTTTAAAAGTGTCCCTTCCCAGTCTCCTTTCTATGCCCTAGGGCCAGACCTCATTGCAGCCCCAACCCACAGCACAGCTTGATGAACCCCACATAAAGGTGTGTACAGTCAGCAGGCCTGGAGTGTGTGCTGCCCACCCAGCATACCCCCCACATCCTAGCCCCCCACCCTAACCCACAGTGTCCCCTATTCTTCTGCACACTGCCTTTGACCACACCCACTCTGCCCCATAGCCCAATCTCTCCCATGTCCCACCTGGCCCTCCAGAGCAGCCTGTCAGCACCTGGGAGCCAGGCAGTGTCTGACCCTCCATGTCCTCAGAGCCCAGATCTGGGCCTAATAGACACAAGGAGTCTTCCATGGAGAGAAGACCTCAGAGTTCTGACATATGGTTTCGTAAATCAAGACCCCTTATCCCCACAGCCAAAACCAAGCCCTGTTTCACAAGCAGAGTGAGGCAATGAAGTGACCACTAAAAATATTCAATTAAAAATAGGAGCAAAATTTAAATGAACGTATTCTGTAAAGAGCTTAGATGACATCTTTGAGAGTGAATCACAGTTATTCAATAGACTCAGCTGTGGTAGAACAGCTGACTGGGATGAGAGGCTGAGGACAGTTCTAAATAACCAAGTAACCTGCACTCACAGCAGGAGATGGCAAGGGGCTGAACCAGTATGACCCCACTCAACCTCACCTTCTTTTCCTCCCAATCCCCATAGCTCAGCCTGACATAGCAGAAGCCTAGAGAAGAAGGAGGGCTGCAAGTAGGCAGGAATCCAGAGCCAATCTGGGTCAACAGATATCTGTTGGGTAGGATGATGATGGATGTTGAAGAGATGAATGTCACGGGCAGCAGAGAGAGGGGAAGGCTCAGCTGGTCACATGAAATCCACAGTAGCAGAGAGAGAAGGCTCAGCTGGTCACGTGATATTCACGGGAAGCAGAGAGAGAAGGTTCAGCTCGTCACATGATTTCCACAGGAAGCAGAGAGAGGTGAAGGCTAGTACTTGGTCCACTTTCTCCTTTTCATTCAGTCCAGGACCTCAGCCCATGGAATGGCGCTGATCACAGTTAACGTGGGTCTTCCTACCTCAATGAACCTAGTCTAGACAATCCTTTGCAGACATATGCTGGTCTCCTAGGCAAGTCTAGACCTTGTCAAGTTGACAATATTAACTAACATGGATGGATAATCATGGATAGGTGGATGGTGAATGGATGCGTAGATAGATGAATGGGTGGGTGAAAAGATGGATGGGTGGATAAATGAATGGGTAGGTGGGTGAATAGATGGATGGGTGGGTGGAAAGGTGGATGGATGGATGATGGGTGGATAGATGGATGGATGGATGGATGGATGGATGGCTGTGTAGACAGGTGGACAAATGGGTAGATGGGTTGATGGATAATGACTAGTTTGCTAGAGGGATAGATGGATAGATGGGCAATGGACACGTGATTGCAGCATTCATAGAGAAGAATTTGTGGTAATCTAAGGAAATCCTATGCAGGTAGGGCAGGTACCTCAGGCAGGCAGGCAGGCACCTCATTTCCAGGAGACTCAAGATCTGCTCAGCACTGGTAGAGGAGAGAACAGCTCAGGTAAAGGGCTGAGAAAAGCTGCCTGCCACCCGACCGCTGGCATGTGCACTGAAGGTCACGTGAACACTCTATGGTTGAGAGGACCCCAGGAAGGATGGGAAGCTTTCCTGACCACACGGTTAGATGAGAGGACCCTCCCAGTGGGAGCACATGAGGTGAACCACCAGGAGTGGGAGCTGATGGGGTCCAAGTGGGTGGAGTCAGAGACCACTCTTCTCAAGAACCTTCACAGGCTAGTCATGGTCCTATAATGACTCCTCTTTGCCCAGAGAGGCCACCAGGTAAGAGAGGGAGAGACATGCTCACCATCCCTCCTGGATTACAGACCATGACCTGCGGGGGAGTGGAGAGCACAAGGGAGAGTCAATGGGGGCAGCTGGAGGCACAGCACAGGAGGGTGTGCCGAACTACTGTGTGGTGGAGGCCACACTGGACTGGTTAACACCTACATGTGACCAGAAAGCCATGAGAACCACCCACAGCATCCTCCATGACAGCGAGGGGAGATCTGCTTGTGCCTGCAGAGCAGGGAGAGTAGGAGAACACACTGCTTTCTATCTGTCCCCCACTGTGCTCAGACAGCTCCATAAACTGCCTGTGGCGGACGCATTATTACCCTGCAGGGCTTTGTTCCAAATACTTTGTATGGCGCTGTGCGCTCTAGGAAGGAGAGCAGCAAGCCTAAATAAACAGGGCTGCCCAGGCTGAGTGTGTGCAGGAGGGGAGATGGGCAAGTGTGTGTATGTGTGACGTGTGTGCATGCAGAGTGCGGGGTATGTGTGTGCTGTGCGTGCAGGTGCATGTGTGTGAATGTGGTATGTGGGCTATGTGTACAAATGTGTGTGTGTATATGTGGTACTCGTGTACATGTGGGGGGAAGGGTGTGCAAGTGTCTGTGGTATGTGTGTGCTGTGAGGGGATGAGATATGTATGTGTGAGGTGTATATGTGGTGCGTGCAAGTGTGGGGTGTAAATGTGATGTGTGTGCATTTAGTGTGTGCATGTGTTATACAACTGTGTGCATGTGGTGTGTACATGTGTGTTACGTGCAACTGTGGCATGTGGTACATGACAGCAGAGTCCTCAGGTCTTTTCCCAGGAGCTGTGTACCCTGCATTCTGGAAGTCTCTCACTAGCCTGAGCCTGGCCTGTTGGGATGATAAGTGTGCTGCCAGGCCTGGTTGTGAGCACCCAGATGCTGAAGGGCAGAGCAGATGCCCCAACTGCCTCCAAGCTGAGACTTCTCACAAACAGCCTGGCTGTGCGGAGGCCATTCTCAGAGCACAACTGCACCAGCTAGGTCCTTGCACAGCTTTAGGCTTCCCAGCTCTCTGACCTGCTTTAATGTTGAGTCTCTCCTAGGGGACCTCTTCCTGCCAGATTCCTACGGAAGGTGGTCAAGAGCTGTGTATGAACAGGCCCAGATACATGTTATACATGCCACACACATACACACATACACACACACACACACACAAAGGCACACACACAGGCACAGACACAGACACACAGACATTGGAAAACACATAGACATACATGGGTACACACACAGGCACAAACAGACACACACATACATACACAGGCACACACGGGTACACACGGGTACACACACAGACACAGGCACACATGGGTACATACACACACAGGCACACAGAAGCACACACAGACAAAGGCACACACAATTCACACACACACATACACACAGCAGCACACACAGACACATACACACACAGGCACACACCTACAGGCATACACACAGGCAGGTACACACAGGAGCATGCCTGCAGCATGCCTAGAGCCCCTGCCTCTAGCAGCCGTCTTGGCTCCCCTGCAACATGGGAGCGAGCACTGAGCAGCCACTGCTGTCCGTCTGCCACCTCTTTCTGTCACCACCACTGAACTCGTTTGAAATGAAGAAGTGAACATTTGAAATGCGCTGTGAAGAAAGGATTCCTCTCACAATAAACACATCAATGCTCATTTTCCTTATTATTCTACTTCTGGCTATTCTGTATAAAATCTTTAATTAAAGTTTTTCTCTGAGATTGTCATTATCAGCAGAGAAGAAAGGAAGGGGAGAGAAGAACACCACAGCTGTGCAGACACGACGTACTATTCGGGCTAAATGAACTGGAACGGAGTGAGCCGCTTGACGGTTATGCTCTGAGTTTTGGCTCTGCATTCTCCACAGCGCAGTCTAACTTGTCACTTTATATGGATTCCATCTGTTTACACTCTGCGGAGTATTGGCTTCCTACCGTGAACATTTCCTATTTACCAGCTGGTAGAGATGAGCCAAACCAGATAGGAAAAAATTAGACTACATTCAGAGCCTCATAAACACAGACTCTCTGCTCGGGGATGTGGGGAGTGGCGACCAGGCATCGCTCACCTCTAACAAAGCCCTCACCTCCCTGCCTGCTGCCACAGCCCACAGGCTCCCCTTGCCCGAGGGCCCAAGACTACACCTCTATTTACTGAGCATATGTGAACCCCATCTCTACCCAAACTGAACAAGCTTTCATAAAAAGACAGCCAAGGGAGAGCCATAGAATAGGAGAAAAAATAGCAAATCAAAAAAGACAAGCAAATTCAAGAAACCCAGAAGTTGTATTTCTTATAAGGGACCAAAACTTTGGTTCTGGGTCTCCTGACAGTCAATGTCAAGAGGGAAAGTTGCTACTGTCAGCTCCCACATGCAATTTTCAGTTTCAGAACGCTACCTACAGTATATGGCTTAAAAAGCTCTGTCCACTGAACTGTCGCAGCCACAGAGAAGCCTCATGCTTCTTGGCCCAGGGACCGAACGTGCCAAGGTCTCCTAGATATAGTTCTGGGTTCTCTTTTTATTCTTTTTTCCTTTTTTTTTTTTTGTTAACACAGTCTCGTGAGTAGCCCTCTGCTGGCTTGGAACTAGCAACATAGCCCAGGCTGACCCTGTACCTACAGCAATCTTCCTGCCTCTGCCTCCTGAGCACTGAGGTGACGGGCAAATACCACCATGCCTGGCTCTCCTTTCTCACCCAGCCTACAATCAGGGTTGTATATCTCCCCCAGCAGGAAGCACTGGCCTGGAGGACTGGGAGCTGCCACCCCTACCCAGCACCCACTCCTGGCCTGCATCATGGGAGAAGGCCCTGCTGGGTACAAAGCAAGCACACCCAGGTTGGGGGCAGGGGAGCTGCCTGAGGTAAGGAAAAGTTTTCTAATGCGGCCAGCTCTGGATACTGCCAAGACTTGACTTCATCACAGTCTCCCAACATAAGAAGAAGACCAGAACCACATCTTAAATAGACAAGACCCGTGGTCTCCCCAGCATGTCCCAGAATTTCCTTCCTCTACACACTGGCCAGCACGCAGAGCGAGAACACCACCCTAGCCATGTCTGCTCCTCTCCAGCTTCTGCTGAGCCACACTGCAGCAGCATCTCGTGAACCTTCAAAGTTCAGACAAACAGCACAGGGAAAGGACGACACGGTCCGTGGGCCTGGTATGCAATAGATGTGGAGGGTGAGGGGTGGAGAGGGCAAGTGGAGTCCTGTGTCTGGGTCTGTTCTGACGGAACATAGTGTGGCATAGCTTGGGGGAGGAGGAGCCTAAGTCCACTCAGGGCACACCGAGGCAGGGCAGCCTATGTCTTCTCCCTCCTCCCCCTGAACACTTCTGAAAAGCTGTCCCAGGCAACGTCTCCAATACCCACTCTAGGACCCCTTGCTTTCTGTAATTCACTAACTCCCAGACTGTAGAGACCCCGGAGCCTCACCTTAGCCCAGGCTGGGCTGAGCCCACCCACCCTCATGCTCTCCAGCACCCAGTGCCTGTTCCTCCTGTTTCAAACGCACAGGCTTCACACTGCCCATCATCCCTCAACTGACTTGCAACCGAACACTGCTTTATTCAAACCTAAATCTCTTTATTCACCTCTAAATCAAGGTGATGTGCCAACCACCAATAAATAATCCACCCTAATCCAGCACTGGGTTTTTGTTCCTCACTGACTTTGGGGAGGGGGGGGGGACAAATGCAGCCTGGGGATGATGAGAAGAAATGGCTGATTGCTTCCAAGGCCTCCTCATGGGAACCCCAATTCCAGGTGACCTCCCACAAGGCCACCTGTCACACTGCTCACAGTCTGCTCAATGTCCTTGCACCTCCCTCCCCAGGCCAGGACCCTCTTACCAGATACCTCCAGTATTAGCCTCAGCCTGCTCCATACATCTGAATTCACATCTGGCTTCCAACTGCCTTTTTCCCCAACCCAGCTATTGAAACCAACCAGTCCTATCTGCCTTGAGATCACACGCTGTCTCCTCTCCATGCCTAACCATGTCTCTGCTGTGCTCTGAGTCCTTTCCCCAAGTCACACTGCAACAACCCCTGGCCTCTTCTCCACCCACCCACAGCTTGTCCTGAATACCATCAGGTCTAAGAACGACCCCCACCCCCCATCAGGCACCCCATCTACTCTGGGTCTGCGACCCGTGTTCCATAGCCGTGGCCATCAGCATTTGCTGACTGTGTGTCAGGCGTCAAGGGCCATTCTAGGCACTAGAGTGTGTGGAGCAGAGAGGGAGCCACAAGACCTACACCCAACTCACAGACAGGAAAACACATGCCATGACTGCCATGTACTGGACACACAACAAAAACTATGGGTACCCTCACCAGCCATCTGGTGCGTACTGGTCTGTGGCTCCCTCGGTAACTCTGGCTCTCACATGGAATTTGGTGGCAAAGGCTAATAGAGCAGGACAGACAGGTGAGGGTGACTGACAGACATTCAGAAACCACAGGTGCTATTGCGACGACTCACTGGGAGGGCCAGAGGAGGCAGAGGTGTCAATGTGGGCTCATCGGCTCAGGGCCCCCTTATCCTCTCTCATGGCTTTAAACCACAGACCATCGATTCACTTCCCACCTGAAAACTATTGCCACACCTTCTACATGCAAACCCTTCCTAATTTTGTGAGTCGTCTCTAGGCCGGGCAGTGAAGAACTCCTCTCCTTTGCTTGCATCAAAAGCCACAGCAGTGTTGGAGAGCATTTCCCGAGAGCCACAGCAGTGTTGGGGAGCATTTCCCGAGAGCCACAGCAGTGTCGGGGAGCATTTCCCGAAAGCCACGGCAGTGTTGGGGAGCGTTTCCCAAGAGCCACGGCAGTGTTGGAGAGCATTTCCCGAGAGCCACAGCATTGTTGGGGAGCATTTCCCGAGAGCCACGGCAGTGTTGGGGAGCGTTTCCCAAGAGCCACGGCAGTGTTGGGGAGCATTTCCCGAGAGCCACGACAGTGTTGGGGAGCAACAGTCCCAGGGGAAACCAGCTTGCTCAGGGCCACTCCGTGCTGAGGCTCAGAACCCACTCAGGCTGCCTGGGCCCCCACAGTGTCTCCCCACGGTCTTGTGTTTGTATTATTAGTTTGCCATATGTAAGGATATGTTATTTAAAAAGTAAAACAGATAAACTTAGTCTGAAAGAACTGTAAATTCTGATAAACAGAGTCCTTGCTGTAGTTTCCTCACAAAGGCTTCAGTAAATTAATAACAGATCCACCAAAAATAGGTTCTGGGCTAGAAGTATTTCCGATATGGTTTTCTGATAAAATGGCAAGTGATTGTTCTGTGGTGTGAGATTCTCTGGCTGGGAAGGAAATGCTGTTCTTCATTTAGCTGCACAGAGGCACGTGGCGGGAAGCTGTGACATTATTAATCACTATATTCGGTGATGATTGATGGGCTTTTCTGCAGGGAGGAAGAAGTGCCTCAGAGACAATCTGTCCCAACAGCTCTGCGATATGCTAATATTTTCTTCGGATGAAAGAGGAGATGTGTTCAAATACCTGCTGCAGCAGGCGATTAGTGCCCAGAGTGCCGGTGATGGGCTGAGGAAGCAGGATCAGGAGGATGTCTGGGTTAAGTAGAAGTCTGTGGGTTTTAGTGAATAATCTCAATTTGAGTTTGATGTGGCTTTTAAAAAATTATTATTTGTGTGTGTGTACGAGACGGAAAGAGGGGGGCACATGCGGAGGCAGAAGACAACCGTGTGGAGTCAGTTCTCTCCTTCCTGAACTGAACTCAGGCCCTCATACTTCCAAGGTGAGTTCTTCCATGGACTGAGTCATCTGCTGTATCTTAAAAATAACTTTGTAAAGGCCTTTTTAAAAGACTGCTTGCCTTTTCAGGTGGACTCACCCTAGGGTCTTCTCCACAAGGACAGCACAAGCAGCTCACTATGTACAACTCACCAGTCACCCTGAACACGGGCTGCGTCCAGCAACTCCAAACTCCAAAGCACAGGGCAGCTCCACCCATGCTGTGCAGATCACCTGGTGTCCATTGGACAGGCCAGTCACAGTAGCTCCACCCACACTCTGCAAACCACCTGGTGTCCATCAGACAGGCCAGTCACAGTAGCTCCACCCACACTCTGCAAACCACCTGGTGTCCATCAGACAGGCCAGTCACAGTAGCTCCACCCACACTGTGCAGACCACCTGGTGTCCATTGGACAGGCCAGTCATGGCAGACTGGGTCAACCAGACATTCTGGGATCACAGCACCCAAGACTTGGAGCCTGTTTTACTTCTGGGTCTCTTCCACTTGGAGTGTGGCCTGGCCTTCCTGGCAATTCCCACCATGTGCTGACTTCCCCTGAGGTGTGAGCTGCTCCACACTTCCTAGCCATCCCTGCGTCTGACTCCTAGGTCCCCCACTCGGGGCAGTTCTCTTCTTGGTGAGCCTCTTCCATTTCCACTCACCTCACATGGAAGTCTACAATGTCTAATACTCTGGGCCCCTCCGTTTTGTGTAAGTTTAACTGGCCAGTCACCTGGTCATAGGCTCACCTCTAGGAAGGCAGGTCATGCTAAAGAGACGGGCGGAACACCTAGTGTGTTAATGAGATAGCGAGTTTTTCCTGCCTGGAATCCAGCCTCCTAGCGCAGAACTTCCAGACCAGCTAAGGCCATGTAGTCTGTGAGTTTGCCCACTTCTAAATTCAGAGAAGCATAATCTTTTCATCTCCATACCCCTTTTCTAAACACGCTTTCTTTAAGACTTTGAGCTGCCCTGAGCATCTTGCATTTCTTCACTTTCTCTAAAGCGTCCTTTTCCAGCCCCGTGTCTGACCCCCACGCCTTCCCCCCTCCATTCTCCTCCTCGAGGCAACTGCCAAGATCACCAGCTTGCCTGCCCTGAGGAGTTTTCTTTAAAATACTAATAAAATTGTAAAAGCTTAATTTGACTGATTCGGAACTTTTTTCCCAGTGGTCCCAAACCCCACAACAATAAAACAGGGCAAAAGACCAAATAGGCCTGACCACCTGAACGCACATTGATGCTTCACGTGTATCCCTTTCTGTTCTGGTGGAGTCCTGACCTGGGAATGAAAGATGCATCTGAAGTCTTGGACTTGTCCCCCAACCTGAGGACGAGGCTCTGCAGGGCAGACGGGGACACGGTGACATGGTAGGAAAGAATGGGGAGGGCAGGGCCCCAGAGAAAGAAGGGGAAGGTAGTTGCATTACAGGACAGGTGACCTCATGGTTGGACCAGCTCCATTTACCTGTCTGGTGGAGGTGACACAGCTGGTCTCAGATGCACAGAGGCTCTGGTAATGGGCATGATCAGGGTCCACATTTGTTAAATGCAAAGTCAGCCTCAGCTCCTTTCCTGAGAGGCCAGAAGGCAGGGTGGCCCAGGGGTGACAAGGAGGCAGGAGCCTCCACTTTCCTCACAGCTGTGTGTCGAGGCCAGGCTGTGGGGGGGCGCTTCTCATCTACTGAGCAACCGCACCCCAGGGGTCCACTTGCATCATCCCCCTGCTTGTGCAATGCCCACAGGCAAGTTTGTGGTGAATTCCTCTGTAGAGAGGAGGACAGCAGTGAGAAGCCTGCCCTGGGCAGCTACCGCTCCAGGAGGCCACACAGGGTGCCTGGTTCTCCCTAGATCCCACTGCCCCTAGCCTTTGGGAGCAGGGCACCAGAACACTACAGGCCTCCAGAGCCAGACCTGGTGATGCCCAGCAGAGGCCCAGGTGCAGCACCCAGGCTCGGAGCCCACATAGGCCACAGGCTTACTTGTGACCACCACAAAAGCGGGAGCCCAGTGAAGGAGCGCGTGAGGCCCCAGCAGGACTCAGAGTGACTAGAGTGGAACTTGAGTACAGATTAACCCTGAGCCAGGACCAGGGGGGATCCTCTGAAGCTGTCCTGTGCTGGCAGGAGTGGGCCCCACTGGAGCAGAACCTCTCCACACAAAGCCTTGGGGCACAGTGACTGAAGCCTGAGGATCATCCAGCCCTGCTGTGCCCTGGGTGACAGGTGAAGGCTCAGAGCGCCCAGGGGTTCACAGGACAAGAACCATGAACACAAGCTGGACACTAAATCAGAAGTCAGAGACTGGTATACCAGCCATCAGACAACACTCACTACATAAGGCACTGGGGATGCCAGCACTGGGGCCCAGCCAGTCCGGGGCTCCCCATTTGCCATATGCTGGTTTCAGAAGGCTAGTTCACACTCACACGAGCAGGTCTGACCCCTAAATCCAGGGACATGCAGGTTCTCGACACCACATGTGTTTATAGTTAAAACAACATAATGAATGGTCTTTCATTCCAAACCTTCTGCCAATCCTAAAAGGTGGGCAGGGAGAGGCCTCACTTCGCTAACCCCACAGCTCTCTTCTACTAGAAGGACCTGGGAACTGGACATTGGCTGAGGGTGGGCTGCCTGCTCTGCTCACTGGGGCTGCCATGTTTGTGGTCCAGGGGGGTCAGAGATGTAGTTCTCTGGGTTCCTACATCTTCTCAGGATGCAGTACTTAGCATAACATCACTGGTCACCCATGCTCGGAGCTCCCAGCTTCACCCTGGCACTTCCAATCAGACACCAGTCCTGGCAGGTGGGCACTGCTATCTGCACCAACAGACACAGAGCCAGCAACAAGGATGTGCCTCAGGCCAGCTGGAAGATGGCAGGGCCCGAAGGGGGGTCCAGGGTATGACCAGGTTTGAGGTCAGTCTTGTTTAGTACAGTCAGGGATGTAGGGAGAATTGGGGTTGAACCCTAGATGGCTGAGAACCATGGTGCAGTGGCCCTGGTACCCAGGAGATGGAGTGTCTTGTCTGTCACCCACTCGGGGGCCTTTCACCCTCAGAGCCCTGCTGTGGGAACCTGCAGTGAGGACTCAGACTCACTCACAGGTAGGACTGAAAATGGCATCAAACCTGCTCACCCAGAGTCACTGTCAGGATGGCCGTCCCAAACAGCTGACTTTCCAGTGTTTTGTGACGAGCACGCCTTATGAGGGGACAAATCAACGATGCTCACCCCCAAGTAATTACCCTTCATCTTTACGGGGACGGTAGCCGCCAGGGCTCTGATACACACCTATCACGGTGACACAGGTTTGCGGGGACGCATACTGCTGTGGACTGATAAAGTCTGAAGACTTCTGGGGTGGGTGGGACTAGCCAGAGAACTTGAAGCAAACATTCTGTGGCTCTCTGGTTGGTTTTGATTTTGAAATGTATGAAAGTCTCAGCAGAGTTCAAAAAAGAAAGAAAATGTGTCACATTTCAAACCAACATATTGGATCAAGTAAATTAAGCTACAGTTCTCAAACTGTTCATGGAAGTAACAGGCTCAGATGCATTTTAAAAAGGCTTCCCGCTTCCAAGCGCAGCTTGCCACCCATCCGGCCCGGCCACGGTGAGGTCTAACCTGAGGGGCAAAGCCGCAAAGCCATTAGTCTTTGCTTCTAGACTTTGCTTCTGGCACTGCTCCTAGTCCCTCTCAGGCTGAAAGACCCCCTGCATTAGCGGCACCCGGCAGCCCTGGTTCTTTCCACCATGCTGCTCTTGACTGGCATTTCCTGCTGAAGAGCAACTGTTCAGCCCTCCCACAGAGAAGCCTGCCAGTCTGACCAGAAACAGAGCCTGCAGCCCGCCTGACACAGATCCAGAGTTCACACAAAAGAGAGAATATCCCAGGACTTCTGCTAGTGTCAGTCATTGGGGGCGCTGCCTTCCGTGGCGGTCCTGGTGTTGAACACAAAGGAGCCGCTCTGAGTTGACAGCACAGATGACAAGGCATGGCTCATCTTCCTGGGCTCACAGTCCTGCTGACAGGGGACGGAGTAAAGTACTTTTAAAGACTTTCATTACCTTTTCAGCGATTTGGGCTTCAAGATCTTTGAGCGTACGGCAGGAATCCAGCCCATTCCCATTTCCCCTTAAAAAGAAAATAAAAATAATCTTTGTTAAAATTCCCCCCAGTAGATGCTGAGTTAAAGTCTGTCTAGATCATCTTTTTTTTTGGTCTTTTTGAGATCTGTAGCCCCAGCTGTCCTGGAACTCACTATGTAGACCAGGCTGGCCTTGAACTCACAGAGATCCTGCCTCTCCCTCCCAAGGGCTGGGATCAAAGGTGTGCACCACCACACCTGGCTAGATCATCTTTTAAAGTGCAAGGTGTTTTCGTGCCACAGCCTGAACCTGAGCAGACAGTGGCTTCCCTGTGCCTCAGTTTCCTCATCTGTAAAGTGAAGTACAAAATTTACTCATCCCTGGGAGTGTGGGGCTTTATTGGGCATTACCATATGGCAAGCCTTGTGTGCTGGATAACTTTAGTGTCAACTTGACACACCTGGGTTGAGGGAGCCTCAGTTGGGGAATTGCCTCTATTGGACTGGCCTGTGGCCATGTCTGAGGGGCATCTTCTTGATTGTTGAGTGGTATGGGAGGGCCCAGCCCACTGTGGGTGGTGCCACCCCTGGGTGGGTGGGCCTGTGTTGTGCCAGGTGTTTGAACCAGCGACCCCCGGGCAGTGATGATTGGGGATGCGTAAGCACACCGTTCGCCAGCCCACGCTGCCCCCAATACCGGGAACACTCAGGCACAACGGGGAGCCTAGTCAAGCAGGGACTCATTTATTGCAGGTGTTACAGAGCTTATAAAGGCACCTGGAAATCCCCCCCCCCCCCCCTGCCGCCGCAGGGTGTATCTTAAGGGTGGTCACGCGCTGATCATGCACTCCTCAGCAGTGCGGAAGTATTCTTCAGACTTTCAAAGTAAGCCAGGCCGTGCCCCCAGTAACTTTCTCTTGGACCTATGCAAGGTGGGGCCTTTAGGTCCCCACATGTTGCATGAGAAAGCAGGCTGAGCAGGGGCCAGGGGAGCAAGCCAGTAAACAGCTTTTCCTCCATGGCCTGTGCTCCAGCTCCCGCCTCCAAGTTCCTGCCCTGAGTTCCTACCTTGGGCTCCCGGATGAACTAGGACCTAGGATATGTAAGCTAAATAAGCCCTTTATTCCCCAAGTTGGTAGTGGTCAGAATATTTTGTCACAGCAATGAAGAACAAACTAGGACACCTTGTTTCATCTAAATCCATAGCCTGTTCAGGGTCTGGTCATCCTGACCTCACCAGGGTGGATACAGGGTCTTCACAGACAGAACAGAGACCCATGTGAGCAGGGGGCCTCAGGCTGAGGCTAAGCTCCTGGCCCCAGTGCTGCTACTCTGACCACAGTGGACTCTGTGACATGCTGGGAGTCACTCAGTAAAGGACTTCCAGGCTGTTGTAAGCTTGGGGCTGTTCCAGAGACTCCTTCCGCTCTTCCCCAACTTTCCTGGGGCTTGCAGGATCTGTGTTGCTACCAAGCCTCAGAGCTCTCTTAGGACAGACTGGAAGCGTCAGGATGCTGGGGAGAAAAAACCAGGCCGAACTGCCTGCCCATGACCTCCCACACAGCAGGTCTGGACTATGGAGCCAAGCAAGGTACCATCCCAACCAATGACACTGACAGATGGGAAAAACCAAAAGAGTCAGTGCTGGAGGGATGGCTCAGCGGATAAGAGCACCGGCTGCTCTTGCAGAGGACCTAGATTCAGTTCCCGGCACCACATGGCAGCTCACAACCATCTGTACCTCCAGTTCCAGGGGATCCGACACCATCTTCTTGCCTCTGAGGGCACTGAATACACATGATACATTTACTTACACATAGACCAAACACTCATACATGTAAAATAAAAATAAATAAACCAAACAAAGAAGTTGAATAATAACAGGCACCAGGAAGAAAAAGCAATGGGTGAGGGGTACACTGAGAGTTAAGATGGGGTGAATTTCAGGTGGGGCAGGAAACAAAAGGCCCCTGATCAAGCATCATTTGAAGAGAGACCATGAAGCTGAGACATGATGCAGCTCCCTGGTCCACAGAAAGGGCACAGGCAGCCCCGGGGGCAGGCGCTCGGCATACAAGGATCAACAGTCAGATGCCAGGGACACTGGAGCTGGATGAACAGGTGGGAGGTGTACTGGGGAAGTTTAGAGACGAGGCCACAGCCTGCCTCACAGGTATTGTGGACCATGAAAAGGCACCTGGACTTTAAACCAAGGGAAGATGAAACCACTGGAGCACATCAAACAGAAGTTCACTTCACTTTACAAGGGAGGAGGCCAAGGCTCAGAGGGTTAAGTTCTGTGCCCAGATTCAAGCCAGAACCAGTCAGTGATCCAAGTCTTATGACACTGTTAAATGTAACATTCTTAATATTGTCTTAATGATGTATTCGGTCAATTGAAACATGGCTTACGGCCTACAGTAGAAAGTAAAAGAATGAAAACTACTAGGAAATGTGTCTGCACACACCAACCAGCTGAAGAGACAAAACAGCACCGGTGCCTGGACGGCACAGCCCTGCCTCCCCAGGTGGTTTGAATCTAAAGTGGCCTCTGCAGTCTCCTGTTTTGAACGCTCAGCCCCCAGCTTGTGGCGTTATTTTGAAGGCTTCGGAGCCTCTGGGCAGTGGAGTCTGGCTGGCAGAAGTGGGTCACTAGGTGGGGCTGGCTGAGGCTACATATACCTGCTCTAGGCTGCAGCCTGCCTGCCCTGCTTCCCCGTCCACAGCACGAGCATGCCTCCACCACACGCTCCCACTGCCAGAACTCCTCTGTAACCTTCCTGCTAAATGGACCAAACCCTCTGAAACCATGAGCCAAAATCAACCCCAGAACAATGTTCTGGCAGATGTTTTTATCACAGTCACCCGAAAGTAACAAACACACCCCCAGCCACACACATCCCTGCACTCCATCCCAACTGCACACATCCCTCTGGCCAAGGCCTGGTCTGGAACCCTGTCTCGCTGCCAGCTCCTGCTTTAGCCCGCTGTCCTCCGTGGTGTCTTCCCCTAGCCCGCATCTTGCTGCCAAACTCCATCTCAGTCTGTGCTTCAGGAGACCCCAACCTGTTACCTGCGGATGAATATGAACTTGACAACACCAGCTTTCTCTGAACTGACATTGAACTGCATCTTTTTGATCCTTTTACTGTTCACTTTTGTATATACTTTCGGTTACATTTTCCTCTAACTGGATCTAATCTTTTAAATAGCACGTTTATTATAATTAACTGTTTGTCTTAAATCTATGTTTCCCATAAGTAATACAGCCATATCAACTCTATTTTTGTTAATAAGGAAGATTATTTTCCATCTTTCTTCCTTCAACCCTTTCCTAATTCTCTTCCTGAATGTATCTTCATTTAAAAATCCAATAGCTGGGGGACTGGAGAGATGCCTCAGGGGTTAAGAGCACTGGCTGTTCTTGAAGAGGACCTGGGTTCAGTTCCCAACACCCACATGACAGCTAACAACTGTCCGTAACTCCAGTTCCAGGGGATCTGATGTCCTCTTCCTACCTCCTCAGGCATTGCATGACACGGGTGCACTTACACACATGCAGGCAATACACTCATACACTCCCTGGATGAAATGAATTAGAAATACTGCTATTTGGCCTGCAGCCTTCAGTTTTTAAATATTTCTTTCTTGAAAAAGGGAGTCACTGTGAACTCCAGCTTTGCCTAGACAGGCAATCCAGTCCACATGGGCCTTGACCCCATAGTCCTCCTTCCTCAGCCTCCCAAGTACTGGAGTTGCAGGCATGCACCACCACACCTGACCCTCACTGACTTTAATCATGTCTCTAATCTCCAGAAATTCTAAATAAGCTGGCCTTTGGGGTCATTCTGATGCAAGGTGCTGCCACCCAACAGAGCAGGTTCCTCTCTTCCACATGGGCTCCCTGCTGACAGAGTAACTGCCAGCTTCTTTGCAGCAAACAGCCTCTTCCCCTGCGAAGCCTGCCTTTCGTGGTACAAAGCCGGGTTCTTCCTTCTTCCTCTGGCACTGGCTAACCTGCCTGAAACTGGCTGCCATCTGCTCCCTTAAGGAGCTCTGTTACCACTGCCTCCTCTTTGCATGTGAACTGTGGTATCCGGCCTTGGGAAGCAGTGTCCATGCCGGATGTCTATGAGGGAATTTGCTTGCATGTAGGTAGGTGCACCCATGTCGTGCAGGATGGTTATTAGTTGCCCTGTGGGTGCTGAGAATTGAACCCGGGTCCTCTGCAAGAACAGCCTGTGCTCTTTACCACTGAGCTATCTCTCCAGCCCCTAGGCTGTGTTTAATCATGTATAACTGCAATGTGGCTGAGAAACGCCACATTTTGGTGCTCCATGTGAAGAGGAGACTCACTACTCCAAACTCACAGGTCAGAGGCTAGAAAGGGAAGCATGGAGTGTTGCAGTCATACATTGTAAGCTGTGTGACAAGAGCACAGGCTTTCCTTGATAGCTCACACTGGAGCTAATTCATGGATAGGTGCCCAGAGAAGACCTGAGGAAAAAAATTGTTGGACATGCTCAGTCATACAGAGCAGTGAGCCACAGGACAGCAAGCACAAGGCTTTTTTCCAATATGCAAATTTTATTGAATTTTTGTGCATTTCATATATCTTCTTTTAAATATTTTTATTTTTTATTTTTTTGTCTTTTTTTGAGACGGGGTCTCCTTATAGCCCCAGCTGTCCTGGAACTCACTATGTAGACCAGGCTGACCTTGAACTCACAAAGATCCGCCTGCCTCTGCCTCCCAAGTGCTGGGATTAAAGGCGTGCACTACCACACCCGGCTATTTTTATTATTTTCTGTGTATGGAGTGTATTGCCTGCATGTATGTGAGTGCACCCATATCGTGCAGTGCTACGGAGGTCAGAAGAGGGCTTTGGATTCCCCTGGAACTGGAGTTAAGGATGGTTTGTAGCCACCATGTGGGTGCTGGGAATCAAACCCCAGTCCTCTGCAAGAGCAGTCAGTGCTCTTAACTGCTGAGCCATCTCTCCAGCCCCTCATACAATACATCTTAATCATATTTAGGCCTCCTCCCCTATCTGCAACCCCCTGTAGCCCACCCATTAGATTTCATGCATTCTATTTTATATGTTAAGGCCTATCAAGTCAAGTTTGTATATCTAGATGTCCCTCGGTGTGAATTCATCACTAGAGGCCGTTCGGCCTATCTAGCGTCACCCCCTTAAAGAAGACCAACTCTCCCTCACCCAGCAGAGATCAGCTGCCAAATGTTCCTTGGCTGAGGTTGGGCCTCCTGCCCATTTCCCCAGGTCTATGCTGGGTTTTTGTCTTGTTCGAGTTTGCGTGAGTCTTGTGCATGCTGTCGCCATTGCTGAAAGGTCACATAAGCAAATTCCCAGCTGGATGGAAAACCCTGTTTCACAGGCTCTCTTGATAGCGGGCACCAGCAGGCTCTAATCATTGTGTATTCAGTTTTCACTTCTATCTCCTTTACTGGCCAACTACAAGGAGCTGTGCTCAACCCTTCACCTCCCTTTTGACCTTTCCGCTTTCACTATGGGGATCTCTTTGTCACCTGATCCTGTGCACATGCACATCAATTAATGAATTTACTTAAAGGAATTGGAACTAAAGCATCATCAAGAAAAATTTGTGAACCCTTAAATATTATTCTGAAATATATTCCCTTGTATTCCAACCATAGCACACCTAATTCAGAATCTTGGTGAAAAATTAGTGACCAATTAAGGTACTGCTTAGAAATAGTTCAATTGAAGCATTTAAGTCTCTGGAACTGATAGAATGCCTCGGTTACAGAAAGCCACATTATCAATCAGCCACTTCCCTCTTTCCTGGGAGGACTGTTTGTTCAGACAGTCTGCCCCCAAGACAGCCTGTCTCCTGGAGCAAATGGTCGTAAGAAGAGGTCATAAACCTTTATCTTTCAAGATAAACCAGAACAAATAGTGCCAGGAAGAAGGGCCCACAAGGGGCATAAACTTCTCAGGCGTGCCCTGATCACGTGTCAGCCAGTCACAGCTATGCCCTATGTAAGTCCCACCGGCCCCTCCCCGGGGTCAGCAGTCAATTCCAGCATGCTGGAAGGCTGCCCCCTCTGAGGTGCTTCAGTAAACTCAGGCTTGTCTGAAGTCAGGTATGGTTTTTTCTTTCTCTCCTATTGTTCCTGTATTCTGCTCCCCAAAACCTAACAGGAGCCAAATTAAAGTAGATATACAGCCTTGTCTAGAGAAAAAAGGCATAAATCCAAAGAAAGTGTCTTACAGAAAACTTCATGTTCTTCCTCCACCCAATTCTAGAAAGAGAATCCTGGTTCTTTCGACCCTGCATCTCCAACTTTGTTTTTCTCTGATATTAAATTACCCCTTCTATCCTCAAAACCTCTTTTACTTTATTTCTGTGTCATGCTGCCTTTGAACTCATGTTGCACTGAAAATGACATGGATAGGCTAAAGAGAGGAAGAGTTCTGAAAATCGCCTTTTTTCCAAGTTCTTTTAGGTGTTGCTGTTTTCTGTGTTCTGAGTTCTCTAAATTATGAGTATTTAATCCAAGATTACATATGGAAATTATTATGTGTTGTTTTTTCTAATGCAGACAGCCAGACTGCTTGCTCTCTTTAAAAAGGAATTCACCCAAAGCACTACCAAGCTTGCCTACATATTATAAAATTTTTACAAGGATTGAAGGGAACATTTAAGGGGATCTTAACAATTAAACCCACAAGGAGTCAAGACCCTCTTCAACTTATAATCATTAGAAGTTGAATGACTTCTGTTATACATGTAAGGCCAGTATTTTCTCCAGAAGTTTTATGGATGGTGGATCCTGCACAGTCAGGATCATATTAACCAGGCAACAAAATAAAGTTAAATAAAAAATTCATCAAGGTCATACTGCATGAAAGAGTCACATCGGGAAGAGCGACTACTCTAAACAGGCTCTAGCTTCTTTATGGTCACTAATAAGGAAGAATGAGACTCAGGAAAACTCAGGTCTCATCAGTGACAGAAGTGGCTAAATCTGACAAGGCTTCTGTCCTCATGGTCGCTGACAAGGAGATGCATATAAGATGCCCTCAGGAGCAGAGCAAGGGAGATCTGGTCATAGGTTCAACAAGATACCCCTAGTCTGTACCCATTGACCTAGATCTCAACAACAACAACAGATGTCTGATGCTTTTCTGCATTTCAGCCTAGCCTGAAGTTAAACTGTACAATAAAAGTGGCCTCTAATAGGACATATCATAGGAGAGAGGCAGATTGTCTGCCTCCATTTACAGACACAAGCTAACTAATTGTGGGAATAAGCTTTCAAGCATCTGGTCACTGCAAATACAGTCAGGGGGAACTCAAGTTAGGCAATAGCAAAGGCAGACACCTTTGCTGCCTTGATTCTCCTTGATTATGAAACTAATCGTCACATCCTCGAGATCTTACAAAATTTAGAGATATCAGAGAACGATGCTTCAAAATCAAGTGTTCTGACTTTTGTCACTGCCTGGTCCCAATGCAAGACCCAATACATCCAATTTAAGAGAAAAACAAGATCCGGGTAGCAGCTGGGAGCTTAGCAGACCACCAGAGAGTGCCAGAGGGCCTGAGAACCCAGGGGACAGCCTGACAGCCCCTGGATCCTGCCTCCACAAGGTGGTGAGCTTCCCCAAATTGTGCCATACCATCCCCCTACCTGGGATTTTGTGAGGCCCCTCCCAAGGCCCCAGGGCAGATTTGCCTTTGGTAGGCTAAGGCTGGGATCTCAGCAGACCAACAGAGAGTGCTGAGTTCTGGCCCCGCCTCTGGCCTCCCTCTGGCATAGGGTTGACAATGCACAGTACTGCCTGAGAGAGCCTGGATCCTGCCTCCACCTGGTGAAGGAAGCCTGAGTGTACCCTGACTGGAACCTGAATTGGGCTTCTGTGGGTACCCCTGAATAGCTGATCTGAAGCTATCAGTTCCCTCCAAAATAAACCTAAGAGAACCTGAACCCTGTACCAACCAGCTTTACATAACCAATAAAGGATCTAGGCACCCAGATAATACAAACAAAAGCATACTTCAACTTAATTCTCATATCACAATCATAAACAACAAAGGAAATTCACATGCCAAAACCACAATGAAATAATAAAATGGAAAGACAAAACACTATGTCCCCACCAAACCCACCAATCCTGTAGAAGAGTTCTACAAGGAGAACCCCTAGAGATAACCCAGGACACTGAATTTAAAAGAGCAATCACGAACA
>NW_008348199.1:2275297-2279822 GCF_000622305.1 Nannospalax galili | reverse complement strand
ACCAAATCTACAGATCATAGGAATAGAGGAAGGAGAAGAATTTCAGGTTAATGGTGTTGACCAGATCTTAAACAGGATTGTAGAAGAGAGTTTTCCAAAATTAAGGAAAGACATCCCCATAAAAATACAGGAATCACATAGAACACCAAATTAGACAGGATCAGAAAAGAAACTCCCATGACATATCATAGTAAAAACACTATACGTATAGAACAAAGAGAAAATATTGAAAGCAGCAAAAGAAAAACAACAAGTCACATACAAAGGAAAGCCCATCAGAATTACAGCTGACTTATCAGTGCAAACTATGAAAGCCAGGAGAGCCTGGACCAAGGTATGTTCAGTTCCACATGACAATAGATGACAGTCCAGAATACTATACCCAGCAAAAATGTCTATTATAGTTGAGGGGGAAAGAAAAATCTTCCATGACATGAATAGCCCAAAAGAATACATGTTCACAACCAGCCCTCCAAAGAATACTTGAAGCAATACAGAAAGCAGAGAAACAACTACACCCTAGAGGCAACAAAAGAAAATAAAGATATAATCTAGGAAACACAAAATTATACAGAGAACAGAAACAGCAATCAAAATGATGGCAACCAATACACACCTTTCAATAATAACCTTAAATATCAAAGGACTGAACTCCCCAGTCAAAAGACATAGGCTAAGCAAATGGATTAAGAAAGAAAATCCTAGCTGGGCGTGGTGGCTCACACCTTTAATCCCAGCACTCAGGAGGCAGAGGCAGGCAGATCTCCGAGTTCAAGGTCAGCCTGGTTTACATAGTGAGTTCCAGGACAGCTGGGGCTATAGGGAGACCCTGTCTCAAAAAGACCAAAAAAAAAAGAAACAAAATCTTTCTCTTTGCTGTCTGCAAGAAACCCATCTCACCTCCAAGGACAGGCACTACCTTAAGGTAAAAGGATGGAAAAGAATATTCCAAACAAATGGCACTAAGAAACAAGCAGGGGTTGCAATTCTAATATCTGACAAAATAGACTTCAAAGTAAAACTAATAAGAAGAGATGAGGAGGGTCACTTCATTCTGATCAAAGGAACAGTTAACCAAGAAGATATTACAGTCCTTAACATATATGCACCAAATTCTGGTGCACCCAAATTCATAAAAACAACACTACAGGACTTTAAGACACAGATTAACCCCATCTCAGTAATAGTAGGAGGCTTCAATACCCCACTATCTCCATTAGACAGGTCAACTGGGACAAAGAATAAACAGAGAGACATCTGAATTAAATGATACCATACATCAAATGGACCTAACAGACATCTTTCGATTATTCCACCCAAACACCAAAGAATACGCTTTCTACTCAGCACCTCATGAAACTTTTTCAAAGACTGACCACATACTGGGCCACAAAACAAACCTCAACAAATACAAAAATATTGAAATAATTCCATGCATTCTATCGGACCACAAAGCAATAAGGCTCAAAATCAACACTGGACGAAGCCCTAGTCAGTACACGAAATAGTGGTGACTGAACAACACACTCATAAACAATGAGTGGGTCAAAGGAGAAATTAAGAAAGAAATAAAAGAATTCCTGGAATTCAACGAAAAGGACAATACAACACAACACAACCTCTGGAACACATTAAAAGCAGTCCTAAGAGGGATGTTTATAGCTCTAATTGCCTACATTAACAAATTAGAAAGAGGCCGGGTGTGGTGCCGCATGCCTTTAGTCCCAGAACTTGGGAGGCAAAGGCAGGCAGGTCTTTGTGAGTTCAAGGCCAGCCTGGTCTACATGGTGAGTTCAGGTCAGCTGGGACTACAGGGAGACCTTGTCTCAAAAAGACAAAAAAAAAAAAATAGTAATTGGAAAGAGTCCAAATAAATGACCTAACACTACAATTCAAGACACTGGGGAAAGGCAAGAATAAATGAAACCCAAACCCAGCAGAAGAGAGGAAATAACAAAAATCAGAGCAGAAATTAATGAAATAGAAACAAAGAAAACAATACAGAGAATTGATGAATCTAAGAGCTGGTTCTTTGAAAAGATAAACAAGAGAGACAGATCCTTAGCCCAGTTAACCAAAAGAAAGAAAGAAAGCAAATCCAATCAAGAAAATCAGAGATGAAAGGGGAAACATCACACCCAAAAGATCCAAACCATTGTTAAGGGAATATTTTAAAAACCTATATGCTACTAAATCTGAAAGTCTGAAAGAAATGGATGGATATCTGAAATCATGGGAACCTCCAAAGTTAAACCAAGAAGAGATCAACAGTTTAAACGGACCCATAACATATAAGGAAATTGAAACAGTAATACAAAGCCTCCCAACTAAAAAAAGCCCAGGCCCAGATGGATTTACAGCAGAATTCTACCAGACATTTAAAGAAGACCTCCAACCAATACTACTTAAATTATTCAAAATGATAGAAACAGAGGGAAAACTCCCAAATTCCTTCTATGAAGCCAACATCACTCGAATACCCCAAGCCAGATAAAGACACGACCAAAAAAGAAAACTATAGACCCATGTCCTTAATGAACATAGATGCAGAAATTTTCAACAAAATACTTGCAAACCGCATACAGACATGCATCCAAAAAGATCATTCACCATGATGAAGTAGGCTTTATCCCAGAGATGCAGGGATGGTTCAGTATACACAAGTCAATAAACATCATTAATCAGATATATGGACTCAAAGACAAAAACCACACTGTCATTTCAATAGATGCAGAAAAGGCTTCTGACACAATTTTGACACAATTCAGCATGTATTTAAGTTCAAAGTCCTAGAGGGAATTGGACTGGAGGGAACAAACCTCAACATAAAGCTACAACAAACCCACAGCCAATATCATCCTAAATGGAGAAAAACTGGAAGCATTCCCATTAAAATCAGCAACCAGATAAGGATGCCCACTATCTCCACTCATTTTCAACATAGTATTTGAAACTCCTGTAGAGCAATAAGACAGGAGAAGGAAATTAAAGGAGTAATAATTGGAAAAGAAGAGGTCAAACTATCACTTTTCGCAGATGATATACTATACCTAAGATATCCCAAAAGTTCCACCAGAAAACTCCTAGAACTGATCAACACTTTCAGTATAGTGGCAGGTTATAAAATCAATCTACAAAAAACAGTAGTCTTTCTATATACCAATAATAAGCAGTTGGAGAAAGAATATAGGGAAATGCTCCCATTCACAATTGCTGCAAAAAAATTAAAATATCATGGAATACATGTGATGAAAGACACCAAAGATCTCTACAATGAAAATTTTTAAATCATTAAAGAGATTGAGGAAGACACCAGAAGATGGAAGGACCTCCCATGTTTATGGATTGGAAGAATTAATATTGTTAAAATGACCATCCTTCCCCAAGCAATATAGCTTCAATGCAATCCCAATCAAAATCTCCATGACATACTTTACAGAATTAGAAAAATGCATCCTTAAATTCAAAGGGAGGCACAAAAGACCCCAGATAGCTAAGGCAACCCTGAGCACAAAGAGCTACGCTGGGGGGGATTACTATACCAGATCTCAAAGTATACTACAGAGCCATAGTCATAAAAAAAGCATGGTACTGGCACAAAAACAGACACATTGATAAATGGAACATCATTGAAGATCCAAACCTGAGTACATGCAATTTCAGCCACCTGATATTTGACAAAGGTGCCAAGAACACACAATGGAGGAAAGACAGCATCTTCAACAAATGGTGTTTGCAAAATGGATCTCCACCTGTAGAAGAATGAAACTAGATCCTTATCTTTCGCCCTCCACCAAAGTCAACTCCAAATGGATCAAAGACCTCAATGTGAAACTGGAAACCCTGAAACTATTAGAAGAAAATATTGGCAGTAACTTACAGGATATAGGTGTAGGAAAAGATTTTCTAAATCAGACAGAAGTTGCTCAGGAATTAAGGTCAGCAATCAACAAGTGGGACCTCATTAAACTAAAAAGCTTCTGTACAGCAAAAGAAACAATGAAAAAAAGTGAAGAGAAAACCCACAGAATGGGGAAACAAGTCTTCACCAGTGACACATCTGACAGAGGTTTAACATCCAGAATATATAAAGAACTCAAAAAACAAAGAATCGAGAAACCAAATGATCCAATTAAAAGATGGGCTAAAGATCTAAACAGAGAGTTCTCAAAGGAAGAAATAAAGATGGCTAAGAAACATCTCAAAAAGTGTTCAACATCATTAGTACTTAGGGAAAGACAAATTAAAACCACCTTAAGGTATCACCTTACCCCAATCAGATCGGCTAGGGTCGGGAGAACAAATGATGCCAAATGCTGGCAAAGATGTGGAGAAAGGGGAACACTCATTCAGTGATGGTGGGGTTGCAAACTCATGCAGCCTCTATGGAAAACAGTGTGGAGAACTCTTAAAAAACTAACAATGAGGGGCTGGAGATATGGCTCAGCAGTTAAGAGCACTGACTGCTCTTGCAAAGGACCCAGGTTCGATTCCCAGCACCCACATGGTGGCTATGAACCATCCT
>NW_008348199.1:2270408-2274980 GCF_000622305.1 Nannospalax galili | reverse complement strand
AACAAAAATGTGGTATATTTACACAATGGAGTTCTATTCAGCAGTAAAGTAGGACCAAATAATGAAATCTGCAGGTAAATGGATGGATCTAGAAAACTAAGTGAAATAACACAGACTCAGAAAAACAAACAATGTATGTTCTCCCTCATATGTGGCTCCTAGCACCAAATTGTTTTAAATTCCAGGTCCTTTTAATAAGAAGATGCTATACAGCAGTCCCTTCTGCATGAAATAACTACTATCATCACGACTTCGGCTGAGCCTGATCACTCAACATAGTCACAATTGGTTGATGGTTGTGTTCATTCATTAAAGGAGTGCCAAGCAGGTTCACTGGACCCTCACCTGAGTATCCAGCCACTATTCCCAGCCAATTACTCCAGCCTTGGAAGACAACAGAAAAATGAGGAAGAACTTAATAGAAGAATGCTTTTGGAAGCCCTTGTTAAGAAACGCTAATGGAATTTCATATGATCATTTGAAAATTGCCCTGTTCTGACTTTTTTCTAGTTCCCTGTCTAGAACTTGTAACGCTAATTACTGTTGCCTTTACTTCTCCTTCACATCTCCTATTCATGATTCAAGGACTTTCTTCTTCCTTTAGAGACAAGAGTTATGCAACTTGGGAGTCTTTTAGATAGGCCCACTGAAGGGGTACTCCAATTGACTCACCTGCATCCCTGTTCAGCATGGAAGAAGCCAGAGCTGTCAATGTCCCTATTCCCTACTGGCAATTTAGGTAACCCCTTCAGAGGATGGTGTGGTAAGAATAGGAGGTAGGAATTGGTTAGGCAGTTAGGGTAAAAAGACCCCAAAGAAATGTAGCCAGTTTCTTGGCTAAAAGTCAAAAAGTCCTTGGGTCTGTTAGCAACATACTCTGTTCCAAAGGCCAAAAATGTCAAAAGTATTTGGGAACTTGTATCTAATCATTAAAAGATTTTAGGGTTACCTCTTCAGAGGGGTAAATGTTGGAGGGGAGGGAGTGAGCATGGGTTTGATCAAAACACCTTATATACATGTATGAAATTCTCAATAAAGTTTTTTATTTTTTTTTTAAAAAAGAGAAAAACAAATGCCTGTTTTGAATATTAGCAAATTGTGATGTTCTGTCTGAACATGCTAAGAAGCTGGCTCTGGAGATGGGATTTGGCCCTCCCACTTAAGACCAAAGCATGCTCATTTCAAAATGCCCTCCAAATGCCCCTGAGACATGCTGGTCCCCTGACTCAGTGATGCAGAGAAAGACAATAAAACAGCTCCATAATGAAGGCATTATGTCCTTGAATGGCTAATGGATAAAGTATTTTCCAACAGATTTACTATTGCTTACTTCATGATGTAAATGTGCTTATGGAAAAATCAGCTTAAGGGATGTGCTATTATGTCACTAACAATGTATTTGGGTAGGAACATACCACTGAAGGTTCCCTTAGGCTATAGCAGAAGGGGAGCCATCCTTAAGCTTGCCTCACCCTAAGATGATAAAAAGCAGACTCAGTCCCCCCTTACCCCTAAGATAATAGAGAATTTGCTCATCACTTTAGCTGTAATAGGCAAAATTTACAAATCCCCACAAACTTATGGGGACCACCTTTAAGCTTGCCTTGACCTAAGATGAAAAAAAGCAAGCCAGCTACCTCCCTAGTCCTAGAATAATAGAGAATTTGCTTATATTTTAGATGCAATAGGAAGAGTTAAAAGTCCCTACAAACTTGTTGGAACCCCTTTAATACTTTTTGGTTTAATCTCAGGTAATTCAAATTGGACTATAAGAAGGTTTTCTTTGCTCAGATGTTACTGATTTGGATTATGATTTGGATTATGGTTTATTCTTAGTTAATTCAAGAAACTTAATTTGTGCAACTGGTTTACTGTTCACTTTGGTGGACTTAAACATTACTTTGTCTCTAGAGCATTATCCCATCAAGAAAGATCTCACAACAAATGGCAACTTTATTTGTGAACAAATGTCTCATGGTGTTAAGAAGTAGGAGGAAATGTTAGATGCTGAAAGAATGGAAGCACTTTTCCTAACGAAGGATTTGTATGTGAAGATTACGATGGTTGAATGTTTCCAGAATTAAAGGAGATCTAAAATTCTTCTTGCATGTCATAATGTTTATATAAGATATTTTCAATGCATAAAAATGAGATTTTAAGATAACCTTACATCTTCTAGTCAAAGTTCAATTACGCCTCAATTTAAATCAATAGAGTTACTGATCTAATCTTGCTAATTAATATAACTTTACTTTTTTAACTTTAGTTTAAAAAATAAAATGCATGTCTGATCAACTTTTATTTAGGAGTATTTAGTTTTAGATAAATATCACAAAATTCTTAAAAGTACCAGACTGTTATAATTGATCTTCTGGGTGTTCAATAACCGCACCTGGAGTTCACTCTCCTGCCAAAGTCCCTCAAAACTACCATATTATTATTATTATTATTGATTTAAAAGATTGCCATTTTAAATATTTGCCGTTTCTGTGCTTGCTTTCATTAATGAGGCACCTATGTCTCATTTTTAAATGGAAAATCTTGACTGAAGGCATGATCACTAGCCCTACCCTCTGTCAATCTCAGGTGAATAAGGAAGGGCACATTGTTAAAAATATTCCTAATTTTTATATATTTCACTATAAGGATATTATCTTCTTAACCTCTTCTACTAAAGATGTAAATTCAATTGTTTTAAAAGGTTTACACACTTCATTATAAAGTACTTTTATTTACAGTTAACCCCACACAAAGCTCAGCTAAATGTTCCCTTCAACTACCTTGAATATACTGCCACTATTTTTTTAATTAAGCCTCATAAATCATCATCATCTTTTCCAAAAAAGATACCATTCAATTATTTTCAACAGCTTTTAGGCAATATCAACTGGGTTTAGTCATCCCTTATTTATTTCTACATATTGCAAAAATAATTTCACCTTTCTTCCACAGCCCTTAAGGCAGATAACTCTGGTGCTTTAGGGCAAGTTCCTTTTGTTTCCTTCTGTGTGAAATTCTATCACCCCCTGTCCTGGTTTGTTCTCTCCATTGCTGTGACAAAACACTCTGACCACTACCAACTTGGGGAGGAAAGGGTTTATTCAGCTTACATCTCCCAGGTCACAGTTCATCAGGGAGCCCAAGGTAGGAACTCAGGGAAGGAACCTGGAGGCAGGAGCTGGAGCACAGGCCATGGAGGAATGCTACTTACTGGCTTGCTCCCCTGGCCCCTGATCAGCCTGCTTTCTTGTGCAACACAGGCCCACCTGCCCAGGGGTGGCAGCACCCACAGTGGGCTGGGCCCTCCTGCATACATCACTCATCAAGAAGATGCCCCTCAGACACGGCCAGAGGCCAGTCCAATAGAGGAAATTATCCAGCTGAGGCTCCCTCAACTCAAGTGTGTCAAGTTGACACTAAAGCTATCCAGCACACTACCTATACAAATGCTTTTCCATAAATATACATCCCATTCCTAGTTAACCCTTCAATTACTGACTCTCACTATATGGCTCAAGCCATTCCACCATAGTTTCAAGCCATGTTGGCCGAGTCCTCAGTCAGTCATTTCCTTGCCAGTATTTACCTCTGTGCAAAACCTCCCTGGGGGGTGAACTCATCCTGTTTTTGACAATGTTTTCTATCCCATATGGAATTACCTGGCCTTCACAGGAGATCATCATGCTAATTTCCTAGTAACATCTTTTCAATTATCACAGGTACAAGTTCAACAAATAATGATCTGACTGCTGATCATTAAGCACCATCATCTTGATCAGTTGTTTGAGATTTTCTCATGTATGTGTTGATACTTTTACATTTTTGCAGGGGACAGGGATCTTTTTGAGAAAGAGTCTCTGTAGCTCCAGCTGGCCTAGAACTCACTATGTAGACCAGGCTGTCCTTGAACTCACAGAAGTCCCCCTGCGTCTCCTTTCCGAGTTCTGGGATTAAAGACGTGTGCCACCATGCCTGGCTAAATTTTAAAAAATATTTTATTTATTATTTTTATGAGTATGCATGTATTGTCTGCATGTGTGTAAGCATGTTGTGGAATGCCTGCAGAGGTGAGAAGAGGGCATCGGCTCCCCTGGCACTGGAGTTACCAGAGATTGTTAGCTACCATGTGGGTGCTGGGAATTGAACCTGGGTCCTCTGCAAAAGCAGTCAGTGCTCTTAACCCTCTTAACCACTGAGCCAGCTCTCCAGCCGGTGTTGATGCAGTCAGTGCTCTTAACCCTCTTAACCACTGAGCCAGCTCTCCAGTCGGTGTTGATACTTTTTTTTTTTATTTTTAAAAATGATTTATTTAATAACAACATACTTAGAAGAAGCATATCATTACAACACAATTGACATATTCAATAACGTTTTCCTGAGGTAGGATGCATCTCTTTCAAATTTGGCTGTAAATTTTTAAGTTCACAGTTGAATTAATAGTTATATAATATTGAACTCAGTATATAAGCCCTGTGAGACATAAAATTGAATGAGCTTTTAGCCTTTAAAAAAGATTTCCATTTCATTTTAAAATATACTATTTCTTACAAAAAGACTCAGTTTTTGCTACTA
>NW_008348199.1:2260184-2264730 GCF_000622305.1 Nannospalax galili | reverse complement strand
GTGAGAAGGATCAGGAAACAGTATTGGTTTCCCAGGTGTCTGGGGCCCCAAGACTAGGAATGGCACAGGGTCCAAACTAGAGTATAGAATGGCGGGCGGGAGGCAGG
The DNA here is from genome assembly GCF_000622305.1 of Nannospalax galili. NCBI lineage: Eukaryota > Metazoa > Chordata > Mammalia > Rodentia > Spalacidae > Nannospalax > Nannospalax galili. The sequence continues at coordinate 2,264,623 of NW_008348199.1, read as the reverse complement.
GGGGTGGGGGGTGGGGTGGAAGGGTGAATGAGGCTTAGGGAGTCCCGGCGCGGAGAGCTGCGCTGTAGACTTACCCCAAGAGGCCTGAGGATAGTAGTGCCTGTTGATACTTTTTAAGACTTTATTTTCACTACTATTCAAACACATGAATCTGCTTCAGCTATTTAAAGATACATATTAATGTCCTTCTCTGTAAAGGGAGTCCCAAAGTCCCAAAACAAATCAAAACAGAATATTGTCCTGCTTGTGTTTCTGAAACTTTTATCTCATTTCCAATTTTGAATTCACATATCTTATGACACTCCCTCTAACCCCCAAGAATAAGCCATAATTAAAGCAATTCATTTATTACTAAAAATTTGAATATATAAACAAAGAAGGGGAATTAAGGGTTAACTGCTCAGAACCAATCATACTTTAAATCATTTAAAAACAACTTTACCAGCTGGGCATGGTGGCGCATGCCTGTAGTCCCAGAACTTGGGAGGCAGAGGCAGGTGGATCTCTGTGAGTTCAAGGCCAGCCTGGTCTACATAGTGAGTTCCAGGATAGCTGGGGCTACAGAGAGACCCTGTCTCAAATAGACAAAAAATAAAATTAAAATTAAAAACAACTTTACCTTAAAATTTTTTTAATTATTATTTTTATTTTCTGTGTATGAGTGTATTGTCTGCATGTTGTGAGTGCACCTGTGTCATGCAATGCCACAGAGGTCAGAAGGGGGCATTGGATTCCCCTGGAACTGGAGTTAAGGACGGTTCGTAGCCGCCATATGGGTGCTGGGATTGGAACCCAGGTTCTCTGCAAGAGCAGTCAGTGCCCTTACCCACTGAGCCAACTCTCCAGCCCCTACCTTAAAATTTCTTAATTGTTCCTCCCAATCCCACTGTCCCCAGCATCTCCTGAAAAAGCACCTTAAGTAACAAAACCCATGGTTTTACTTACCTTAAGTAGCCAAAACCCATGGTTTTATAGAAACTCCCTTAAGGACCAGCCAATATCTAGACCCCATTCCTCTCATTTTCTGGAGCCAAGGCTCCGCATCCAAACTTTCCCCCACACTGGATCCCAGAGTGCCTGATAGAGCTATACCAAGAGACAACAGCGTGGCGACAGAAAAGAGACCTTCTGAATTTCACCTGCATTAACAGCGTCTCCTCAAGGTGCTGCTCTGCCTGTGCCACCTGTTCCAGAGACCTAAGATGACATCATGCTGACTCAAGTTCTTTCTCCAACATACCACACCCTAACGTGCCCACCGCCAGTGACCGCCCTCATGGGTATGCTTCTTTAATGGGACATCCGTGATGGAACTGTAAGAATGACTTTTCTAGGAATCCTTCTTTCACCATGTGGGCAAGCTTCTTCATTTACAAAAGAAGGGGGACTTGAAGGAATGACTTACAATACAGATATAATCTGAACTCGTGACTTTTTCCCAACCTTGCAACCAAAACGTTATAATATAAACAAGCTCATGAGCCATGAGCTCCTCTGTGACCTGGACACCTGACCCTAACCCTCAGGACCCTACTTTGCCCTCCACCCAAGTAGTAATGGGATGTGCGTGTGCCTAATTGGCATCAAAGCACTGGAATCAGAGCTAGTACTGCCAACAGCAAGAAGACTGGAGAAGTCTGCCTGAAATGTGTGTGGTTTTAGGCCTGGATCAAAGGGCCAAGGTTCTCTGATGAGACAAGGGTGGATCCTAGCCTCTACTTCCTTAATCAACGCTGGAAACACTGCTTCAGAAAGAGGATGAGCAAAGCCTGGCTCAAGAGCACAGTTCCATGAGACATCTGAAGGAATGGAGGCTTTCAAAGTGCAACTCCACTCTTAAACTACTGCCAAGAGTCACACTGTGTATTTATCCAGGTATATCTGTAATGTGGTTTAGAAATGCCACCTCTAGTCCAGGAGAAGACAGACACTCACTGAGAAGCGTGACTTCTGTTATAGGTATACGGCTCACATGAGCTGTCCGTTGCTTTCCTTTTAGCTGGGACAAAATACCTGACACAACTTAGGGAAGACAGATTTCTTCTGATCACAGATTCAGAGGCTTCATCTGCCAGGCAGAGAATGCACGATAGAGCAGGGCTTGTTTAACCTGTGGCAGCGGGTAGCAGAGATCAGTGTCAGGAAGGGTCAGGACAAGACATGGCCCCAAGGACACGTGCCCCTGGGACCTTGTTCTTCCAACCAGACCACACCTTCCTCAGTCCCACCACATTCCCTGAATCTCCTGAAGCTTTAAATCCAACGATGGGTTAATCCGTTCAGGAAGGCAAGCAGAACCCTCATTATCTAGCCGCTTCCCAAGGCCCATCGGCTGCCAAGCAAGTCCCCACCCACAAACCTGTGGGGAACATTTCACAGTCAGACCAGCACACACCATCATAAGGTTAAAAAATTTCAAGTCAGACAACTTCAGTCATGGGCTGTGTGTGCTCTGACATCAGCAGGGGGCACATATTATGGCAGGAAGAGGAGAGGGTCCCACAGGGGAAAACGTACACTTCTTATCACACGTTCTAGCACATTGAGGCAACTCTCCCTCAGGCTTCCCTTGTCACTGCTGAGACATCAGAGTCAGCCTGGGCCTCCTCTCAAATCAACTGAGCTTTTTTTCATTGGCTTTACATTTCTCTTTGATTTCTTAAAAGTCATGTTTAAGTTTATCATTTATTCATTTATTTATTGTGTGTATGCATGCATATCACACAGGCACTTGTGAGCTGCCTGACAGTGCTACGTACCACACTGGACCCTCTCGGAGAACAGCAAGTGCTCTTAACTCCTGCACTCTCTCTCCAGCCCCTAAATTTAATTCTTATGTTTAGCTAGCTCCAGAGAAAATGATCACTTTCCAACAAATGGCATAAAAATGTACAAAACCCAACAAATTTTAAACCTAGCATCTTAATATTTTACTTCAAAATTAAAACGCATTAGCTCCAGTTTTAAAACATGTTGTGCACGGGACATTTAAATCTGGGTTTCCGTGCTCAGTTCACAATGACACAGATGACCTCTCTTACTCTGAACTACTCCACACAGACGTTAGAACTCTCTCTAAAATTTTGACTGAGGGTCAATCTATTAAATGTTGTAAGCTCCAGCCATATTTTGTTTTGTTTTTTTTCCACACAGACGGGGATATGAGTCAGGCATGGCAGCACAGGCCTGTAATCCCAGCACTTGAGATGCTGAGGCAGGAGCTCAAGACTCAGCCTCAAAGAGAAAAGGAGGATATGGAGATACTGGTGCAACTATGGTTATAGGCAGAGATGTGTCGTCAGGCTTGGCGCCAAGGGCCTCCATCATGATCTTAAGCATATCTCAAATTTCACACTCTCATGAGTGAACAGAACACTTACCTCTTTATAACATTTATGTTGAGATCGATTCCGCCAAACCTGGCCAGGAACTCTAGGTATGGCACATTACCTGAGCTGGTGAGCTGGATCTGTGGTCAGACAAGACAGGAGTGCTTAGAGAGGCGAGGCCTGAGCTGTGGGCAGGGCAGGGGGTGGAGTCACAGCCCTCCTGCAGAACACGAAATGCCTCAAGGACAGAGGACTTTATAGTGAGCATTTGCGGGTCCTTTCCAGTAGTCAGAGGTGGCATGCATCCTCAGGAAGGCTAGTCTGTGTTTTGGGAAAAGTCATAAATACATTCTGTGCACTTCATGACGTTTATGAGAAGCCGGGGGAGGGGCAGAGCCACTCATCTAGCTTTAAGGTAGGAAGAATTATTTTTAATTTAAAAATGTTTTAAAGTAAGATTTTGATTACATTTAGTTATGGGGGGGGTGTCACATTGCATGTGTGAAGATCAGAGGACAATGTGGGCAAGCTGGTCTGACACCAACATACTTAAACATCCCTGTTTATCAAGCACTGGTCACAACAGCCAAGATATGGACCAGCTCAGATGGCCACTAGCAGAGGACAAGGGAGTTTTATTCTGCCACAGAAAGAATGAGGTTGTGTCATTGGTAGGAAAATGGGTGGAGCTGGAAACCGTCATATTCAACGAAATAGACCAGACTCAGAAAGATGAATACAACACACTTGTTCTTACACGCAGAATCTCAATTTAAAAATAAAAGACACATCATGTCTTAGCTTTTGGGAGAAGATCAAGTGTAAAAGTAAAGGTAGAAGGGGAACTGTTTGGAAGAGGACGGACAGCAGTAGATGGAGGAGGGGACAAAGTAGGGGGACAGTGAATGTGATCAAAGTGTTTCACGTGTGCAAAAACAGAGGGATGGAGACTTGTTTTGTACAGCGAATATCCACTAATAAAGACGTGCATAGTGTATATGGAATAAGCTGCTTGTGTGTATACACAGACACACACAGACACACACACAGACACACACACACAGACACACACACAGACACACACATACAGACACACACACAGACACAGAG
>NW_008348199.1:2245730-2260118 GCF_000622305.1 Nannospalax galili | reverse complement strand
ACACAGACACACACAGACACACAGACACACACAGACACACAGACACACACACAGACACACACATACAGACACACACAGACACAGAGATGCACACAGATACACACATACAGACACACACAGACACAGAGACACACAGACACACAGACACATACACACACACAGACACACACACACACAGACACACACATACAGACACACAAAGACACAGAGACACACACAGACACACACATACAGACACACAAAGACACAGAGACACACACAGACACACACATACAGACACACAAAGACACACAGACACACACAGACACACAGACACACACAGACACACAGACACACACAGAGACACACACAGACACACAGACACACACAGAGACACACACAGACACACAGACACACACAGACACACACACACAGACACACACACACAGACACACACACACACACATACAGACATACACATACACAGAGACACACGCAGACACACAGACACACACACACACAGACACAACACACACACACACACACACACACACACGGAAACTGAGAGACTCCAGCTTATAACAGACAACCCAAAGCAGAGGGTGTCTGAGGATCATGTGTTTTGCAGGTGTGGTAGGGTATGTTTGTATCATTCTTAAGGAGGTTCAGAATTATTTCTAATACAAAGTTGAATCTAATATTTTATTTATTATTTTTATGTATATATGTGTATTGCCTGCATGTAGGTAAGTGCACCCATGTCATGCAATGCCCATGGAGGACAGAAGAGGCTGTTGGATCCCCTGGGACTGGAGTTATGGATAGTTGTTAGCTATCATGTGTGCTGGGATATGAACCCGGGACTTCTGCAAGGACAGCCAGTGTTCTTAACCACTGAGCCATCTCTCCAGCCCCGCAAAGTTGAATTTTTTAATGAAGGCAATTATTCAAAAAGAGTTATGGGTCTGGAATTTAAATAAGCAAAAGTTTATATCAATACAAATGTAACAATCCTCACACAGGCTCATAGAGCACACTACCCCACATAGCTGAATGGTTCCCAGTCTGTACATGCTAGCTGGTATTTTCTTAGCCCTTAAAGTGGCAGCCTCAGAGCCTAGCAAGCGTATGTCAGTGTACCCCGAGGGATCAATTTCTTTTCCCTACTTAAAACGTGTAACTAGAAAATGAGGCTGGAGGGACGTGGCTCACGGTATGCATCTGTAGCTCTTCAACTATAATCGATGTCCATGACCCCTGATAGGCGCTTTTCAGTAGATACAATCTGAGCAGGCACCTCCAAGCTTCCCTAAGATGACAGAAGTCAGGTAAGAACAGGTCAAATGTGTGGTTTAAGAAGGATGCCCTCAGTGAAAAGACAAAGCAGAAAGGGGATCTGGGGATTGTTCAGTCGGCAAAGTGTTTGCAAGCACCTGAGTTCAATCCCCAGAACCCACATAAAGAAGTTGGGTGCAGTGACATGAGTGTGCAACCTCAGCACTGTGGAGGTAGGGACAGGTGGATCCCTAGGGCTGGCCAGCCTGGTCTACTTGATGACTTCCAGCCAATGAGAGGCTCTGTTCTACAATCAAGATGGACCGTGCCAGAGAAACAAGTTGTCCTCTGGTCTCCACATGCATACAGCCTAGCACATACATGCACACATGCACATGCACACACACACACACACACACACACACACACACACACAAAACAAGATAAAAGAGGAAGGAAGGAAAGGCACTTGCCAGCTCACACCAAATAAACAGACACAGGACAACTGTCAGGGTTTGATAAAGGAGCCATTAGCCACTAGCAGAGCACAATCCATGACCACCCTGCATGAGTCCGTGCAGCCCAGGCACAGAGTCACTCCCACTCATGTCCTGTGACCTAGGCCTCTATGATCAGTCCACAGATCCGGTGGCTCAAGGTCCTAGAGACATGTACCTGCTACTTGGGAGAAATAACCAGGGCCTGCTCTTTAAAAAGTCTCAGAATCTCTGTTTCCAGTGACTTTTAAACACAGATGCCGCTTTCTAGAACAAATACGTGTTTCATGTTTCCTGTATGACTCTTCCTGCATAGCTCATTAGCTTGGGAAGATTGTCAAAACCAAATTCACGTTAGGTCATGACTATAAGGACACAGCAGGAAATAATATTTTAACTCTCCACTTGGTACAAGGTGTCAGTTAAAGCAGGTTTAGAAGAAGACTGATGGATGATCAACGTCTACCATGATACATGGTCTGGAGAGGTCACAAACACGACCATGTGACAACCATTCCACCCTCTGGAGGTCCCCGAGAGAGTTGGTGACTCTGTCTACTCAAAACCCTGGTGTGTCAATGTTCACAAGTGTTAGAGGGTGGTACAAAGGGCCATCAGCCAACAAAGTGCTAGAGAGTATACACGAGGCCAGAGGTCAGTCTCCAACAGGACTTGGGTGCTGACATGGCACAGCATGGTTAGCCTGGTGAATGCGATTGCACACAGAAACACACAGACGGTGATTCTGTTGTATGAAATGTGCACCATCTACATGACAACAAGATCAACCATTCTCAGGCGGAGAAAGGTAGAGAGAGAAACTGGGAGTGATTGCTAAGGAGTACAAGCTCTCTCCTGGGGATGAGGACCTTCTCTGTAAATTACATAGTGACATAGTGATATACAGAGAATGCACCAATAATACTGATTTCTATGTTAAAAGGGAGAGTTTAGGGCATATGCCTTCTACCACAATAACTTGCTGTTAAAAACACAGCTAGCACGAGGGCAGTCTCTCTCTGACTCGAACACTCTGGCTCACCAGGTGATGCCCTCTGTTGTCATCATGCTGCAAGAAGGCTTCAAAGACACAAAGCAGATGCCAGCACCACCTCAGACTTCCAGGCCTCCAGAGACAAAGGCCAATGTAAACTTTCATAATTTGTGTTTTATAATATAGCTAACAAGAGAAAACAACATGAAAAAGCACACAGAAGCAGACTCCCAGACCGCTGCCCGCCGAGAGGCATGGAGCGTGTGAGGACGGGGAGAGCGTGTGAGGACGGGGAGAGCGTGTGAGGACGGGGAGAGAAGGTGTGTGTGAGGACAGGGAGAGACGGAGCGTGTGAGGATGGGGAGAGACGGAGTGTGTGAGGACGGGGAGAGCGTGTGAGGATGGGGAGAGACGGAGTGTGTGAGGACGGGGAGAGAAGGTGTGTGTGAGGACAGGGAGAGACGGAGCGTGTGAGGATGGGGAGAGACGGAGTGTGTGAGGATGGGGAGAGACGGAGTGTGTGAGGACGGGGAGAGATGGGGTTACAGACCACTGGTAGGAGTACACACCACTATGTCCGATTTTTATGTGTCATTTGAGCATTCAAACTTGGGTCCTCAGAGTTGCACAGCAATCACTTGCCCACTCCCATACCTGGAGGTGAACCCACGCTGCCTGGATGGAAACCAGGACTCCTAACCACTAGATTATATGGGGCGCCGTAGCTTTTCAGGTAAGAACAAGTGCTGTAAGGCTAAGTTTAAGCTACAGATTGAGGGTTAGACAGACGAGTCAGTGATTAAGAACATGTACTGCTCCTGCAGAGGACCTGAGTTCAGTTCCCAGCACCCACAGCCACAGCCACCTGCAATTCCAGCTCCATGGCATCTGACACCCTCTTCTGGCCTCTGCGAGCAATGCATTCACAAATGCACATTCTCCCACACAGATGCACACAAACTGACCTTACTTATGATCACTAGATAGGCTGACTAGACTCCAGTGGATGAACTTGTACCAAAGGACACCGGGTACAAATGCTTCACTGGATAGGACTTAACATGTATGGTGGAATATGTAAGGTCTGGTTTGGGGGGAGCATAAAAATAATCAAACTTAGGAGTCTAAATTTGATTCAGAACTGTTGTATGAAATGTACAAAAGCTCAATAAAACTATTTTAAAATACAATAATTAATGAAATGAATCTTAAAAATATGTTTATATATAACTGACCAGATACTGTTACGTGAAAGCCTTAAAAACAGAAGGAAAATGGCAGGCACGCTGCTGCACACAGTGAATGCTGACTGTGGTCATCCCATCTAAATTTGATTCAGAACTGTTGTATGAAATGTACAAAAGCTCAATAAAACTATTTTAAAATACAATAATTAATGAAATGAATCTTAAAAATATGTTTATATATAACTGACCAGATACTGTTACGTGAAAGCCTTAAAAACAGAAGGAAAATGGCAGGCACGCTGCTGCACACAGTGAATGCTGACTGTGGTCATCCCAGCCAGTCCGAACTCAGGTGAACTGTGGAAGACATACAGAGCTCGGGAGGGGAGGTGTATGGCCCCCTGCTCCTCCGCCGGCCCCTGCTTGTGCTGAGCCCCATGTGGATGTGATGGTGGGTACCTACCTGAGAGCACAAACTGGAACTGCTCCCTGGTGAGGGGCAGCAGGAAGGTGGTGATGGCACGCCTCAGCTCGCCCTTCGTCACTGCCAAGCTGTGCTCCGTGTCCAGCAGCTGGAAGACTTTCCTCAGTTCATCCTTTTGTTGGAAATTTCTTGAAGTAAAATCTGTTCAACGTCTGAGAAGGTCAGTATCGGGTTGGCAACGATGGTGGCTGTGGAGAGACAGCTGCTTAGTAAACACGGTTAAAGACAGTGCTGCACAGAAGCTGCCGGCCTGCATTTAAGTTTGCCCATCTGATCCTCTTGATGGCTCAGAATGGAAAGCACAGTCATTTTTCACCTCTGTCTTTGGTCAACCTGGAGTCACCCGAGTGAGAAAAAGAAGCAACGGTGACCTTCCCTGGGCCTTTTTTGAGTGCTCATGCCCAGTCTCCTTGCTGCAAGGAAATCACACAGAGAGGCCACATGTAGGTATTCTGAACACCAGCCCAGCCTAGGTACCAGCCAGTAGCCAGGGTCAACTGCCAGTCATTGAAGTAAGCTAAGCTTGGTGACATCTGCCCAGCGGCTGGGCCTCCCCACTTGTCCCTGAGGCCTGTCCAAACAGACCCACGCAAGTGGTAGTGCTGCAAGATGCGTGACTATGGAATGGGAGGTCATCTGTCCCCTGCAATCAATGCCTGGACAGAGGAGGGAAAGCCTGAAGGCAGGGCTCCCGAGTTCAGAGTGGTGCATCTAAGCAGGCATGCCCACTTGAAAGTCGAGTCCACAATGTAAAGATCAGGGAGGCTGAGGGAAAAGACGCCTTGTGGGAGCCAGCAGCCTGCAGCACATGAAGCAAGCCAAGGGGGCAGGTAGGGGAGCTGGAAAAGACTGACCTTGTCAAAAGAGGGGCACTTATCATGGGTCAGCGCTGCTCCTGGTGCTGAGAAGGTTGCAGTGTGCAGACAGATACAGCCTACCATCTATAGAGGAGAAGAGAGACCAAGGCCAGGGCAGCCAGCCATCAGGGAAATGGGCAATGATGCCAAGAGCAGCCAGGAAGTAAGAGAGCAGCAGAGCCAAGGGCAGCAACACTTGGCTGGTCTAGATGTCCAGGATGCCCACCCCCACCCCAAGGAGGTTAGGAGTTGAGCCCAGAATGGAAGAAATGAGCCACCCAGAAAGCAAGAGTGACCAAGTTCCAAACTCTGACTATAGCAGCTTATAAGAGCATGATAGTGGACAAGCTGAGTCTGTCCTGGAAAGAGACCAGCGTGGAGGGCATGGGGGGAGCAAGATGGGCCAGGGTCACTTGTGGGCTTCAAGCACCTGAGCAAAGGACTAGTGTTTTCTTAAAGTACAACAGGATGGCACTGGCTGCTCTTGCAGAGGTCCCAGGTTTGGTTCCCAGCACCCACACAGCAACTAACAACAGCCCATAACTCCTCTTCCAGGGGATCTGTCGCCCACCCTCTTCTGACCTCCAAAAGCATTGCATGACACAAATACACTTACACACATGCAGGCAATACACTAACACACATAAAAATAATAAATTTAAAATGTTACAGCATGACAACAAGGGGGTCCACAAGAAGCAACAGCAATATGTGCTTCTTCAAGTCATTCCAGGGGTGTCACAGAGAAGGGACTAAAGGGACAAGAAACAAGGGAAGGGGATCAGAGAAGACACCATGTCAAGAGGTCATGGGAAGGGGCAGACGTGTTCTGCTGGTTTGGAGCTGACCGGGTCTAGCAGATGGGTTGGCTGGGGGGTGGGCAGGGTTTGGAAAAGGAGATCCAGACCCTTCTTCCATAATGGACATGAAGACCTATAGGGACCAAGAACAGTGCCACAGGCCGAGTATTAGGACAAAGGGCCTTTAGGAGGTCGGGTGATCACCTCACAGGCAGATCAGTACTGGAGAAATTTATTGAAGGGCTGCAGAGATGGCTCAGAGGATGAAGCTGTGGCATATTCACGATCCCAGAGTGCCTGTGGTGAGACGGGAGGAGACAGGAGAACCCCAGAGGCTCTCGACCAGCTGGCTCAATGTGTGAGGTGGGGAACAAGAGACCCAGCCTCAAACAAGGTGGAAGGTGAGGACCAGGACCCAGGGCTGTCTCTGACCTCCACACGCCATGGCTCACACATACCCTGACTCTCTCTCTCTCTCTCTCTCTCTCTCTCTCTCTCTCTCTCTCTGACACATATACAAAACATACACGCATACACACACACATGCACACAAATATATACTTTTTTTAAAAAAAAGAAATTAAAACTACCATGAGGCGAGGCATGGAGACAGAGGCAGGCAGACCTCTGTGAATTCAAAGCCAGCTTGATCTACATAGCAAGTTCCAGGCCAGTCAGGGCTACATAGTGAGACCTTGTCTCAAAAACAAACAAACAAACAAACCCACCATGGAAACCCACCACTTCTGAAAGTGGACAAGATCCTAAGAGACAATGTTCCATTAGGAAACTCGGCAATAGGGACCTGTTATGTTGGGGGGGGGGCGTGTGTACAGGCATCCAGAGGGTCTTGTGGTAGTACTCAAGGGCTCTGGGAGACAGATGCCTTGACTCCAGGAAACCCCTTCATGCTGGTCTTCTTTGCCCTATCAGGGGTTCGGCCTGTGCTGGGGCATGCCCACACTGCTCTGTAGAAGCACTGCCCTGGAGCTGGGGTGGCTCTGTATTTTACTACATATTTTTGTGTGTCAGAAACTGCTGAGTTAGGCTCTGCTGTCCATTCTCTTCCTCCTTAGCAACAGATCCCTGAGTTAGAGTAGACAGGTGGCCATTAGAAATACAGCCTGGGGGCTAGAGAGATAGCTCTGCAGTTAAGAGCACTGGCTGCTCTTGCAGAAAACCTGGGTTCAATTCTCAGCATCCACATGGTGGCTAACAACTGTCTGTAACTCCAGTTCCAGGGATCCAATGCCCTCTTCTGACCTCTGTGGGATTTGCACAACATGGGTGCACTTACATACACACAGGCAATATACTCATACACATAAAATAATAAACAATAAATAAAATATTTTTTAAAAAAGAAATATAGTCTGTGTTCCCCAGACTCTCTACTTAAATGAAGAGGATCAGGTGAGTGAGGTCTCACTGATTGTACATAACACCTGTCCAGTGTGATTTCTGCCTCACATTTCCTACTAGTATGGCAGACCACTCTCCTTCACAGTCCCCCGCTCATACTTCCAAACCCCACCCTGCCCTGGTTGAGCCGCTGCTGTCTGAGTTCCTGAAAGCTACAGGGCTGGCGTTTCATCAACACCGCCCCCCAGGTTCTCAGCACATATCACAAATTAGAGTTCAAAACATGTTTGTAAACAAGGAACAAATTAAAGAGGAACTAAAGAGGAAATGTGTGTGTGGTGGTTTGACTGAGCAATGTCCCCACAGGCTCATATTCTGAACACCTGGTCTCCAGTCGGTAGTGCCATTGGCAAAGGTAATGGGATCTTTAGGAAGTGGAGCCTTGCTAGGGGAAGCACATCACTGGGGCAGGTATGAACAGTTAGCCTCTCCCCACATCTAGTTCCCTCTCTGCTTCCTCTCTGCAGTTGAAGATGTGAGCTCTCAGCTTCCTGCTCTGGCCGCCTGCTGCCATGCCTCCCCCACCATGATGGACTTCCCCTCTGGAACTGAAAGCCAAAATAAACTCTTCCATAAGTCACTTTTGGCCATGGTGCTTTATCACAGCAACAAAGAGTAGCTCATGTGGAGGGACATTTAAAGACGTACAATTTGAGGGAACATTAGGTCACCTTTTGTTGCCTTTAAAACTGAATGAAGATCCGAATGTCTTAAAAACGCATCCCCACAACAACCAGGCTGCAGATATTTGTCTGTAACATGTTCATCCATAATTGCCCCAATACTGTTGGGGAACCCTGCTGTTAAGGTTGGCTCCTTTCTCAGCAGGGGCTTCCTGCCTGACTTACCTGGAAAGTGCTGCCAAGCATGGATGCTTGGCCTCATTTAAAACATGACCTTTGGCATAGTTACCTGGAGTAAAAACTACCCCCAGGTTTTTTCTATATGATAATTAGGCATTGCCCATAGGAGCCCACTGCCACATGTAACCTATCAGCTGAAGCATTGGCTGCTGCCTCCACACTGTATTTTCCCTAACATCCCACTGAATAAACGGAGCTGTTTGCATCACTGAACCTGCCTCCCCAGAAGGGCTTTCTTCCGTCAGTGCTCACTGGCCATCCTGACCCCGTTCGTTGTTTCTGCTCCCTTTGTCCTCGTGGACCGGTGGCCAACAACCCACGAGGAAAGAGAGAGACCTTACACAATACAGAAGCAACCCAAAGGGGAGGGGAACAAACTACTATAAGGCATATGATGGGATGTCAAACAGCAGTCAAAATAAAGGAGTCTAAAGCAATGAGGGAGAGGGTAACATGTTAACAAATGGGCCTGAAGCAAGTCAACATCCATGTTTGAAAAAATGGATCTGGGGATGGGGCAAGGTGACTCAGTTTGTAAAGTGCTTACCTAGCATGTAAGGCCCTGGGTTCACCCTGAGTACCTTATAAACTAAGCATGGTGGTACATGTCTATAATCATAGCATTTGAGGGTGGAGGCAGGAGGCTCAGAAGTCCAAGGTCATCCTTGTCTATGTAAGCAAGCTGGAGGCCAGCTTGGACTACATGAGACCCTGTCTCAAAAAAAAAAAAGAAAGAAAAGAAAAGAAAAGTAAAAGGGCAGGGTACGGTGGCGTAGCCTTTAATCCCAGCACTCAGGAGGCAGAGGCAGGCAGACTTCTGGGAGTTCAAGGCCAGCCTAGTCTACATAGCCAGGCCCAGGCCAGCTGGCGCAACAGGGAAAACTGGGCTCAAAAATAAAAGGAGGAGGAGGAGAAGGAGGAAGAAGACCACCTAGATGTAGACCTTAAACCCTTCACAAAAACACGAACTTGACCCAAATGTAAAACTCAAACCAAGGAACTAGAGACAACTAAGCAGAAAATCTAGAAAGCTCAGGGTAGTAGTTCATGGGAACCTTCAGTACTTGGTGTTTCATTTTTCTGGTCAATTGTGTAACACTAGTCATATACCTGTAATACCACAGCTATACCCTTGGATTCCAGAATCATACCACCTGGGTTCAAATCTTGACCCATCCACTTTAAACCTGTGCATTACTCTTAATGAGTGTCTTGACCCATCAGTGTCTGCATTTCTTCATACAGGAATGCTGTCGGAGCTGATTCAGGGCATTGCTGTGAGAGCTAAATCTGAACCGAGCCCGCATAAATAACCAGTATTTGCTGAGAGTATTTTAACTGCTCGTAGATACGCACCTGAAGAAGAGGGTCTGCCTGTGTCTTGGGAACCAGTCTTTAAATAACCTCTGCAGGGCGAAGAGTGGGGTCTGAAACATGTCAGCTTTCAGGTGGTAGGGTACAAACTGTGCCAGTCTGGTAGAATCGCCATTTTTTGCATTAAATCCCTGTGAGGGAAAAGAGAGAAGATCACATCATTTTCATGCATGTCAACATGGCTGACTTCCTAGCTCTTCTCCCTGAAAGGACAGAGCACGGCCTGCCTGCCCGAGCAGTAGAGTCTGTTCCTATGAGGAGCCAGAGTCATGGTTTGAGACTGTTTTCAACAGATCCTAAGAACGTCTAGAAATGGGGAAAGAGGGTCTTTTTCTTTGAACAGCTCTCACAGTATTTGTCAACTTGACATAAACCTAGACTATACTTGGAGAGAAGGAATCTCAACTGAGAGATTCCCTCCATCAAATTGGCCTGTGGCCATATATGTGGGGCATTTTCTTAATTGCTAATTGATGTAAGAGGGCCCAGCCCAATGTGGGTGATGCCATCCCTGGGCAAGTGGCCTGAGCTGTATAAAAAAGGTAGATGAGGAGCTAGAGAGATGGTTCAGCAGTTAATAACACTGGCTACTCTTGCAGAGGACCCAGGTTCAGTTCTCAGCACCTACATAGCAGCTAACGACTATCTGTAACTCCAGTTCCAGGGGATCCGATGCCCTTTTCTGACCTCCGCAGGCACTGAACATGGCCATGTGCACTTACATACATACAAGGCAATACATTAATACACATAAAATTAAAATAATAATAATTTTAAAAAACAAAGATAGGTGAGCAAGCCAGTAAGCAGCATTCCTCCATAGTCTCTGCTTCAGCTCCTGTCTTCAGGCACCTGCCTTGAGTTCCTACCCTGGCTTCCCTCAAGGATGGATGGAAAGCTCTAAGCTAAAATAAACCCTTTCCTCCTCAAGTTGGTTTTGATCAGTCAGCACAAGAAACCAACTAGAACATGTTCATGTTTCTCTTCATCTTTGCTTAGCCACTGACCTAAACATTGCTGTTATTTTTCTGTTGCCTCTTGGATACACTGATCCCTCTCGTGAGTCAGAAGTATTCCTTCCAGAACCGTCTGTAGGATGGGCTTGCTGGTCATAGGCTCCTTTAACCTGCTTTTATTAGAGGAAGTTTGGGTCTGGGCTTCAGTGGTGACAGTTTTGCTGGGTATAGAAGTCTGGGTTGGCATCTGAGGTCCTTCAGAACTCATAGTACATGGACCCAGGCCAGTCAAAGTTCCAGCATGGAGGGGTTCACAAAGCCCTGCCCTGAACTGAGGAGCTCCTGGTGGTCAACGGGGAAGGAGAGTCAGTTTTCTTCAGAGCTGTGGCCCCTGGTAGGTTTCCCATGTTTCAGTGGACAGCCCCACACTCATGCACAACTGTAAGTGCTAATTAGACTCAGTGGGTTAGAATGAGGACAGGAATTGGGAGGGAGATGTGGTGGGATGTGTGAGCAAGGAGTTGGAAGTGGACACATATGATCAAAATACATTATATACATATAAAAAATTCTCAAAGAATAAATAAAAATACATTTTTTAAAAAGGCTTGTTTGCTTTTATTCCCAGCACTCAGGAGGCAGAGGCAGGCAGATCTCTGTGAGACAGAGGCCAGTCTGGTCTAAATAGCGAGTTCCAGGCCAGCTGGGGCTACATAGCGTGTAGGTTCTCTGAGTGCTCACAAACAGCCTCACTGTAAACAAAGACAACAGCAAAAACTGGGGAATAAGAATTCTGAAAGCTTTCCTCCACAGCACCCAGGAGAACCTTGCAGAAAGTATCTGCAGAGTGAAAATGCACCAAAGGCCCCAGCAATTGGGGGAGCATTTCATTCATGAAAAAGACCAGATGTCAGGGCCAGGGAGATGGCTCAGTGGGTAAAGGCACCTGCTGTCAAGCACGATGGCCTGAGCTCAATCCCCAGGACCCACAGAGTGGAAGGAGAGAGAGTGACACCTGTAAATTGCCCTCTGACCTCCACACATACACCATGGCACTTGTCCACACGCATATATAAATAAATGCAATTTAAAAAAAATTTTTTTGAGACAGAGTCTCCCTGTAGCCCCAATTGACCTGGAACTGGCTATGTAGACCAGGCTGGCCTTGAACTTACCAAGATCCGCCTGCCTCTGCCTCCTGAGTGCTGGAATTAAAGGTGAGCACCACCACACCCAACATAAAATACATTTAAGCACAGCTGCCTGAATACACGAGTGGACAATGGGAAAATAACTGCTAAGCAAAAACTTAAAGGGAAAATCTGGGGCTTTGGAGTTTCCACATACTCCTGGGAATCTGTGGATACCCCAGAGCCACACACACAGGGCTACGAGTACCCCAGGACCACCTGCACAGGGCTATGGGTACCCCAGGGCCACGTGCACCCTAGGGCTCTGCACAGTCAGGGAAGGAAGGACAAGGCCAAATGTGAACACCTGGCTTGGAGGTGAAGGAGTGTACACTCACACACACACACACACACACACACTCACACACCCATGAGCACACACATGCACACACATATGAACATGTATACATATGCACAAACACACATAGGCACACATGCACACATATGAACACACACAGACATGCACAAACACATACACACATATTCACAGACACACGAGAAGTGCCCTTCAGCAAGGCCTGGGAGACTTTCGGCTCCCATGCATTTTGAGAATGTCCAATCACACGCTGGCCACTAGGCTAACCAACCAGAGACTTCAGTGGCTGCATGTGTCAGAGCTCTGACCTCACAAGGTTAATTTACAAACCAGAAAACCACAAACAACAAAACTTGGAAAGGGGTGTAAACATGAGGTCGAAAGCAGCACATCTGTAGTCTTTAAAAGGACCGGTTTCAACACAAGATTTTGAGACATAAACAAGAGTGTGGTCCAGGGTGGGAGAGATGGCTCAATGGTTAAGAGCGCTTGCTGCTCTTGCAGAGGACCCGAGTTCGGTTCCCAGTACTCACACCGGGCAGGTCACAATCATGTAACTCCAGCTGCAGGGCCTCTGAGAACCCCCAAGGGCACCTGCACTCATGCACATACCCACACATATGCACAATTGAAAATAAAGTAGGTCTGAAAATGCAGTCCACACAGAAGCCAAGCAAACAAGAAAAGAGTTCTTGGAAATATTTTTACATGTGGAAAGAACAAAAACATGGCCTAGGATTCCATATCCAGCATAAAAATAAAGGAGAAACGAAGGCTTCCTCTGTCAAATGAAAATTGGGAGAACTGATCACCACTAGACCTGACTATAAAAACAGTTAAAGAAATCTTTCAGAAATAAGGAAAGATGACAGAGGCCAAAGACTCCAAGCTGTACAAATGAAGCAGGATTGTTATGGAGGAAGAAGGGAAGATACACAAGGGTACACGGAGAACAGAGCCCTGACTGACAGGAGGAAGACCTCACACAACCAGGAGATGCAGCCGGCTCCACAAGACTGGCTGGAGACCTGCTACTAATGGCTAGCAGAAGCCAGAAGATAAGAAAACCAAAGACCCAAAACCACTGAAGAACCAACACACCAGCAGACACCTAAGCACATGTCTGCCCTTCGGAATACAGATTATTCTAAAATACAAATAGGAACATTCTCTCGCTACACCATATGGTAGAACATAAAACGAGCCTCAATAAATTTAAAATGATTGAAATCATCAAAATATGATTTTAAACCACAGTGAAAAGAAATTAAAAGTCAGAAAGAGAAGAAAATTGGATAATTCACAACTATGTAGAAAATAACATGCTCTTAAATAACCAACAGGTCAAAGAAAAGAAATCACAAGAACTGTAGCAACGCTGTTACATGGGGATGTCAAGGAGCAGTCGCCGGCACTTACGGGGTGCCTGAAGCAACCTTTACACGGAAGTCTGTATCTATAGGTACCAATATTTAATTATTCTTACGTTTATTAGTGTGTGTATGTGCACTCGCATGCATGCCACAATGCACATGTGGAGTCAGAGAACAACTTTCAGGGACTCAGTTTTCTCCTCCCACAATGTGGGTCCCAGGGATTGAACTCAGATCATTAGGCTTGGCAGAGACATGCTGAGACATCTCGCCAGCCCTAGATAACTGTCTTAGTTTGTTTCTTCATTTCTGTGACAAAATACTTTGACCAATACCAACTTGGGGAGGAAAGGGTTTATTCAGCTCACAACTCCCAGGTTGCAGTTCATCAGGGAGTCTAAGGTAGGAACTCAGGGCAGGAACCTGGAAGCAGGAGCTGGAGCACAGGCCATGGAGGTGTGCTGCTTACTGGCTTGCTCCCCTAGCCCCTGCTCAGCCTGCTTTCTTGTGTAACACAGGCACCCCTGCGCAGGGATGGCACCACCCACAGTGGGCTGGGCCCTCCCACATCACTCATCATGAAGATGCCCCTCAGACATGGCCACAGGCCAGTCCAATAGAGGCAATCCCCCAACTGAAGCTCCCTCAACCCAGGTGTATCAAGTTGACACTAAAGCTATCCAGCACAATTGACCCCTTGTTAACTTGACACACAAACATATCACTATTAATCCATAACCTTTCCACTTCTTGTCCCCAAGATATAATGTTAACATTAATATCACAATGTAAGACAGTACAATCTTAACCCCACAGTCCTT
>NW_008348199.1:2245232-2245682 GCF_000622305.1 Nannospalax galili | reverse complement strand
TGTGGGCTTCTGTAAAATCCAAAACAAGTACTGTCTTATTTCAAAGGGAAGAATCGGGCACACCTAAGCAAAACCAAAGTCCAGCAAAGTAGCTCGAGGCTGGACATCTGGGATTCACTCATGATCTTCTGGGCTCCAAAGCGTTCTGGTAGCTCCACTGCTCCGACCCTGCCATCCACAGCACACACAGCTCGTCTGGCAGACCCAGGCCAGCTCCATTCCACACCTACTGCTGCCCTTGGTGGTCATCCCATGGTCCCGGCATCTCCAAAAAGCTGAGGTCACCACTGAAACTGAGGCTACACCTTCACCAATGGCCTCTTCTTGCCTCTTGGGGTGCAAAGCCTCAGTTTCTCTCCATGACCCCTTCAATTCTGGGGTCTTCGCTGCAACTGAAGTTGCACTTTCACCTATGGCCTTTCCTGGCCTCTCAGAGTGCCAAGCTTCAGC
>NW_008348199.1:2242787-2245041 GCF_000622305.1 Nannospalax galili | reverse complement strand
CTCTGTGTGCTGACCCTGAGGAAATACCTCCCAGAAGACTTCACCTCAGTGATGCTGGTCTCTTGTTACTTACAGCTGATTTTTCAGCCCCAGCTAACCAGCATCAGTTGTCCCAGTAAAGCAAAGGTTTTACTTCAGGTTCTGGTCTCTTCTTAATCACAGCTGATTCTTCAGCCCCAGCTGACCAGAACCCACAGATTCTCAGTCTAAAATCTCACGCGAACAGCCTTGATGGTCTCCGCTTCCCTTTGAAGCTTCACAAGCCAGGCCTCCATCATCTACGACTCCTTCAGCATAATTTTTCCAAGCTCCACAGCAACAAACTCTGAGCAAGCAATAGCTTCTCCAGCTCAAAGTTCCAAATACGTCCACAGTCCTCCCCAAAACACCAAGGTCAGGTCTGTCACAGCAATACCCCACTCCTGGTACCAATTTCTGTCTTAGTTTGTTTCTTCATTGCTGTGACAAAATACTCTGACCAACACCAACTTGGGGAGGAAAGGGTTTATTCAGCTCACAACTCCCCGGTTGTAGTTCATCAGGGAGTCTAAGGTAGGAACTCAGGGCAGGAACCTGGAAGCAGGAGCTGGAGCACAGGCCATGGAGGAACGCTGCTTACTGGCTAGCTCCCCTGGCCCCTGCTTGTTGGGGACTCCTGCTGTGTAAAGTAGCAGTTTCTCCATGTTTGGAGTTCATATGTAGAGACTTTTTTTTATCAGCAGGGCGCCTTTTTATTCTTTTTCTGACTCACCCTTTGAAGTGGCCGCCACAGAAACATGGCCTCTGGCATAGGAACTGCCAGGTTTTCCTGTGTGATAATCAGACAGTCTGGCAGCCTGGCAGGAGCCCACCACCACATGTAAATGAGGCATCCTAAAAGCACCTATCAGCTAAGGTTTTTACTACCACCCCCACAGTATAAAATATCCTGGTTTCCCATCAATAATTGAAGCTGGAGCTGGAGCTGAAGCTGGATTACTAAGACTTGGAGCCGAGCTGAGTCACTGAATAAAGAGCTGTAACACGGACTAAGCTGAGTCTCGTGTCTTATTGCTTACGATCCAGTCTTCCCGGGGGGTGCTATCCTTCTGTCATCGACTCACGGAAATCCAGCTTTTGCCGCCGCACCTCTCCTCGTGACCCGGCAGCTGACGGGCCCTGAACTTAGAGAGAGAGTGCACGGGTGAAATTGGGGCGGAACTCGACCGGGCCAGCCTCGGTAGCAGAGACCCACAGAGACCGGAGAAGCAGGGACCCGCCAGCAACGCAGAGCAGACGCGCTGCGGGACCCACCGCCCTCCAGGTGTGTGCAGGGGACCGGCGCCATGCGAGCAGCTGGCGCCCCGAGGTCCCTGTGCACCCCATACCTGCTCAGCCTGCTTTCTTATGCAACACAGGCCCACCTGCCCAGGGGTGGCACCACCCACAGTGGGCTGGGCCCTCCCACATCACTCATCATGAAGATGCCCCTCAGACATGGCCACAGGCCAGTCCAATAGAGGCAATCCCCCAACTGAGGCTCCCTCAACCCAGGTGTGTCAAGTTGACACTAAAGCTATCCGGCACAATACCTTTATCTAAAAGAAAATCCCAAAGGGCAAACTATGCTTCTTTAAGTGTGGTGGTTTAAATGGGAATATCCCCAATAAGGTAACGTATATGAACACTTGGTCAGCGGGTGACACTGTTTGGGGGGGTCTTGGAGCCTTTAGGAGGTGCAGCCTTGCTGGAGAAATCAGGTCACTGGGGTGGGCTTTGAGAGTTTATAGATCTGTCCAACCTCCAGCTTGTCTCTGCTTCCTGTACATCCTGGAACATCAGCTTTCTGCCCCGGCTGCCTGATGCCACAACTCCCCACCATGCTGGACTCAGCCCTCTGGAACCATAAGTCCAAATAAACTCTTCCTTCTATCAGTCACCTTGGTTATGGTGTTTTATCACAGCAACAGAAAAGTAACTAACACAGAGAGAGGAGACTAAAACCAAAGGGACCAGACAGAAGGAAATGATAGAAAAGGCTGAGGAAGGGGCTGAAGAGCTGACTCAGTGGTTAAGAGCACTGGCTGCTCTTGCAGAGAACCCGGGTTCAATTCCCAGCACCCACATGATAGCTAACAACCATCCATAACTCTAGTTCCAGGAGATCTAATGTCCTCTTCTGACCTCCACATGTATTGCATGACACGGGTGCATTTACATACATGCAGGCATAACAACTCCTACACATAAAATTAAAAAATAATAATTTAAAAAA
>NW_008348199.1:2216478-2240120 GCF_000622305.1 Nannospalax galili | reverse complement strand
GAATTCTGACCACTGCACCTAGTCGGCTCCTCCAGACTTCTGCACAGTACATGCACAGTATCTCCTCAGGCCACTTTGGAGCCTGTTTGAGCTGCTTTAGTGTGCAAAACAACACAGCTCTTAAGTGGCGTCTTACGTCCTTACTATTGTAAAATAGCTAGTTATTAAGTTTGTGCACTGACTGACATTTCCCCTTGCCTTTTCTGACTGAACAGCCAAATTAGGGTGGTGTCGTGCATCTCAAAATTGAAAGGTCCAAAATGAAACTAACCTTCTTTTCATCTGGACCCTCTTTTGCTCCTGCAAACTGCCCCACACCCAGTGTCCCCTGCACGATGGAGAGAACTGTCAGAGGCAGTGAGTGCATTTTTTCATGATTTTTCTTCTTTATTCACTCAGCCATCTGATCGAGCAAATCACCCTCATCTTCCTCTTACTGACATCCCCAGACCATGATGTTAGTCCAGAAGTCCCCAAACCAAAATTCCTGAACCCACTTTTTCACAGGTTGTTTTTGTTTAACACTTGAACTATACTGGTTTTTCTAAAATATGTCTGATCATTTTTCTCCATTACATAAACTGTTATGATTCCATGGTGTTTAAAGAATGAACCTCTGCTTTCTCAGGCTCGTGTGGCCCTTCACATCTGGCTTCTGTATGCCCCATAGCCTTATGTCTGAAGATGACTGAATCTCCCACATCCTAGCGTTACTGGCTCCCTTTCTATTTCTAAAACGTATCTTCTTTTCTCCAGGATGATCCCTAAACTTCTTCTCCAGCTACAGACCCTCTAGCACACTAGCTCCTGCCTACTTAAAACTCAACATGGAAATCACTCTTATCAGAAAGATTGCTGATGACAGCTTGAACTTCCCTATCACTGCACTGTCACACTATTTTGCATTCACTTACACACTTGTCACATTCCTACCATCACTGACAGATGCAGCAGTCTATCTTAGTCATAATCCTTTCTCTAGGATCTAAAACCAAGAGTTGATGGGAGGCCAATTTCTTGAACAACTAATAACTAATTAGTAAACCCTCATGACAGGGAACTGGAACCTGAAAAACATGGTATCGGGATTTTTATCTTCATTTTAAATGCATACATCTTAACTAGTTTGCATGGCTAAGATTTCGAAACAGTTCTTAGATTTGCAGAAGACGTGCTAGTACCAAATGTTAATGGGCCTGGAAAAAAGAAATATTCATGGGCCACAATGTAGCACAAATTATATGTGTTACTGACCTGAATTATACAACTGGTTAAGAAAGATTATCAAGGGGTTGAGAGATGGCTCAGTGGTTGAGAGCGCTGGCTGCTCTTGCAGAGAGAAGACCACGGTTTGGTTCCCAGCACCTCCATAGTGGATTACATGGCAGCTAACAAACTGTTCTGATTTGTTTCTTCATTGCTGTGACAAAATACTCTGACCACTACCAACTTGGGGAGGAAAGGGTTTATTTAGCTTACATCTCCCCGGGCCACAGTTCATCTGGGAGCCCAAGGTAGGAACTCAGGGCAGGAACCTGGAGGCAGGAGCTGGAGCACAGGCCATGGAGGAATAGTGCTTACTGGCTTGCTCCCCTGGCTCCTGCTCCGCCTGCTTTCTTTTGCAACACAGGCTCACCTGCCCAGGGGTGGCACCACCCATAGTTGGCTGGGTCCTCCCACATCACTCATCATGAAGATGCCCCTCAGACATGGCCACAGGCCAGTCCAATAGAGGCAATCCCCCAACTGAGGCTCCCTCAACCCAGGTGTGTCAAGTTGACACTAAAGCTATCCGGCACAATACCTTTATCTAAAAGAAAATCCCAAAGGGCAAACTATGCTTCTTTAAGTGTGGTGGTTTAAATGGGAATATCCCCAATAAGGTAACGTATATGAACACTTGGTCAGCGGGTGACACTGTTTGGGGGGGTCTTGGAGCCTTTAGGAGGTGCAGCCTTGCTGGAGAAATCAGGTCACTGGGGTGGGCTTTGAGAGTTTATAGATCTGTCCAACCTCCAGCTTGTCTCTGCTTCCTGTACATCCTGGAACATCAGCTTTCTGCCCCGGCTGCCTGATGCCACAACTCCCCACCATGCTGGACTCAGCCCTCTGGAACCATAAGTCCAAATAAACTCTTCCTTCTATCAGTCACCTTGGTTATGGTGTTTTATCACAGCAACAGAAAAGTAACTAACACAGAGAGAGGAGACTAAAACCAAAGGGACCAGACAGAAGGAAATGATAGAAAAGGCTGAGGAAGGGGCTGAAGAGCTGACTCAGTGGTTAAGAGCACTGGCTGCTCTTGCAGAGAACCCGGGTTCAATTCCCAGCACCCACATGATAGCTAACAACCATCCATAACTCTAGTTCCAGGAGATCTAATGTCCTCTTCTGACCTCCACATGTATTGCATGACACGGGTGCATTTACATACATGCAGGCATAACAACTCCTACACATAAAATTAAAAAATAATAATTTAAAAAATAATAATAATAAAAATATTTTTTAAAGAGACTGAGGAAGGAAACAAGTGAGAAAAGCCACAGAGCAGAAAGTTCATTATTTGAAATATTAGCAAAGTTGAAATGTTTTGCTAGGTAGCCAAGAAAAGGAATTAGAAAACACACAAGTTACTAAAGTTAGGAGTAGAAGAGGGGTGCTGCTGACCTTCCAGAAAGGAGAAAGTTTCAAGAAAGGGCACAGCTGCAGGCCAGCCTTCGGGTAACCAAGAGAAAGTGAACGCAGTCTGGCATGGCCATGGCCACGGGGAAGAAGAAAGTCGATCTAGAGCGGCAATGAAGAGAATGAATTGATAAGAACTACAACAGAAGAAAAGTCCAGGTCAGAGGGAGTCACTAGTGAATTTACCAAACATTCAGGAAATGATTAAACACCAGTCTACCACAAAGTCTTTCAGAGAATTAAAAGGAGTGGAGTGTTGCTCAATGATGGAGTGCTCACCTGGAACATGCAAGGTGCTGGGTTTGATCCCCAGAAGCAAAACGAAAGAGAAACCATGACTTCTCGACAGGCTCAAGCCAGCATTATCTCAGCATCACACCACACAATGCCACCAGAAGAAATCAAAGCCAAAGACCGATATTCCATATGAACATGGGAAAATTCTCACTAAAATGCCAACAAATGAAACCCAGAAACATGGTTAAAAAGCCAGAGAGCATGGCTACATGGGACTCACCCTGGAAATGCAAAGTGGTTGAACACACGGAAAACCAGTCAAGGCTGGGGATATAGCTCAGCACAGACACACTGAGAGAATCAAGGGCAAAACCATGGGCTTGTGTCAGTGTGGAAAGGCATTTCACAAAACTCGGGAGGGAGGGAGGGAGAGGGAGGGGGGGACGGAGGGAGGGAGAAATATAAGGAAACTTTCTTCAGCTAATAAAAAACACAAGACAAGTCCACAGAGGAAAAAAGAATAAGACCTAAATAGAAACTTTGCGGCTGGAGAGATGGCTCAGTGGTAAAGAGCACTGGCTGCTCTTGCAGCGGACCCAGGTTCAGTTTCCACCCACATAAGTGATGGCTAAAAACTATCTGTAATTCCTGTTCCAGGGGATGCAACAGCCTTTTCTGGCCTCCAGGGGCACTACATGACATGGGCGTGTTTAAATGCAGACAAAACACTCATATACACAAAATTTAAAAAAAATCTTTGAAAAATATTTTTCCCCACTTGCACCTTTATCTGGAACAAGATAAAAGAAAGACTATTCAACATTGTACTGAAGGCAGTTGGGCAAAAAGAAAAAAGGTGTCTCTACTGGGTCTAAGGCAGAAACCATGTC
The DNA here is from genome assembly GCF_000622305.1 of Nannospalax galili. Taxonomy (NCBI): domain Eukaryota; kingdom Metazoa; phylum Chordata; class Mammalia; order Rodentia; family Spalacidae; genus Nannospalax; species Nannospalax galili. Next base: position 2,236,308 of record NW_008348199.1, on the reverse strand, counting down.
TATTTGCACATGACACTGCTACGTATGCAGGAAATCCTCAAGAATATGCATGCGTGCACACACACACTCATACACATAGACACTACACACATACGTACACATTCACACACAGATACACACACACACACACAGAACTAAGTTCAGCGATGTATCAGGATACAAGATCGGTATCAAAACCAGCTGTGCTACATGTCTACAATCAGCAGTCTAAAAATAAAGAAAAAAAGAAACATTTGTGTTTTTAAAGAGATTATCAAGAAAGTGAAAAGGGGCTCAACAGTTAGCACATCCTGGACATGAGTTCAATTTCCAGCACCCACAACATGAGGCTCACAAGTGCCTGGAACTCCAAGTCCATGGTGACCTAATTGATACCTCTGACCTCCAAGGGCACTTCTGTGCACATGTGCACAGAACCCCACACACGCACATATTAAAATAATTTTTAAAAGTGAAACAACAAACCCACAGAATGGAAAAGCTATGTGCTAGTCACATATTGGATAAGGATTAAGAATGCAAGAATATAGGAAGAATGTTTCTAACTCAATAATGAAAAGACACCCAAGTTCGAAGTGGGCAAAGGACTTGTACAAACATTTCTGCATAGACATGTGAAAAGATGCTCAGAGCAACGAGTCATTAGAAAAATAGAAATTAATTGGGGCCAGTGAGATGGCTCAGCAGGTAAAGGTGGCTGCCACCAAGTCCCATAACCTAAGTTCCATCCTCGAGACCCAAATGGCAGAAGGAGAGAACTGACTCCTCCAAGCTGTCCTCTGACCTTCACACATGTGCTGTGGTATGCATGCATGCATGTGCACATGAGCACATACACAAATCAAATCAAATAAATATGTGATAGAAAATATTTTGAAGACTTTTTTAAAGAAGAAAATACAAGTACAAAGCACTAAATGCCACTTTACACTCACTGGGGGGACTGTGATCAAAGAAGCAGTGTGCAGAAGGCAGAGCTCAGCAGCACGCACCTGACCAGCACGTGCAAGGCCCTGGGTTGGAGCCCTAGTCCCAAGAGGAGGAGGAGGAGGAAGAGGTATCGACCAATATAGGACTGGCGGCTGGGGAGATGTTCAGAGGGTAGAGTGCTGGTGCCACCCATGTAAGGCCCCAGTTCAGACCCCAGAGCCCACATAAGGCTGGACACAGCAGCCCGTCTGTGATCCAGCGTTGCTATGGTAATAGGGTGCAGAGACAGGAGAGTCCCCAGGAGCCTGCAAGCCAGCTAGCTCTCAAACAAGGGAGACAGCAAGGACCAGCATGTCTTCTGAGCCCTATACATGTGCCATGGAATGTCCATGCCTGTACACACGTACACACACACACACACACACACACACACACACACACACACACGAGAGAGAGAGACAGACAGACAGAGACAGAGACAGAGATAAAAAGATGGGATGCAGAGGTGCTGGTGAGTGCTGACACCGCACAGGTGGGACATGTCAAAGGGCTGCTCTAGAATGCCACTTGACAGCTTCTCAAAAAGTCAGACATAGAGCTGGGGATGCAGTTCAGTTGGTAGAGCACTTGCTACCAAGAACAAAGCCCTAGGTTCACTCTCCCACGCTGCATAAACCAAGTGTGCTGGTGAATGCCTAGAATCCCTGCATTGGAGAAAAGGCAGGAGGCTCGGAAGTCCAAGATCCCCTTTGGCTACACAGTGAATACAAAGCTAGCCTGGATCAAAACAAAATAAAAGAAAAACAGAGTTACCACAGCCAAGCAAGTTCACTCCCAGGTGCATACACACACACACACACACACACACACACACACACACACACGCAGGTGAATCAAAAACATGTCCACACAAAAACTCATATAAGAACATTCACAGCAGCCAGGCAGTGAGAGCAGCCCAAAGTTCCATCAGCTGATAAGTGGATAAAATAAGGTAACTGTGCGAAGGACCACTATGCAGCCATGAAGAGGAATGTAATGGTCCTTGCTCCAGCAAAAATGAACCGCAAAATGTTGTGCTAAGACAAACCCCGGGATCAGGGATCACGTGTTACATCTCTCCATGTATGTAAAGAATCCATCACGTGCTGCGTCTCTCCATGGGAGTAAAGTATCCATAAAGGGAAAATTCACAGGAAATACAGCAGTGCTCATTACACCCCGGGGAGAGGGGCAACAGGACAGCAACAGGAATGGTTTCTTCTAGGGGTGATAACAACGTCACAGCAGTTGTGGCTGTAGAACTGTGACTATACTAACCCACTGAAGGACTCTCTCACTGTAGGTTCCATTTCATGCTATGTAATGTGACGTGCATTATATTGGTGAGTTGCCCTGTTCTGTCTGAGCTCTCTGGAAAGCTGGCTCTGGAAACCAGGCTGCACCCTAACTCCCCTGCCTCATTTCAGACCCAAGCATATTTGTGTCATGGTGTCCTCCAAGGTCCCTTGTCTGTGACAGAGAGGAGAAAACAGCCAAATAGCCCAAGAGTAAAAGCATCACATTGTGTCCCTGAGAACAGCTGGAAGGTAAACCGTTTCCAACAGAGGTGTCTATCGTTTATCCCGTGATAGAAAAGAGCCAGCGGAGGGAAGGAAAAGCCAGAAGTTCAGCCACAGGGAGAGAGCTCAGTTGGGAGCCCCAGCTGCTGCTTCAGCTTCCCAAGTTCATTTCTGCCGGATGAGCACCTGATTTGATGATCTCACCTTTCAGCTGCTGCCTGTTCTTTGGAAGCCTCACGTGAGGGGACACTGCTCTGCCCAGGACTCCCTCTATCAGCATCTCCAGTGGGCTTCCTCAGTCAGTTTCTACTAGATGTTTTGATTGGATAATGTTTTGCTATTCATCCATCTATCCACCCACCTATCCATCCATCCGACCATCCATCCATCTATCCTGCATGTATGTAACTGTACCACATGTGCATAATGCCCACAGAGACCAGAAGAGGGAGGGCATTAGATCCCCTGGAACTGGGGTTATGGATCGTGGTCTCATGGATCTAACACTGTAGCCATGAAAGACAGACAATACAGATGATAAAAAGCTAGAGATGTAGCTCAGTGGGTACAGTGCCAGCCTGGAGTGCACAGTGCCCTGGGTTCCATCCACAACACCGCATAAGCCAGGTAGGGTGGCTCATGCCTGTAATCCCAGCACACATTGGCGAGAGGCAAGAGGATCAGAAGTTCAAGGTCATCCTCAGCTACATAGTAAGTTTGAGGCCAGACTGAGCTATATGAGGTCCTGCCTCAAAAGAGAGGAAAAAGTGAAAACAGTAAAAGAGAATTACCACATGGCCAAGCAAGTTCATTCCCAAGTTCTCAAGTGAATCAAACACACATGTCCACACAAAAACTCACACATGACTATTCACAGCACACTGGTCTCAATAGCCAGGAGGAAAGGGAGCCAGTGTCCCACCACTAATGAATGAGTAGGGAGAATGTGAATGGGTCGGAGACTGTGGATGAGTAGGGAGACTGTGTGAGGAGCTGTGATCAGCTGAGGAAGCTCAGGCCAGAAGTGGAAGAATCAGGTTGGAAACTGTTGAACAGAACATATACATAAAGGCATAAAATCACTGAAATAGGCTGGGCGTGATGGCATAAGCCTGTAATCCCAGCACTTGGGAGGCAGAGGCAGGCAGATCTCTGGGAGTTCAAGGCCAACCTGGTCTACATAGTGCGTTCCAGGTCAGCTGGGGCTTCAAGGAGACCCTATCTCAAAAAGACAAAAAAAAAAAAAAAATCACTGAGACAGTACATACAAGACAAGAAAAGGTGCCAAGGTTGACCTTGGGGTCTGTTCCAACCCTGAGTTCAGGGACACCAGGAGGAACCAAGGGGACCATGAGACCAGTGACCCAGGAGCCAGCAGAATCTGGAAACCCTAATAAGAAGAGGGAACAATGGCCCGGGCCCCACACTGCAGCCATGAGGACCCAAGAAGTCAAGAGCCACCCTCAGGACTGGCACTGTGGGTACCTCCACTAACCCAGAGACAGTGCTGGTGGACAGGACAAAGGGAGGCAAGAGACTCATAAGAAAAGGAAGAGACAGGTATGCAAATAATCTGTCCAGTGGAGAGTGGAGGAGGGGTAGCGCCTGGCAGAGGGGTGGGGTCAACAGTACACCCAGCAGTGTGTTTAGACCCCATGACAGCAATCAGAGTGACAGGCAGAGGGAAGGATCACTGTAGATTCCCAGAGGTGGCAGGGAGGAGGGGGTGACCTCTCTGGCAACAGCAGAACTAGGGTTCTCTAGAAGCACAGACTGGCAAAGCACAGCCAGTGCCTGGGGACCAGAAGCCCGGGTGGTGATGGGCACTTGTGGCAGCTCCCCTCTGAGTCTAGTTTCTCATGGAAACAGGAAGTCAGTTATCAGCTTGGGTGAGGCTGGGGAGCAACCTCAAGACAGGGCAGAGGAGGCAGGTAGGGGAGCAGAAGATGAGCCCCTGAGGCTCATAGGTATGACCCTGGGCCGGGGGGATTTTCCCACCCACTCCCAGTGACAGGACAACAAGGATTGGGTCTCCCCTGGGGCAGGGTCTTGACCCAGAAAGTCAAGTGGTGAAGCGTATGCAACTTGACAAAGATCCAGGACCGATGCAAATTGCCCCAGATGGACAGGAAATGCCCCAGATGCAGAGGAAATGCCCTAGATGGACAGGAAATGCCTCAAGTGGATGGGAACTGTCCTGATGGAAGGGAATTGCCCCAGATGGACCAGAACTGCCCCAGATGAACAGGAAATGCCCTAAATGCACGGGAACTGCCCCTGACAGAAAAGAACTGCCCCAGATGGACAGGAAATGCCTCAAGTGGACGGGAACTGCCCCTGATGGAAGGGAATGCCCCAGATGGACAGGAAATGCCTCAAGTAAATGGGAACTGCCCCTAGTGGAAGGGAACTGCCCCTGATGGAGAAATGCCCCCAGGTGGATGGGAAATGCCTCAAGTGGATGGGAACTGCCCCTGATGGAAGGGAATGCCCCAGATAGACAGGAAATGCCTCAAGTGGACAGGAACTGCCCCTAGTGGAAGGGAACTGCCCCTGATGGAAGGGAATGCCCCCAGGTGGACAGGAAATGCCTCAAGTGGGCGGGAACTGCCCCAGATGGACAGGAACTGCCTCTGTAACTGAAACAGTGGGACCAGATGAAGACACGGAGAAAGCAGAAACTTAGCGCCTGTCATGATGATTCTTGCCTGCAAAGCCAGCACTTGGGAGGTGGAGGCAGGAGGACTGCCACAAGCTCCAAGCCAGCCCGGGCTACACAGTGAACTTTGATCTATACTGTACCACATGGCAAGCTCCAGGCCAGCCTGGGCTACATAGTGAAATTAGATCTATACTGTACCACATGGCAAGCTCCAGCCTGGGCTACATATATTTACAGAGACTTAAGCCCAGAAATGTCATGAAGATTTATGAAGTCCTGTCATGTGACCACCCCACACCCAGTTACTCCTCTTCCCATTTCACAAGTGAGTCAAGCCCTGTCCAGCCACGTGAGCCACTTGCTGAGGGTCTGCACAAGAGCTGAGCCACAAGCAAGGGACCAAGCTTCCTCCTCCAGGTTCCAAAGAACAAGTCTGTGTGCTTGTCAGCAACCAAGGCTGTCCTGTTTGTTTGACAAAATTAACAAGTTCCTTGAAGGCCGCAGGGCTGCACAGCTGACAAATGCCGAGTCTCTTCTCGGGCATGTGCAGAGCATCACCATCCCCAGCCATTACAGAACTGGGCTCTTTATTTTCCCCGTAAATCCCCTTCCTAGTAACAACAAGCATGCTGGGGCTTTGGCCTCAGGCCTCATTACACCACCTGAGGAGCGAGATAATCACCCAGAAACCACTGCCTGATGTGTGCCTTATTACTTGAGTACAAAGCAATTCAATTCAAGAAACACTTAGCTGAAGACAGCATGGAAAAAAATCACCATCCTATGAAAAGTAATTCCTGATAATGCCACTGAGTGCGCTGAGGGGAATAATCTGTTTTCTGTGGGAGGATGGTCTGGGTGACCATTTGGGTCACTTGGTTCTATTCCTACTGATAGCAAGATCGTAAGAGCCTGTGTGATCTAGTTACCATACAAACATTCCAAAGAGCTATCTGAAGGTTCTGGAATAGACCCTATTTGGTGTTCAACCTAAATATTTTCCAAAGAATTCACCCAGCATACACTACAGGCTGTGCCATGGCTGAGGTCTAGGAATAAAGGGAGATATGCCCTTCCCCGTCTTCCAGCGACTTTCCAGCCAAGTCAGGGGTTAGAAGAACGTGACATGTTTTAAAACAGAAACAGGGCTGGGAAGGTGACACAGTTGGTAAAGTGCCTTCTGCACAAGCATAAAGACCTGAGTTCAAGACCCCAGAACCCACGTAAAAAAGACGGGCATTTGCTTGAGAATCCCTGCTCAGGGAAGGCTGAGACAGGAGGATGCCTGGGGCTCCCTGGCCATCAAGCGTAGCCAAATTGCTGAGCTCCAGGTTCAGTAAGAGACCCTGTCTCAAAAAATAAGGTAGAGAGAGACTGAGGAAGACATTCAACATCAACCTCTGACCTCTACAAGCAGGCATACACATGTACACACACGCCACACACAAATACAGATATGCGCATACACACATATTCAGGAACAAGGGACCCTCGGCTCTTTATCTATACCAATGTTGAGTGAGTCAGTGTAGAGGCTAAAGAGTTGATCTCACAGAAGAGAGTGGAATGGTGGCTTGCAGAGGCTGAGAGGGGTGAGGCAAAGAGATGGTCAGTGAGTTGCAGGGGTACAGTTAGACAGGAAGAAGCCCAGCATCCCATCACACAGTAGGACGACTGCAGTGGGTACAGTTAGACAGGAAGAAGCCCAGCATCCCATCACACAGTAGGACGACTGCAGTGGGTACAGTTAGACAGGAAGAAGCCCAGCATCCCATCACACAGTAGGACGACTGCAGTGGGTACAGTTAGACAGGAAGAAGCCCAGCATCCCATCACACAGTAGGACGACTGCAGTGGGTACAGTTAGACAGGAAGAAGCCCAGCATTCCATCACACAGTAGGATGACTGCGGTGGGTACAGCTAGACAGGAAGAAGTCCAGCATCCCATCACACAGTAGGATGACTGCAGTGGGTACAGTTAGACAGGAAGAAGCCCAGCATTCCATCGCACAGTAGGACGACTGCAGGGGGTACAGTTAGACAGGAAGAAGCCCAGCATTCCATCGCACAGTAGGACGACTGCAGGGGGTACAGTTAGACAGGAAGAAGCCTAGCATCCCATCACACAGTAGGATGACTGCAGAGGGTACAGCTAGACAGGAAGAAGTCCAGCATCCCATCACACAGTAGGATGACTGCGGTGGGTACAGCTAGACAGGAAGAAGCCCAGCATCCCATCACACAGTAGGATGACTGCAGTGGGTACAGTTAGACAGGAAGAAGCCCAGCATCCCATCACACAGTAGGACGACTGCAGTGGGTACAGTTAGACAGGAAGAAGCCCAGCATCCCATCACACAGTAGGACGACTGCAGTGGGTACAGTTAGACAGGAAGAAGCCCAGCATCCCATCACACAGTAGGACGACTGCAGTGGGTACAGTTAGACAGGAAGAAGCCCAGCATCCCATCACACAGTAGGACGACTGCAGTGGGTACAGTTAGACAGGAAGAAGCCCAGCATCCCATCACACAGTAGGACGACTGCAGTGGGTACAGTTAGACAGGAAGAAGCCCAGCATCCCATCACACAGTAGGACGAGCTGGAGTATATATATATATATATATATATATATATATATTCATATATGTCTATTAAGTATAAATATTTTAGCTTCTTTTAAAAAAAGAAATTCAGAAGCTGGGCATGGTGTCACAGGCCTTTAATCCCAATACTCAGGGGACAGAGGCAGGTGGAGCTCTATGAGCTCAAAGTTAGCCTGGTCTACATAGTGAATTACAGGTCAGTCAGGGCTATATAGTGAGATCCTGTCTCAAAAAACAAACCAAAAAATGATGTTACAGATGCTGGAGAGATGGCTCAGTGGTAAAGAGCACTGATTGCTCTTGCAGAAGACACAGGTTTGATTCCTAGCACCACATGGTGACTAACAACCACCTGTAACTCCAGTTCCAGGAGAATCTGGTGCCCTCTTCTGATCTCCACAGGCATTGCACAACACAGGTGTACTTACATACATACAAGCAATACATATAAATACATAGTCATCCATATTTTTAAAAAAACAATAAAAATTTTTTGAATTTATTTTTATTTTATGTGTGTGTTATGCCTGCATGTATGTAAGTGCAGCCATGTTGTGCAGTGCCTTCAGAGGACAGAAGAGGGTGTTGGATCCCCTGGAACTGGGTCACAGACTGTCGTTAGCCACCATGTGTGTGCTAGGATTTGAACCTAGGTCTTCTGCACAGTCAGTCTCTTAACCACTGAGCCATCTCTCCAGCCCCCTAAATAAAATATTTTTTATGATGTTAGGGTTGGAGAGATGGCTCAGTGGTTAAAAGCATTTGCTCTTGCAGAGGACCCAAGTTCAGTTCCCAGCACCCATATCAGGCAGTTCATAAACACTACAGCTCCAGGGGATTTGACACCCTCTTCTGGCCTCTGCAGGCACCTGTACTCACATATACAAACCCATACACAGACACACATACACATAAAAGTAAAAATGAATCTTCTTTTAAATTGTTACCATTGCATGGTAGTGCAAGCCTTTAATACTAGCATTTGGGAGGCAGAGGCAGGCAGATCTCTGAGTTCAAGGTCAGCCTGGTCTACATAGCGAGTTCTAGGCCAGCTGGGGCTATAGGGAGACCCTGTTTCAAAAAACAAAATAAAACAAAAGCAAAAATTTCTGTTAAGGCAAGTTTGTACCTTCAAAAGAGCGGTTCTGAAAGTGGGATTCCTGAGCACCCTTTCCACACACCCCTGGGCCTCTTTCAGAAATGCACTCCCAGGTCCCACCCAGCCTGGAGCTGAACCTCTGAGGCAGGGACCAAGCCTGCTGTGCTGAACCAGTCTGACATACTCCAGTAGCACAGGAAGTGAACTGATAAGCTTGCACCTGTGGGTTTTTGCAAAGTTCCCTGCTTAAAATCAAAACAAAGTGAAAAGTACCACTAGCGAGTGGTGTTTGCCGTTGAGTGTTAGCTTCAGACACAACACCGGGTGCCTGTTTCACTGGACACTAGACGTTAACTCATCAACTCTGTGACAATCTCGTGGGTTAGATACCTTTATCTGTATTTCTCAAGATATGAAAAAATTAAATACTGAAGAGAAAAAGCCAAGTTTACTCAGTAACCAACCCAAACTCTCCTTAAATTAATCCTAGGCTTCTTGGACAGTTGTATCTGAGTGTGTCTGTGGGGTGGGGGGGTGGGGGGGTCTGTGAACAGTCTGTATGGGTTTGACAACAAAAACAAGCAATCTTGACCATCGACTATCAACCCACAAGAACATCTCAAGTTTGAGCCTGTGACTGCAGGTACTCAGAAAAACATGGAGGGGCTGGCGAGATGGCTCAGTGGGTAAAGTGTCTGCTGCAAAAGCACAAGGACCTGAGTTCAGGTCCCCAGCACTCAACATAAAAGCTGGGTATGGTAAAACATGCCTGTAACCTCAGCAAGAGCAGGAGAAACAAGCAGACCCCAGGGACTTGCTGTGCAACCTGGCAAACAAGCAAGCTCTATGTCCAGGTAGGCTGTCCAAACACAAGGCGCAGTTCTCAATAAGGAAGCTCCCTCGTGCAACCACGGGCCAGGAACACAAAAGGTTACAAATGGCCAAGGTACAGAGATCAAGAGTCTGCTGAAGGATGGTCCTTGGACAAGACCCCTGTATTAAACTTCATCCACCTAAGGCTCAGGGACCATCACAGAAGAGGGGGCAGAAAGCTTGTAAGAGCCAGGCAGGAGGTGCGTTACCATATGGCAACAGAGTCCTACAAGCTCCTGGGACCCTGCTCATATGATTCTATGGCAATCGTGTCAGTACACACAAGCCCCATGCCAACTCAGGCAGACAAAAACTTCATAGCATAGAACTGGGAAAATGGACAGCAGACCCCAGTCTTATCTGAAGAAATGCTGGCAACTGATTGCTGCTAGACGAAGAAGAGCTGATCTTCCTAAAACAAGGGACTCTAGACAGGCTGACTAGACCTCAGTGGATGCACAAGCACTGAGGAATGGCTGGGGACACTGACAACCCAGTGGGCCTTAACAGGGATGACAGAGTATATGGGTGCCAGTGGGGATGGGAGAATAAAGATGATTAAGATTGTTTGAGATGTTCTGTATGAGATACACAAAGAATTCAACTTTAAAATTAAAAAAAAAAAAACAGCTGGGTGTGGTGGTGCACGCCTGTAGTCCCAGCACTTGGGAGGCAGAGGCAGGCGGATCTCTGTGAGTTCAAGGCCAGCTGGTCTACATACGTAGTGAGCTTCAGGACAGCTGGGGCTAAAAAAAAAAAAAAAAAAAAAAAAAAAAGACAAAAAACAAAAACCCACAAGGTGGAACAGCAATAAAGGAAGACACCTAACCTGGACCTCTGGCCTCCAGGGGTTCACACATAGGCACATGCTCAGAAACACACACTTCCATGCATAAGTACACACACACACACACACACACACACACACACACCACACCCCAAATAATAAGAAAAGGGCACTGAGGTTAAAATCAAGTTATCTACATAGATATTAGGAATCTGGTGTCCCCGGTGTTGACCCTGGAAGCCAAGCCTGGTGTCTGGCACTCCCTCCATCTTAGACTGTACAGCGTACAGCAGTAGTACCACCCCCTCCATCCCCAGCTCTCTATGTAGGAATTTGAAGAACAAAAGTTGATTTGCAAGTTCTTTCCAAATGATAGGATGTCTTAAAAAACAACTTAGGCAGCCATATGAATTCAATTTAGCAGAAACAAACTGACCTGCCCCCAGGCATGTCTGAGCCCTAGCCTTCCATCAGTGGGTCTTTCCACATCCCTGCACAGGCCCTCCTTTCATCTGAACCCCTACCTAACAAATGCATCTCACTGTTAGGCTTTGGGGTCTGTCTCCAAATACCACAAGACACACCCCAGAAACCCAGAAACCAAACAAACATAACTCCCAAAGTTAAAGCATCTTAATGGGTTAGAAATGGTCATTATAAGAATATATAGAGGGGCTGGAGCAATGGTTCAGCGGTTAAGAGCACTGACTGCTCTTGCAGAGGACCCAGGTTCCATGCCCGACATCCACATGGCAGCTACAAACCATCCTTAACTCCAGTTCCAGGAGAATCTGAAGCCCTCTTCTGACCTCCATGGTATCACACGACATGGGTGCACTCACATACGTGCAGGCAATACACTCATATACATAAAATAAAAATAATAAAATATTTTTAAAAAGAATATATAGAAACAGCGCCAGGTGTGGTGGCACAGGCCTTTAATCCCAGCACTTGAGAGGCAGAGGCGGGTAGATCTCTGTGAGATATAGGGCAGCCTGATCTACATAGTGAGTTTCAGGCCAGCTGGGGCTACAGGAGACCCTCTCAAAAAAAAGAAGAAAAGAATATACAGAAACAGACTAGGTTTAGGATAGTGAAGAAAAGGCACGACGGGTGGAGAGGGAACGGCAGGAACAGCTGGCTGGATGGCAGACACTGGCCCGTTTTCTTTCCAATACTCCCTTATCAGCGGGTCCCAGCAGGTTAGACGAGCTGACCCCTGTCCACCACACTCTGTGCCCCTACGCTCCTCGCTGACTTCTCGTGCCCTAACTGACCTTGGGCCTCCAGAGGACCTGGAGAGACCTCCCTGCAGCATCCCTCAGGCAGGGATAGCCTCCACACTGCATTGACATGATCTGCAACTAGACTATCACGTGAGGATGCTAAGCTACTTACATACTCCATGAAACAGCCTCTCTACACCAGCACCAGGGTACCCCAGCAGTACCTGGACCCCCAGAAGTCCTGAGAACTCAGTGGTTCATACAGACAGTGCTTTTCTCCCAACACACATACCACACCAAACAGACTACCTGTAATACATCATACATACCACACACCACATACCACCACACACCCACGACACATCAACCACATCTTCGTACCACAGATGTACACAAAGGCACAACACACTATGTACCACACATGCAACACATTACACACTCACCACACATAGTACTACATATGCACCACACGTTTCACACCCGCACACACTTGCAACACATGCACCACAAATGCATAACACTCATACACACTACATATACATCACACCCACACACACACCATAGCCACACATTCACCACATGTATTACACATGCCTCACATTCACCACACATATTTACCACATACCACACAATTACCACAAGTTCACCACACACATACCACACATACACTACAAACTTACTGTATATTCACTACAGTCACCACACATGCCTGCCACTCTCGCCACACATACCACAAACCACAAACACACACCATACATGCTTCACATATACTCAGTCACATATACACACATGCTACACATCCCTCACCATATCATACACCTCCACTGTACACATACCACAGACACATGTACATACATACTAAAGACACACTCATCCTCCCTAGACACACATACCACATACATACAGCACACATGCCATCCATTCTCCCATGGCTGAAAACCAGCTCTCTTTCCTATCACCCACCTTCCTCCCCTAGACTTCTTAACACCATGACTCATGATTTTCTGTGTCTAGACTGAGAAGTGATCAATGTTCAAGTGATTTCTATGTCTTCCCTAGTCGACCACGAATGTTGTGAGAAGATGGACCATGCCCAGGCACATCACCAGTCCTCAAGAAAAGATGCATTTAGCCAGGCGTGGTGGCGCGCACCTTGAATTCCAGCACTTAGAGGGCAGGAAGAGCTCTGTGAGATCCAGGCCATCCTGGTCTACATAGCAAGTTCCAGGCCAGCTGGGGATTCTGGTAGAAAGAAGAATGACCTGAGCACTGTTAGCTGTGATCCCTGACATCGGGCAGGAGCCAGTGCTGACCCAGAACAGAGGTCCAAAATTAAAAAGCCCTTAGGTCTTATTTGTAATATGCTTTCTTGGTTGTGGACATAAAGATCTCATTTCAAGAGCTGTCTGAGAAATTCTCCATTACCTAGTGGATCTCTCTCTCTCTCTCTCTCTCTCTCGCTCTCGCTCTCGCTCTCTCGCTCTCTCTCGCTCTCTTGCTCTCTCTCTCGCACACATGCATACACACACACACCTATGATGCTGGCAGTCCCAGACAGGACAGCAGGAAGGAGCAGGGTCACATCAGACACACTGGCCACGCGTCAGCTCCACGCTTGTCCTGCCTCAGAGCTGCTGTTCTCTGAGCCTTTCAAAATACAAGACTTGGAAACAAGTACGCACTTTCAGCCCTGACAGCAGAGAAGTGTGTTTAGCACATGCTATTTATAGTCTGACCAAGTCCAAGCAAGTCTCAGATCCCCAGCAAAGCAAAGTTTCAAGGACTTTCTGGCTTCTGGGCTAAGCATCTAAACATTTGCTGCTGCTGCCCCCTAGAGGAGGAAGTGGGACTGTGGCTTCAGGGGCCTGGGCTGTCCAGCTGGTCCCACAGGCACTTCAGAACCAACCCAGTCTGCTGGGTTGATACTGGCCATCAGGGTGACACCAACTTAAGGGCACTGGGCATGAGAAGGCTCGGGCCAGGGCTGACTGATGAACAGGACTGCTCCTGTGTCACCTGTGTGTCCTGTGCTCCTGGCACCAGGAACATCACCAGCTTCGAAGGACCTCCCCTCAGGCCGTGTGTATACAGGGCACAGTGGGGCACAGCAGGGCGCAGCGGAGCGGCCTCCTGGCTGTGTGCCAGTGAGCTTGTGGTGGCCCGGGCTGGCACCGCAGCAGCTCACCGGTCTTTGGTGCTGCCCGACCAGGTGCTGTTGACTCTGGCCACATTCATTTTGATGTTTCGCTTCATTTTTCTTCTGGATTAAAAACACTTCTGAATTTGAGGAGTCTGAAAAAGAACAGTCGTGGCATTAGTGCCGACTGGCTGAGCAGGCTCCTTGGTTAACTGACTGAGCCACAAGAACAAGAAGGGAGCATTGGGAGCAAATCCATCCAACGGCTGAGCCCTGTGGGTTGCCTAAGCTCGGGGCGAATCCTCCCCGGGAACATCACCCAAACCTGAGGATTCCCAGGTTTGGAACAAGCACTGTATTTGGAACAAGCACTGTAGGAATAGCTTCCTCCTCCCAGGTCCCAGCCCAACACACACACACACACACACACACACACACACACACACACACACACACACACATGCACACACACGCACACACACACACACGCCCCTACTGTTCTACCAGCCATTGTCCTTAAAATAGCCAGAATAATTATTTAAAAGCCTCCTGTTTTTTCAATTGCCTTCTATGCGCCTACTCAGCCCTCAGACCTTGATGCTGATGCAGGCCCACGTCTGCAGCTGCCTCCTACTCCTGGTCCCTACACCTCTACCACACTGGCCTCTGGCAGTCCCTGGGACACACGGGGTCCTTTCCTAGCAAACACCTTGCCCTCATATGCTGCTTGCCTCCACCTAGCCCACTCACCGCTCTCCCTCTTTGTCTTCTGAACTCTCCTTGTCCTTGAACACCACAGGTTCCAGGGCTTGAATCCCCTGGAGTCAAGAGGAATACTTCTTAGAAACAGATTGCTAAGCACAGTTCTAGATTCCAAGGCCCATGAAGGGGTTAGAAATGCAGGGTTTGCCAAGTTCCCAGAGGACACAGCACAGCAGGCCCATGCATCACTCTGGAACAGCTGCCCTGGATCTCAAAACCAAGGTCACCCCAGGGAAACCTTTGGCCACCTGCATGCAGGCCAGCCTCCCTTGTACACTGTTCCGAGGCCTTCACTCATTCCTTCCTCCAGTTTTCAATGTCTCTGTTGCTGTGAGTCTTTGATTAAGGCTCGTCGCTCACAAGGCCTTAAAGACTACAACCCAGTTCACTGACATCCTCCCTACATCCTAGATCCCAGGCCTGAGTTCAGTTTAAAGTTCAAAACAACAAGACAAGAAAGGCTGCCCGCTCCTGAAGCCTAGGCACTCGAGACAGAGGGGCCACTGTGGCCTCGCTCCATCTTCTCCCTCAGTAATGAGTAGGAGCCGTCTGGCTTGGAGAATACCTCGAGACGTCCTCATCCTTGATGCAACTGCCCACCCTCCTCACTCATCAGGATAATGAGGCAGTCCTTTGAATCATTCACAGATCTCTCCTCTCAACCAAAAATATACGGGGGCTGGGGTGGGGGGTGGTACAGCTCATCAGTAAAGTGCTTGCTTTGCAAATGAGGACCTGAGCTGTATCCCCAGCACCCATGTAATAAAAAACTGGGTATGGAGTCTGGAGAGATGGCTCAACAGTTAGGAGCACTGACTGCTCTTGCAGAGGACCTGGGTTTGATTACCAGCACCCACATGGCAGATAACAATCATCTGTTATGGCGCCCTCTTCTGACCTCTGCAGGCACTGCATGACATGGGTACACTTACACTCACACAGGCAAAACAGTCATACACATAAAAATGAAAATAATAAATAAAAATTTTTTAATTGAGCATGGTAGGGCACATGCCATCCCAGTACTGTGGAGATAGACAGCCAGGAGGGTGCCTAGGGCTTACTGGCCAGCCAGTACAGAGGAATTGGTGAGCCCCAGGCCAATGAGAAACCCTGTCTAAAAGGAGGCAGCTGCCATTCCTAGGGACAAAACCTGAGGTCATCCTCTGGGCTTCACACTGACACTGACACAGACACAGACACAGACAGAGACACACACACACACACACACACACACACACACACACACACACGCATAAAACCAAAACTGCTATTCTGTTTCTTTAAAATGCACATTGCCAGCTGGGTGTGGTGGTGGACACCTGTAATTCTAGCACTCAGAAACTAGAGGAGGACTGTAAGTTCAAGACCAGCCTGAGCCACACAGAGATTCTGCCCTTACCTCAAACTAATAAATTCTATTGATTTTCTGAAATAGGGTCCCACTATGCCGCTCTGGAAGGCTTGGAACTCACTATGTACATCGGGCTGGCCTGGAACTCACAGATCTGCCTGCCTCTGCCTCCAGAGCACTGGAATTAAAGGCATTAGTTTAATATTAATTTTTTAATACACAATGCATAGTATACCCCTGAAACTTCAATAAAACCATCATGGGGGATGTGTGCATGCAAAATCTACTGAAATCCAATTTTAAGTCCAGTTAACTGGATGTTGTGTCCGTTTTTGTGTTCCAGTTTTGATGACAGTGCTACAGTTATTCTGTGAGATGGTGTCACGGCCGGGAGCTGGGACACTACCACCTCCCCATACTTATTTTTAGCTTTTTGTGGGCTTGGGGTTTTGTTTGTTTTGAGATAAAGTCTCACTATGCAGCCCTGGCTGACTTAGAACTCACTATTAGACCAGGCTGGCCTCAAACTCACAGGGACCCACTTGCCTCTGATTAAAGGTGTGTGCCACCATGCCCAGTCAGTTTTTCAACTTCAAATTTTTTTCAAAATGATTTTTAAAGATTCAGTACTCACTCAGACACACAACTGAAATTCCAACTCTTAATTGTGGATTAAGCATCACTGGCATCCTGACAGCCTGGCTAGGGGACCGCTCTTCCTCAGGCTTCCTGAATACGCATGGCGCTCTTCCCTTCTGAATTCTGGCTCCTGCTTGTGTTAGAATTCCTCCCTCCTTGTCCACCTGGCACATCCAATTCATCTTTCAAGACTGAAGATACAGCCAGTTCCTTCATGAGGCCTCTTTAGCCCCTTAACAGAATCAGCTATGCTGTAGAGTCCTGTGGTCAATCTGCTCCTTCACTAAATAAGAGAAGGATCAAAGGACGAGAGGCCCCTGCGGTTCTACCCCTACACCAGGGCAGTGGGTGGGGAGGTGTAGATGGGGAGGCAGATGGGGGTGGGGGGACAGGGGAGGCATGGACAGAGGCAGTGGACAGAAAGGTATGGATGGGAGAGTTGATGGGAGATGTGGATAGGGAGGTGTGGATGGGGAGGTGTTGACAAGGAGGTGTGAAGGGGGGAGGGGGTGTGGACCAGGGCTGTTGACAGGAGAGGTGTGGACAGGGGGAATCAGGAGGCATGGACAAGGGAGGTGTGGACAGGGAGGGAGATGTGGATACTGTGAATGAGGGAAACTGCAGGAACTTCCCTGTCCTTTTAGTCCGACCTCAACTTGCACTGACTCTTTGCATCTAGATTTTCTGTTGCACTAAGAGGCTTGAGTCAGCAAGCCCCTCTGGTGGGAGATCCCACTGGCTCTTTAGACCTAGCAAGGCCTGGAACATAGTGAGCACTCCACTAATCACCCTCTAGGTGGGCTTTGGTTATGAACACCTGATACTGTGAGACCCAAAAGCCTGGGCCAATTTTACCCTTAACTTTGAGGCCTAATGAAGTTCTGAGCAGAACAAGACACTGACGGATTCTACACGTAGCTCACTCTTGACTGCATCATCTTTAGGTGTTCCAAAACAGAGACTTCTGAGACAAGAGCAACTGCCATTATTTCAGAACATAAGGTAAAAGTTAGCAGTGATTAGGAACCAATATCCTGCAAACAAGCACAAAACTACCGGCTTTTAGCTATGCTTTGAAATTGCTTCTGGGGGGCTGTCTCTGCTCTTGCTTTTGTTTTGAGACAGGTCCAATATAGCCCAAGCTAGCCTTGAATACACTGTGTACCAGAGAATGAGTTTGAACTCCTAATCCTGCCTCCACCTCCCTGCTGAGTGCCAGATCACAAGCTGTGCCCCCACACCCAGCTCCAATAGCCTTCTGACCCACAGGCAAATCCACCATTAGGCAGCAGGCTCTCTCATACATTTGTTCATTGGCCTGAGAAGTGCTGCTGTCCAGTTTTCAGCAGACGCTGTTGACATCGGAATCATAACAAAGTGTCACCCATCTGCCTTGGCACCCAGAGGAACCGTAACATGAGAGTGAAAACTCTGCAGACAGAAATGGCACCAAAAGCAAAAATCGCTGGAGCCGTTATCACAAGGGCGGGGGGGGGGAGGGCGGACAGCACTTGACTAAACTGAAAAATTCGTGACACAAAAGATTTGAGCTACTAAATCCAAGTACCTGAGTGGAATCTTGCCCTTGTCTCTTCTACCGTCAAAAGGATGCTGGGTTCTATTTGGGGATGTGTACACTAGAACGCTCCCTCTGTGGCCTTCCATATGTACCTCAGTCACTGAGCATCGTCATACTGGGAGGGGAGAAAAACCAAAGAGCTTGGGTCAAAATGCTCTACTATCTACAGTGAAAGCTTGCCAGTGGACTCTCCTCCTCCTGACCCCAGCTCCTTGCTTGCAAACGGAAACAGCATCTCTCTGATGCCTGTCTTCTCAAGTGGGAATCTAAAGCCTTACAGCTCTGCAGACGAGTCGGAAAGGAAAACTGCCTGCATGATGAACTGATTATGGAGACTCAAATGAAGCCAGCAACAACAGTAACAGACAAGGGGCTCCCAAAAAGGCTCAGCTGCTAAATGTGTCTGCTGCCAAGCCTGACGACCCGAGTTTGATCCCTGGGACCCACATGGTAGAAGGTAAAAAGCCACTACCCCGAGTTGTCCCCTGACTTATACATGCACTCTGTGGCATACGTGCTCCCACACAAAAAATAAACACAAAAGGGCCCCTGTTCTGGCTGGAGAAGGACCACAGCTCATACGCATAAAGTAACTGGCACGCAGTGAGCTCTCGAAAGTCAGTAGCTGTTCTATTTTCAGGTCCAAGGGATGTACAGAAAGATGACTCAGAAACAGACCAAAGGTACCATCTAAGGGTTTTAAAGGACAGTCAAGAAAACCCACTGCAGGAGGAATTACAGGGTGAAGCATGGGGGTGTCGAGACAGAGCAGAGACCATGGCTGTACCATTCTGGATGCCTGGGCAAGGGTGAGCACAGGGCAGATGCTCAAGGAATCATTGCTAAGTAAACGAGCACACAGATGACAAAAGCAACCCAGGGGATGGGGTAATCCCACTTGCAAAGTCCTGGAGGGGACATTTTCAGAAGGTGTTACTGGAAACTGTTAGGACTCAGGTTCTTATATTCAGCTGTTCTCTCCCTAAACAGTAAGGACAGGGAGCCCTTGTCTGCTAGTCCTGATCTAGGCCCTTCCCATCCCTGACAAGTAAACCCCAGCAGAAATAGCCCTCCTGCCTAGCTATTAGAAGCGATTTGTTTTCCCAGAGGAACTAAAAGGTCTTATTCTCCTGGATAAAATAAAGGCAATTTATTGGGGTGGGAAATTGAACTTGGGGCTTCACATGCTAAGCCAGTGCCACCACTGAGCCATATTCCCAGTCCCCACCACTGAGCCACATTCCCAGTCCCCACCACTGAGCCACATTCCCAGTCCCCACCACTGAGCCACATTCCCAGTCCCCACCACTGAGCCACATTCCCAGTCCCCACCACTGAGCCACATTCCCAGTCCCCACCACTGAGCCACATTCCCAGTCCCCACCACTGAGCCACATTCCCAGTCCCCACCACTGAGCCACATTCCCAGTCCCCACCACTGAGCCACATTCCCAGTCCCCACCACTGAGCCACATTCCCAGTCCCCACCACTGAGCCACATTCCCAGTCCCCACCACTGAGCCACATTCCCAGTCCCCACCACTGAGCCATATTCCCAGTCCCCACCACTGAGCCACATTCCCAGTCCCCACCACTGAGCCAACTTCCCA
>NW_008348199.1:2207413-2216432 GCF_000622305.1 Nannospalax galili | reverse complement strand
CCACATTCTCAGTCCCCACCACTGAGCTACATTCCCAGTCCCCACCACTGAGCCATAGTCCCAATCCCCACCACTGAGCCATATTCCCAGTCCCCACCACTGAGCTACATTCCCAGTCCCCACCACTGAGCCATAGTCCCAATCCCCACCACTGAGCCACATTCCCAGTGCCCACTTTCTTTTTAAATCTGTCTTTCCTTGAGTTGACAAGAAGTTAAAGTCCGCCCGATTTTACTAATCCTCAGGACCTGAATATTCTCTTTCCTCCCCATGTGATTTTCTTGTTTCTTCTAGTTTGCTTTCTATTGCTGTGATAAAACATTCTGACCAAAAGCAACTTAGAGGAGGACACAAAGGTCTTATTTGGCTCATACCTCTAGGTCACAGTCCGTCACTGAGGGAAGTCAGGGCAGCAACTCAAGCAGGAGCTTGAAGCAGAAACCACAGAGAAATGCTGCTCTCTGGCTCATGCTCAGCTGTCCTTCTCATACAGAACAGGCCTACCTGCCGGGGAAATGGTGCCACCCACAGTGGGCTGGGCCCTCCTGCATCAGTGAACAATCAAGACAATCCCCCACAACTATGCCCTCATTCAAGAACAAGAATCCCTTCTCAGGTGACTCTAGGCTGTGCGAAGTTGACAGTTAGAGCTCACTAGGACACCATTCCATCTGTAATTTTCATGACCCTGATTTGCGTGTTTTATTTGCCACATAGGATGTGTTCTTACATGTCTCGAAGCCCTGCCTGAACTTTCAAGTATATAACTACTGGAAAGTGCTCGTTAAGAGCATGGATTCTGCTATCAGTCAGCACAGGAGTAGACATCACATTCTACCACTGACTAGCTTTGTAAAGTCCCTTAACTTGTGCCCCTAAAAAAAAATGGAAGCAGTAATTGTACTATTTCAATGGAGTTTCAAAGGACTAAATTAAAAAGGTGTGTGAGGGCGGAGAGATGACTCAGTGGGTAAAAGCGCCTACTTCCAAGCCTGACCCACATAGTCAAAGGAGAGAATTGACTCCTGCAAGTTGTCCTCTGGCATCCATGCTTACACTCTGGCATTCACAAATACATGTATGTACACACACACACACACATGTATGTACACATACACACACACACACACACACACACACACACACACAAATGAATCTAATGTTGAAAGCATGCAACGCCCTAAAGTGTGCCTGAGACATAGTAAGTGCTCACCATCAGCCCAGTAGGAACAGTGATAAACCACAAACAGATGGAGAGATAAAAAACCAGCAAATGAGGCCAGGCGTGGTGGCACACACCTTTAGTCCCAGCACTCGGGAGGCAGAGGCAGGTGGATCTCTGTGAGTTCAAGGCCAGCCTGGTCTACATAGTGAGTTCCAGGACAGCTGGGGCTACAGGGAGACCCTGTCTCAAAAAGACCAAAAAACAAACAAACAAACAAACAAAAAACCAGTAAATCGCACCTGAAACAAAATAAACAGCAGTAAGAGGTGAAACCTAAGACAAACGGAGGTGGAGATAGAGCCCATCACATGGGAGGTGCCATGTCGGTTGCAGGCCTGGCCACAGGTTCCCCACATCTCTTCCCCTCACACGTTTCCTTCCTAACGCTGAGGGTGTCCTAGAGAACACTATGTTGAAAGTGAATTCATTCTTAAATATGACACTACCCGTATCATCCTAAGGGCCCACACGAGGTAATTTTAGATAAACAGACTTTAAGAAAAGATGGGTTGTAGCATTTACAGGAAGATGACTGTAGGTTCTTTTCTCATCACTTCCTCCTGCACAGCCCACTGCTTATCTGCCAGTCTGGCACAGGAAGCAACATTAGGAAACCAGCCTGTGACTCTCAAACACTGGCCTGGAGAAGCACACGGGCCTGAACTTCAAACACTGGCTCCCCGTACACCTGTGAAGCAGCTTTACTTAAAGCAACTGCCTGGTTAGCACCGGAGTCCAGGGCTGGGCAGGCACCAGGCCACTGAGCATTCCTGCAGAGCTGGTTCTATTTTGGGGTGCTGATCAGCTGTAAGGGGCATTGCATGGATGCTCCATCTCTATATAAAGGAATGAAGCAGATAACTGGAAAGAAGACAAAACTGAACAGCAAAATATAAAGTATTAAGTAAGCTTTGGGGCTTGTTTTTTGTGGTGGTTTTTGTTGTTGTTTTCTTTCTTTTTTCTGTTTTTCTGAGACAGGGTCTCCTTGGAACTCACTATGTAAACCAGGCTGGCCTCAGTCTCACAGAAATCTGCCTGCCTCTGCCTCGCAACTGCTGGAATTTTAAAGGTGTGGGCCACCTTGCCCAGCACCCTGGTTTTGAGACAGAGCTTTGGTAAGAAGTCCAAGTTGCCTGCCTGACTCTAGGCCTCTCAAATGCTGGGGTTACAGGTGTGCAGTAACACAACCAGCCTCAACACAATCAGCCTCAGGTAAGTATTTCCTTTTTTTTTTTCTTTTTGAAGCAGGGTCTCCCTGTAGCCCCAGCTGTCCTGGAACTATGTAGACCAGACTGGCCTTGAACTCATAGTGATCTGCCTGCCTCTGCCTCCCAAGTGCTGGGACTACAGGTGTGCACCACCACGCCCGGCTAAGTATTTCTTTTTTAAAACTATTTTATTATTTTTATTTTATGTGTAGGAGTGTATTGCCTGCATGTGTATAAGTGCACCTGAGTTGTGCAGTGCCCAGGTAGGTCAGAAGAGGGTACTGAATCCCCTGGAACTGGAGTAACAGATGGTTGATGCCTACCACGTGGGTTGGACTCAAATCAGAGTCCTCTAAAAGAGCAGCCAGTGCTCTTAACTGTTGAGCCATCTCTCCAAGGCCCCAGGTAAGTATTTCTTTAATAAGCACCTACTCTGAACCGAGCACTAAAATGAACGTAGAGAAGAATAGTAGCACAGAGACAACTCAAACAGAATCCCTGTCCTCGCACTCACATGAGGCTGGGCAGAAGACAGATAAACTCAGCCATAATCCAAGGGACCATGAGGGATTCACTTGCCAGTCCCCAGAATTTAGCCCAAGAAATGTCTGTTGAAGGCAACGGAGAAAAGCACAGGATGAAGGAAGTTCAGTGTGGAAAAGTAGATTTTATTGTGGCATTTCTCTAAGGCCACCCTTTAAAGGACACACACAATTAGAGAAGCACATTGGCGCTCCTCCCAAAGGTGACTGAGGAGCCTTTCTGATCAGGGCAGACTTCCGGAAGGCAGAGATTTTCAAGAGGGGGTGGAGAGAGGGCTCAGCAGTTAAGAGCAGTGGCTGCTCTTGCAGAGGACCCAGGTTTGGTTCCCAGCACCCACATGGCAGCTAACAACCATCTGTAACTCCAGTTCCAGGGGCTCTGATGCCCTCTTCTGACCTCCAAGAACACTGCACGACACAGGTGCACTTACATACATGAAGGCAGTACACTCATACATGCAAAATATTTTTTTTTAAGAATGCTTCAGGAGGGAAAGAAAAGGGGGTGTAGGGGTGATTTGGGGGGCAGTCTTACGGCGAAAACCTCAGGACAATTCGCAAAGTGTTTTCAGTTGAAATCTGGGAGGGGGACTGACTGTATGATATTCCACGGTAATGAAAAGACGCAGAAATGCGGCCGATTCTGCCTCTGCAACTTGCCGCTTGTGTGATTGACAGGCCCTCCGTTCCTGGCCAAGAACCATGATGCTCGAGGCGGCGGGCGGGCGAGCACCAGCTAGGTCCGCCCCGCGCGGATCCCGGGACGCCGGACTGACAGGCGTCCCCACTCGCCCCTCGGCCCCTCGCCGGCCGAGGTTCCGAAAACCGCCCCGCGCTCCCGCCCCGGGCCTCCGAGGCCGGTGCGCCGCCGCCCCGACCTCACGTGAGGCCGCACACCGGGGCCCGCGCCGCCTTACCGGGGCTGGGCTCGGCCTCCGCCTCAAAGGGCCACAGCAGCTCATGGAGCGCCTCAGAGGCACCTCGCCAGCCGCGGCTCCTGGACGCTGTTGCCCCGGCGACCGAGGCGTCTGCCGATTGGACGACGAGTCCGCGCCCATAGCAAGAAGCGGAGCTGCGATTGGTAGAGAGGAGAACGGAATTGGGGGCGGAGCTAGATGGGGAGAGCGTTGTCTGGAAGAACTTCCGCCGGAAGTGCGGGGGATGGGGCGGCGGTTGGTTGACCTGCCTTGTGGGTTTCCACACGATGGCTGGATGGCTGAGGACCAGACTCTTAACCTGGACAGAAGCGAAGCTGCTGATGCGGAGAGGCGGTGCTGCTGTTAGAAACGCCGTCTGCTCTTGCAGAGGACCTGGGTTCCGTTCCCAGCACCCACATGGCGGCCAACAACCGCCCATAACTCTAGTTCTGGACTCTGCTAACATTGTTGCGTACATGCAGGCAAAACACTCATACACGTAAAATTGGTTTTGTTTTTTTTTTTAAAGGAACTACTGAATGCCAATAATGTACCTCCAGCTCCCATATTACACTTCATGAGTGCTAAGCAATGGTGAGCTCTGATTGGCTCACAGTGTGTCTGACTGAGGCCTGTTTGCCTGCTATAGGGTATGGATCCGTACAGGCACAAGGCCAGCTTGTTTTGCCCACGGCTGTCCTGGTACCCAGGATATGGCATGGTGGATATAGTGGGCTTATGAAGTGAGCACAGAGAGCCACCATGTTAAGGACCATCCAAACAATAGTCTTGGTTCCTGGTTCTGTGTTCCACAGACACTCATCCAGCTACATGTAATTCAGACCTCATTTTCACAACCTACAGATGAGACAGGTCCTATGGGAAACAGACACATGAATATTTTGTCCAAAGAGTCACAGCTGGTCAGGCCAAACCCAGAAGAGCTCAGTCCACAATCCCCACTCGTGGTCCTCTGCTGCAGGGGTTCTCTACCAACAGGTTAGTTAACAGGTCCTCTGCCCTGTGCCTTTATATTTGATTGGCAAATAGAATCTGTAAGAATGTAACACACAGAGCTGGAGAGATGATCCAGTGCTTATAAGTATGTACTGTTCTTGCAGAGAATCTGAGTTTTGTTCCTAGCACACACACTGGGCAGCTCACAATAGCCTTGTAACTCTGGTTCCAGAGGCTCTGATGCCCTCTTCTGGCCTCCACAGGCACCTGCACACCTGTAGTGCACATAACCCCCACACACACATACATGCACATAATTAAGAATAAATCTTTTTTAAAACAATGCAATATGTAGGGCATTTGTTCACCATCTCTTTGACCCGCATCTCATCTCTTGCCCCAAAAGAGGACTGCTTTGCACTGAATCTAATCCCTGCACCCACGTCCTAGATCCCATCTTTGCTGAATCTGTTGCTACATTGGTAGCAGTTCTCTAAGTACTCAGGGAACCCCTGGAGACTTTGGGGCCCTTTCAGATGATGTGTTCAAAACCATTTTCATCATAAGGCAAGAACATCACTGGACATCCTGTGTGTGCTCATCTGTGTGTAGCATTGCAAGAGGCAACATTAAAGGAAATGTGAGAGTCCAGCTGCCTGTCAGCAGATTTGCAAAAGTCTTCACTTTTTTGTTTTGGAAAGAGTAATTTCCATAAAAACCCATCAAGGAGTATGATATTCAACACTGATCGCCAACATGACAGGGTCTAGAAACACCAGAGAAAAGCCTCTGGGCACCTGTGTGAGGGAGTATCTAGATTAGGTCAACAGAGGTGGAAAGACCAGCCTGGGGGTGGGCAGCACCATTCCAGAGGCTGGAAATCCTCGCTGCTTAAAAAGGAGAAAATGGGCTGGGCACCAAATTCATCACTGTCTGCTTTCTGACCATGGATGATAAGTGACCAGCTGCCTTCAGCCCTCCCACAATGCCATCCCTACCATGATGGATGGCACCTTTGAACTGTGGTCCAAAATAAGCCCATCCTCCCTTAAGTTGCTTTTGTCTGGGTGTTCTATCACAGCAACAGGAAAACTTGTACCAACAATTAACTACTAAGTAGCAACTTGTATAGTGGATTTGTTATTTTATTTTTGGTGTTGTTTTGAGACCGGGTCTCCCTGTAGCCCCAGTTGACCTGGAACTCACTATGTAGACCAGGCTGGCCTTGAACTCAGAGAGATCCACCTGCCTCTGCCTCCCAAGTGCTGGGATTAAAGGTATGCGCCACCACACCTGGCTTGTTATTTTATTTTTATTTTTTAAGATTTATTTTTTACAATGAACATGGTGGTGCATGCCTTTAATCCCAGTACTTGGGAGGCAGGCGGATCTCTGTGAGATCGAGGCCAGCCTGGTCTACATAATGAGTTCCAGGTGGGCTGGAGCTAGGGAGACCTTGTCAAAACGTTTTTTATTTTACACTGAGCATAGTGGCACATGCCTTTAATTCCAGCACTCAGGAAGCAGTGGCAGAGGCAGGCAGATGTCTGGTTCAAGGCCAGCCTAGTCTACATAGTTCTTGGTGTACGTCTGTATGTATGACTGTGTGTCTGTGCACATGTTGGCAGAGGCCAGAAGAAGGCCTCAGATCACCTTGGAGCCAGAGTTACAGGCTGTTTGTGAGTTGCCCATCATAGGTGCCAGGACCCAGGCTCTGTTGTGCCCAGAGAACGGACCCCCAAGAATAACCACGGAATCCAGAGGGCATGCAAGAACAAAGAGTCTTTATTCGGGCTTAAGCTCGGGCTCTCAGACCTCACCAACGCAATAGATCTGTGCTGAGAGCCCCAATCACAAGGGGTGGAAGCGCTTTATAGGTTGAGGGAATAACAGAGTCACACTTTGATTGGCCCAAGGAGCCCACGTGCGCCAACACACTTTTGAATTGATTGGTTATAAGGGATGCAGTCCTGGGGGCTTCTCATTGGTGGGTGCTACCCTCAGAGCTATGGAATGTTCTGACTGTTATCTGTAGAGCCAGAAGTCTCTGTTTCTACCTTATAAGGCTGCCATATGTCTGGGCTTGCTTGACCTATAGCCTCCTGGGGTGGGGGTGGCAGGTGGAGATTACTACATGCCTGGGCATGCTCAGGCTTGCCTGAAACAGCTAGTCAAAATGGGGTCAATATAGTTTGTCCTTTCAATCAAGCAATCAAGCAATTTACAGAAGTGAAAAAGAGCAGTTAGTCCTAAAGAGGGTCAGGGGTCTTGGGAGTCCAGGGCAGGGGGCCAAGGAGGAGGGCTTCACAGCTCCATGCTCTGAAAGGGCAGCAAGTGCTCTTAACTGCTGAGGCCCTCTCCAATCCAGGACTGCTGTTTTAAATGAATTAATTTTTTAAATTTAATTTCCTAAAATCAGTATTGATAAACATAACCAACATAAAAAAACCATTGGGTATCCTTGATGCTTTTTTTTGGTTTTTTGTTTTTTGTTTTTTGTCTTTTTGAGACAGGGTCTCCCTGTAGCCCCAGCTGGAACTCACTGTGTAGACCAGGCTGGCCTTGAACTCACAGAGATCCACCTGCCTCTGCCTCCCGAGTGCTGGGATTAAAGGTGTGTGCCACCATGCCCTGCTCCTTGATGCTTTTTAAGCGTTTAAAAGGATCCTGGGGAAGCTAGGGCAGAGGAAGAGCGGTCCTGAGCTTTAAAAGCTCAAAGACATAGTGTTCTATGGGAGCTCTGAACTGAGTGGTTTTTATGTGGAAACTGGACTTGCAGGCGAGTCCTTTCCTAAGTCTGGGAACAGGTCAACCCTGGGAGGGGTGGTGCTCCTGTGTGAGCCCCACAATACCAATGTCACTATAATGGAAAACAGAGAAGAGAGTAAGGGATGAGTATACCTGTGCTGAGAGACACTAGGGTTGTTTCCACCTTTGGGCTACAATCGATGTTGCTGTGGACATTGTCACGTGAACATGTGGTTGTTTGAATGAGAATGTCCTCCATAGGCTCACATGTTTGATCACTTGGCCCCAGTTGGTGGTGCTGTCTGTGGAGGTCTAGGGGGAGGTGTGACCTTGCCAGAGGAAGCACCACTGGGGGCGGGCTTTGAGAGTTCCGCTTTGCTCTTTGCTTCCTGCTCTTGCTTGAGCATGTGAGCACTCCAGCTGCCACCTGCCATGCCTCCCGCCATGATGGACTCTATCCTTTTAGAACTGCAAGTCCAATAAACTCTTCCTTCTATAAGTTTTTGGTCATGGTGCTTCATCCCAGCAACAGAAAAGTAACTAATGCAACATGTCAGGGTACGTCCAGTTCCTTGACGTTACAAAGGGGGTGGGTCTGCTGGATCGTGACATTCTACATTCTGTTCTTTGTAGGGCTGCTGACTGTTGTCACAGAGCTGCACCATGTGACATTCCCATCAGGAACAGGTGAGGGTTCTAGTAACTCCACATCCCCAACATGTGTTCTTCATTGTTTTGGCTTTGAGCTTCGTGGGGTGGTTTTTCATAGTGGTTTTGACTCACATTGTTGAGTCTCTGTTGCCTTTTGGCCATTTATAGCAGGATGCAAAACCAACACCCAAAAATCATTAGCCTTACTACATACCAGTAATACTGAGAAAGAAAGCAGGAGAAAATGTCACATTCACAGTAGCTTTTAAAAATACCTTGGAAGGGCTGGAGAGATGCTCAGAGGTTGAGAGAACTGGCTGCTCTTTCAGAGAACCTGGGTTTGGTTCCCAGCACCCACATGGTGGCTAACAACCATCTGTAACCCCAGTTCCACAGGGTCTGACACCCTCTTCTGTCCTCCATGGGCATTGCATGACACAGGTGCACTTACACACATTCAGACAATATACTCATACACATAAAATGAAAATAATAAGTAAAATATTAAAAATATCTTGGAATAAACCTAACCAAGGAAGTAAAGGACCTGTATAATGAAAAAATTTTAACTGAAGAAATTGAAGAGGACACTGGAATATGAAAAGATGTCGAGCACTCACAGACAGGCAGGATCAATACTGTGACAATGTCTGTGTTACCAAAAGAAATGTACAGATTCAATGCAGTTTTCATCAAGATTACAATGACACTGCATACACACACACACACACACACACACGCACACACACACACACAAACTATAACATCCTG
>NW_008348199.1:2192049-2207396 GCF_000622305.1 Nannospalax galili | reverse complement strand
ATCGCCATACCTGATTTCAAGATACACTACAGAATCATAGTAATAAAAACAGCCTGGTACTGGCTAGTACAAAATCCTCGACCACAGCACTATGTGCTCTGTGGCTAATTTCTTTTCCTGTGGCACTGAGGATTGAACCCAGGGCTTCCCACATGCTAGGCAAGCTCTCTACCACTGAGCTATATCCCCAGCCCTTGTTATGTATTCTGAAACAGGGCCTCACCACGTTGCCCAGACTGGCCTTAAACTCACACTTGTAACCCAGGCAGATCCTGAATTTGTAATCCTCCTGCCTCAGCCTCCCAAGTAGCTGGGATTACACGACTATGACACTGTGCCTGGATTATTTTTTTTAATTTTTTAAAATATTTTATGTTATTTTATGTATATGCCTGTATTGCCTGCATGTAGGTAAGTGCACCCATGTTGTGCAATGCCCACAGAGGACAGAAGCTGTCAGATCCCCCAGAACTGGAGTTACAGACAGTTGTTAGCTGCCATGTGAGTGCTGGGATTTGAACCCAGGTCTTCTGTAGGAATAGCCAGTGTTCTTAACCACTAAGCTATCTCTCCAGATCCCGAATTTTTTTAATATTTTATTTATGATTTTATGTGTGTGAGTGTATTGCCTGCATGTATGTAAATGCACCTATGTCGTGCAATGCCCACAGAGGTCAGAAGAAGGCATCGGATCCCCTGCAACTGGAGTTACAGATGGTTGTTAGCCACCATGTGGGTGCTGGGAATTGAACCTGGTCCTCTGCAAAAGTAGTCAGTGCTCTTAACCACTTAGCCATCTCTTCAACCCCCTGGATTAATTTTTAAATTTAGTCTTATCCATGGATATGTGACTATGAGGATCAAAAAAATGGTATAAAGACTTGGTCCTAGCTTCAGTTTCCAGGCTCTGAGGAAGGTCTTGTGACATAAACCCAGAGGTTTGATGCTGTATGTTTTAGTTTTTTGGTTTATTTTTTTCCCATCTTTACTTCAAAGTGTTTTCCTGCATTGGAAATTTTGAGGAGTTTATTTTTTACAAGGACCTAAACTCAGCTCACTTGTTTACTATCCCAATGAGACCATAACACCTATTACAGAGGGTTTTGTTCAAAAAGCAAGTTCTGAAATGAAATGGTGGCCCCAAGGGACAGTTCCAAGACTGTCTCCTCTGGAAAACCCTTCCCAGCACCCTGCTAGTTCCCTGGGATGCTCCTCAGTGGGTCTGCTTTCAGCAGGGTGGAGCCTGGATTGTGGGCTGTGCATCCTTCCCCAATCCCCTCCATCATGTACACCAGGAACTTGAGGGACTCCGCTCCCAGGAAACAGAGACCTGCAGAGAAGTTGGGTTCAGCCATGCAGGACGCCCTGCTCAGCAAGTATGTAGCCAAATTTCCATCCCCAGCACTGCCACTAAAAAGGGGAGAGGAACTATTTTTACTCTGAGGACAGCCAACTGCTTGCTCTTCCCTTGAGAATCACGAAGACACTCCAGAAGGGCAGAAAGCTGGGTGGCCACGATCCTCAGGCCACCTGCAGGTAGGTACAGGCGCTCAGAGCAGCTTCTGCACACCTGAGACAGGGCCACAGGGCCCAGCCTGCCACTGTCAGTCTGTGAAGGTGAGAGTGCTTCCGTAGGGGAGCAGAGAAACTGAAGGAGGCCTTGAGGAGTTGTGGGCTGCTCTCCAGAACAGCTGTTAATGCAGGAGGTCGCATGCCTTGAGAATGCACAGGGCTGAAGGCACCACCAGGAGACCTGACTTTGGTCCTTCTAGTGACCTCGAAAATGGAGGCAAGACTCTCCTCAGCTGCTGTCCTTAGGAGGAAAGAAGCTAAATAAAAATAAATGAGGTATAAGTAGCTCCCTTGGAAAAGCTACTGCAGTTATTTTTTTCTTGACTGAAATAGTCTGTCTCTCTCCCCCCCCCCCCGCTCTCTCTTTCTCTCTCTCTCCCTCTCTCCCTCTCGCTCTCTCCCCTTTTGGATATATACCTTGACAGATTATGTGGCAATTTTTGTTCAATCAGCCAGAAATGAGGCTGCACATTTTAAGCACTGTCACCACCAATAATTGACAATCGCTTGCAAACAGGCCATTTTCTAGACAATCTTAGGACATTGAGAGACTGTACTCGGCTCCATGTGGCCTTACCTGCTCCTGTCCCCTCCCACATGCTGATGTATTGAGCCCCTCATTTTCTTTTGTGGTAACAGGAATAAAAATCGACTTATATTGATCCTGAACAAGATTCCACAAAGTAACATTCTGGGATTTCAAATTTTAATGACTCCTGCCCTCCGAACACTGCTCTGCAACAGTCATTGTAGAAGCGCACCTTCCCCAACAGAGCCATGGTTAGAGAAGAACAATTTTAAGTCTCATCCACCTGGGCAGCAGGCTCACCCCAGGCGGTCACCAGAAGTTCTTTGCTAAGAGCCAGGATCTTACAACCACTTGTAATTAGTGCTGTTGAGCATTTAATTTGCCTTTAGTTAGGTAACAAGCATGTATTGATTACCTGATCGGAGCCAAGTGCCCGTCTTGAGCAGTATAGGAAAAGTGATGAATGGGGCACCAGCTCTGTGTATGGGCTACTCAGGGGTGAAAATATGCACTTTGGGAAGGAAATGTGAGACAGCTAAGAAATGGGGAACAGCATCGCGAAACAGGGAATTCTTCCTTTTTTCAGAATTTGGGTCTCTGAATCCTGGCACGTGCCCCTCTGTGAACAGGCACGTGTTGTCAAATCTTATCTCGGGGATGAGAATACAGTCCCAGCATTCCTTTCCTCCGGAGAGACCCAAGTGTGGCAGGGGTCCAAGACAGAGGCAGCCACCACCAGCCCGTGGCTTTATTTGGTGATGCTCCTAACATCTCAGGTAAGCACAGTGGCAGCCCAGTGAGCTAAGACTCACCTTGAGATTCTGTTTTATGGCCACAGTGTGGCAGAGGGTAGACCCAGTCTAGCAGCACCTAGAAACAGAGAGGATGGGGTGTGGCTCAGCATTCATAGCCCCTGGAGTCTGTCCTCAACACTCAAACCAAAACAAACAGCAGAAAGATTTTCTAATGGGGCACACAGTCCATCAAAGTGAGGTCAGGCCAATGTGGGCCATGGGGGTCAAGGGCATGGTGTGGGGACCTGGCCAGGATGCTTCTGTGGTCATTATATTTGTATGGAGTGGTTATCATTATTGTTATTGTTGTTATTTTATTATTATTATTATTATTATTATTATTTGTTTTGTGTGTCTGAGTATTTTTGCCGGAATGTATGTAAGTGCATCCATGTTGTGAATGCCTGCAGAGGTCAGAAGAGGGCGTCAGACCCCCTGAAACTGGAGTTAAGGATGGTTGTGAGCCACCATGTGGGTGCTGGGAACCTAACCCAGGTCCTCTACAAGAGCAGCCAGTGCTCTTAACCACTGAACCATCCTTCCAGCCCCTCTTCTTACTACTTAGCACCAAGGATAGAAAAAGAGACAGGGCACTGACCTCCTGAAGCTTCCTAAGCAGTGGTTTACCATGTCCCAGGAGACGCAATAATAAACCAGAACCAAGCCTGAAGCCCCCATGCTCTGAGTTGGCACACACTAGACTGGGTCCCCACAGGAACTGCATTCCTGGCAGAGGGACCAGTAAGACACAGAGGGTGCAACAGCCAGCCGATCCTCAGAGAAACAGAACTTCTTCCCCTCTGGAGACTGTGGCAGGGACACCAGCCAAACGGTGGCTGTTCCCAAGGTTTCTGAGGGTGCAGGTGGAGACAAAGATCTGGAGTGTGCTTCTGCAGAGACAGCCTTGCATACATGGGAATGTCCATTCAGCTGGTGGCACCCAACACCATAGGTCAAAGTAATGATGGGTTTTGAAAAAGACAAGGTACTAGGGACTTGGGAGATGGCAAAGCTGAGTTCAAGTCCCAGAACCTACATAAAAGAGCCAGGCATGGTGGTGTGGGCTTGTGACCCCAGTGTTGGGAAGGTAGAGATAGGTGTCTCTCTGGGGCTCCCTGGCCACCTAGCCCAACTGAAGTGGTGATTCAGCAAGAGACCTTGATCCAAAAAACAAGGTCAAGAGCAACTGAGGGAGACACCCAGCGTGGACCTCTGCCTCCCCATGCTGGCAAACAGAGAGAGAGAGAGAGAGAGAGAGAGAGAGAGAGAGAGAGGAGAGAGAATCTCCTGGTGGCCACAGACACACTTAGTTTTGTTTTTTTTTTTTTTCAAACAACTACTTTTAACAGAGCACGAGCTCCCTCCCGCGGTTACAGCTGGCTCCCCAGAGATCCAAGCATGAGTCAGACTGCCCTCCCATGTGGGGAGCCGGCAGAAGCCCAGCATCCTCAGAGACGGTGACCACGGGCACGCTGTGCAGCAGGTGCCTCTGGGACTGGCTTTTTCCTGCTGGCCCCATCCCCATTGGCCTACAGAGCCACTGTCCTGCTGCTCAGTCACCTCTCCAGAGCAAAGTCACAGGGGGCCTAAGGTGAGGGGGCTTGACCTTGGGACACCTGGTCTGAGACGGAAAGAGCTCTCCTCATGATCCCAGGACCAGTAGCAGATCTGGAATCTCAACCAGGGCTGGGGGACTCCTGGTAAGGAAACAGCCTGTCCTCGCTTTCCCAAACTGTCTTTCCCCCAGGGGCCTCCCATGCTATTTTGACTTGGCTCACACCCAGCAGTCTCCCCATCCTCCCTCAGGTTGCAGGCTCTGAACCTCTAAGGTGTTCACAAAACTCTCCTTCAAGGCTCCTTTCAGCTGCCTGGATAGTGTGTGTTTTGATGGGCAGAGAAATAATCTCTGTGGAAGAGAGGGAGGGGCTTAGAGGTTAACAAAGCTGAAGGGGAGCTCATGAGGGACTAGGGTGTTGGAGGGAGTGACTAAGTGTCTAGCACCCAGCCAAGGGCCTTACCATAGCAGGTGCTCAGTAAGCAAGATGGGGGGAGGAGGGAGAGGCAGGTGGAATGCCTTAGGAGGGGTCCAGAGAATCCATGGCACCATGTTCTGGGCTTGAGAACACAAGCAGGGGGCAGGGAGGAGAAGCAGCACCAGGCTCACAGTCTCCCTGGGATCTAGGTATGGGAAGTCAGTGACTTCCATACCCCATGGAGAAGAACCTGACCTGAGCAGGAGTGAGGCCGACACAGGAACCTGGCCTGGGTTTACTGGCTCACCAACAGCACTGGTCAGAAGATGCTGGGCTCTGAGGTGTAGCAACATTCACTCATTAGCCCTTGGTTACACCTGTCCCAGCTTCCCATGGGCCGGGGGGGGGGGGGCTCCGAGGGTCAGCGAAGCCTGGAGAGGGCTGTTGTCTGAGTGGAGGTGTCCAGGTCATGAGGAATGCTCGGCTGCTAGGGATATCACAGAGGCCATCCTCTGTCTTTACCCAGAATGAGGTGCTACCCTGTCCTAAATCACACAGTGTACAAAATCGCACAAACACACTGTGTTGGGACAGATCAAGTCTTAAGCGGAGCAGGGCTGGCTGCAAGGAGGCCACAGACCCTTCCTGGCAGAAAGGAAGGTGGATAAAGACCATCCCACACTGAGATCCCCAGCACCAAGCCTACACTTGGAGCTGTCTGTGACAGCAGAGTAGGGTCTCCCCACAGTGCTGGAAGCAAAGCCACCCTCACCCCAAACCAGGCTATGAGCCGGTGATCTTATCATGGCCACCAGGGGGCGATGGCTGGCCAGCAGCATGGGGCAGCACAAGAGACACTTGGTAAGGGTTTTGTTTTAGGTTTTAGCTTTGTGCAGAGACTCAAGTCTGCTGGTGGAGGTGGGATGAGAGAAGGCAAAGGACTCAACTCTCAGGTGGAGAAAAGTAAGTTTAATTCTAAGAGTGGCTCTTTATACCTGATGAGCAGGGGCAGCCAAGGATACAGCGTGCAAAACATAAATCAAGCAAAGTTCAAAGTAAAGAGTGTTTTTCTTTTCTGTTACTAACCGAACTCTCCCAGAGCTCTAGTCCGTGAGAAAGGAAAACACAAGCCCATCCTCTGTCATTCTTACTGTCCCAAGGCGGAGTTCTGCCCTGACCAGGAGGCGGAGTTCTGCCCATGACCGGGAGGCGATGCTCCACCAGTGTCCATCCTCTTGTTCTCAAGAGACAGCTGGGCTCGATCTTGTCTTTGATTCACCTTCTGCAGAACTGAGCTCCATCAGCTTTGATTGTGTTTGTTTTTTCTGAGATAGGGCTTCACTGCCACCCACGTTGACCTTGAACTCTCAATCCTCCTGC
Source organism: Nannospalax galili (assembly GCF_000622305.1). Classification (NCBI taxonomy): domain Eukaryota; kingdom Metazoa; phylum Chordata; class Mammalia; order Rodentia; family Spalacidae; genus Nannospalax; species Nannospalax galili. Next base: position 2,201,148 of record NW_008348199.1, on the reverse strand, counting down.
CTCAGCCTGCTGACTGCTGGGATTAGAGCTAGTGCCTCTACTCCAGCCAGCACTGGAGCCCAAGCCAGGCAGACTGAGGAGGTGGAGATGCTGGTTCCATAGAAATTTCTCCCTCCATTTCTCCTTTCTCTGTCCATCCTTCATTTTACTTCTGTTTACAAGAAGTCAAAAGTCAATGAGGAAGCTGGGGCATGGGGGCTTGAACCCTCATAAAGTTCTGCTTTATCAAAACCCACCCCAGGCCAAGCATGGTGGCACAAGTCTTTAATCCTAATACTCTGGGGAATGGGGGGACAGGGGCAGGCAGATCTCTGTGAGATCAAGACTGGCCTGGTCTATAGTAAGTTCCAAGTCAGCTGGGGCTACAGGGAGACCCTGTCTCAAAAAGACAAAAAGGGGGTGCTGGAAAGATGGCTCAGCAGTTAAGAGCACTGACTGCTCTTGCAGAGGACCCGGGTTCAATTCCCAGCACCCACATGGCAGCTAGAAACCATCCTTGACTGCAGTTCCAGGGGAATCCGAAGCCCTCTTCCGACCTCCACAGCATTGCACCACATTGGTACACTCACATACATGCAGGCAATACACTCATACACATAAAATAAAAATACATTTTTTTGGTCTTTTTGAGACAGGGTCTCCCTGTAGCCCCAGCTGTCCTGGAACTCGCCATGTAGACCAGGCTGGCCTTGAACTCACAGAGATCTGCCTGCTTCTGCCCCCTGAGTGCTGGGATTAAAGGCATGCGCCACCACGCCCAGCAAATAAAATATTTTTTAAAAGGCAGGCAGGGGGTCTGGAGAGACGGCTCAGCAGTTAAGAGCACTGGCTGCTCTTGCAGAGGACACAGGTTCAGTTTCCAGGACCCACATGGTGGCTAGCAAATGTCCCGAACTCTAGTTTCTGGGGTTCAACACCCTCTTCTGACTTCCACAGGCACTGCACAACATGCACGCACTTACATACATGCAGGCGATACACTCATACACATAAAAATAATGAATATTTTTTAAAGACAAAAAAAACCCCACCCCAGGCCATTTCCCCTGGCTGCCAGGCCCAGGGGACAGGGCAGGAATGGGGGGTCCACTCCCTCAAGGACGACCAGGGACCAGTTTCAATCCAGCACACACACCACACCAGCAGGGAAGGTGTCTTTATTAAAGATGTAAGCAACACAGAAGTACCGTGTGCAATGCTCCACAACATCAGACACAACAGGAAGGCAGAGCCACGCTCACTGCACAGAGCCATGTGCCCGGCCCTGCCACGTGTCCGGCCCTACACGAGCTTTTCCCTGGACAAGGGACCCCAATGGACCTGCTTCAGAGACAGCCTATAGCAGGCCCCTTCCATAGAGTGAGCCTCCCACCACCATGCTGGGCTTTTCTCAGTCACGCAGGGAACAGACAAGCGTGGTGGTCCCTGTTTGTGAACTCGCTGGCTGCCGGCACACCTGTCATCTGGCCATCTTGCCATCACTTCAGCTAAATCTAGGCCAGAAGACAGAGTGGATAGAGGAGTAACACACAAGCTTTGCTCCCTCAGACACTCCGTATGGCTGAGACGCCAAGACAAACAAGCAGGTTTGCCAATTCCACCTGTGTGAAGGAGGCTGTTCAACCTGCAGACTGGGTCAGCTAGCTGACAGTCTGGCATTTGAGTGACACTGACCGGGAATCCCAGAACCATGCTATAAGGCTGTGGCCAATTCTCCATGCAGTTCTGGGTCTGTGTGGACACTACACATACCACTAAAGCCTTCAGATGCCACACGTGGCCTCAGGCCAGCTTTCCTCCTGGAACATTCCTCAAGCTCTTCTGTGCTGTGCTTAAAGAGCTTCCTGCTGGAGGTGTCTCTGAAAATGACTTGGGACAGGTCCTGTTAGGTGACGGGAAGGCTCAGAGGACTAACTCCACAGGACAGACCCACCTCTCCATCTCCCTCCAAGTGGTCCCAGTGTGCCTTAGAGAAAGGCCTGCTAAAACAACAAACCCTGAGTACTTCCTACCAGCCTGCATGGCTCATTCTTGCTTCCCGTTGGAAATGGACTTGTGTTTGGTTGACTGACGTTTATTTAGATTTCCAGTGTAAAGCTCTATAAAATACAATGAGTAACGTGGGGTACAGGGCAGAGATTCGAGCTGCCTGTGGCATGGAGACTCGAATGCCACAGGCCAGGCTGCTGTGCGTGGTATCATCACACTCCTCAGCTCTCTCCACGGGTTTGTCCCCCTGTTGTTTCCACGCAGCTTCCAGAGTGTGTCCAGCAAGGAATAAACAAACGCAAACAGGACTTTTAGCTAGCAGAGCGTCTGGAAACCGTGAGCATGCAAGTTCGCGGTTTCTATTATTATAAATAAAAGTCAAACGTGAGGTCGCACTTCCCCATCTTCTGTTTATACACTAGGTCAAACTTCTCATTCATGGAGACGGTGAAGATGTCCTTCCACAGCCCGACTCTGCCTGCAACACAGAGCACAGCTTTCTGTGTTCACCAGCTTCGGGACAAGAGAAAGCCTTGGGAATGGATCTGGAAGCCTCCAGATCTATTCCTTGACCCTTCTGAACTTGGACTACAGGGTGGGATGAGGTACCTGAGGTACAGAGCACGTGGGTCTTGCATATGGAGGAACAGGAATGGAACCAACTTCCCTACATCAGGAGTGAGGTACAGCCACCTGCTGCCCCTTACCCGCCCAGGCCTCACACAGACCCACCCCTACAGCCACCTGCTGCCCCTTACCCGCCCAGGCCTCACCCAGCCCCCCACCTCCAGCCACCTGCTGCCCCTTACCCGCCCAGGCCTCACCCAGCCCCCCACCTCCAGCCACCTGCTGCCCCTTACCCGCCCAGGCCTCACCCAGCCCCCCACCTCCAGCCACCTGCTGCCCCTTACCCGCCCAGGCCTCACCCAGCCCCCCACCTCCAGCCACCTGCTGCCCCTTACCCGCCCAGGCCTCACCCAGCCCCCCACCTCCAGCCACCTGCTGCCCCTTACCCGCCCAGGCCTCACCCAGCCCCCCACCTCCAGCCACCTGCTGCCCCTTACCCGCCCAGGCCTCACCCAGCCCCCCACCTCCAGCCACCTGCTGCCCCTTACCCGCCCAGGCCTCACCCAGCCCCCCACCTCCAGCCACCTGCTGCCCCTTACCCGCCCAGGCCTCACCCAGCCCCCCACCTCCAGCCACCTGCTGCCCCTTACCCGCCCAGGCCTCACCCAGCCCCCCACCTCCAGCCACCTGCTGCCCCTTACCCGCCCAGGCCTCACCCAGCCCCCCACCTCCAGCCACCTGCTGCCCCTTACCCGCCCAGGCCTCACCCAGCCCCCCACCTCCAGCCACCTGCTGCCCCTTACCCGCCCAGGCCTCACCCAGCCCCCCACCTCCAGCCACCTGCTGCCCCTTACCCGCCCAGGCCTCACACAGACCCACACCTACAGGCCACTGGGAGGGATGTCACCTCTTGCTTCAGGTTCAGCCCTGGAGGGACTCAGTAGCCCTGCTAGAGAGGAGGTCCTGTGGAGCAGAGTTCTGTGCTCTGAGGAGTAGGGAGACCTTGACTCAGCTCCACAGTGCTGCCTTCTGTTAGGAAACCACCTGCCTCTGGGGAATTTAATAAATGAAAAGATTACCCCAAGGGCCAGAGCAAGAAGCCCACCTGAATAGGGTCAAAGGTGGAAATTTCTAGAAGTCTGAGCTCAGAACTCTGGGGAGGTCTTAAAGTGAATAGAAGATCTATGGCATAAGCTAGCTTTCGGGGCCAGACAGAGAATGTGCCACGCCTCACTTGCAGCTGCTCTGCACCTCGACCCCGGACTGAGTCTCATACTGTCCAGGCTGCTATCCAAGCTGATCAGAACCAGACCTCAGCCTGGGAGCTCAAAGGGGTGCTGGGTCATAAGCTAACATGCAGACCCTGGGTTTAGAGGGAAAGAAAAGAACTAAAAATGATGATGGAAATGGGGACCCCATTTTTCCTGTGGATGACAAAACCTCCCAGGGTCAGGTCCCATATCAATTGATAGTCATCCTCCATAGTTAAGATTAAGATTCCAAGCCTCCTACCAATGGGAGCAGCAAACAGGTATTGGGGTGGCTCTGGGCTTTTAAACCAGCTCCTTGGGGACAGAGTGTTCTGTGAAGAATTCTCTCTGCTTTCGGCAGCTCTGAGGTCAAAGCTCTGTCTCCAGCAAACAGCCTTCCCTCAGCTCTTAACAGCCACCCTGTCCCAGCAGGACTTGAGGCATGCAGCAAACGCTGAGCTACAATTCCTGATGCGTCAAGACTTTCTCTTCGGTAACAAAAAATGATCTATTCATGTTGGGAAAAAAACAAAAACAAAAACAGGTTTGCCGCCTTCTAATGACACTATAGGGACCAAATTAGAAGTTTCTAGACCAACCACACCATAAATATATTTCTTCATGATTATTTTTCTCAGATGAGAGGCATCATAGGAGTCACCCACCTGGTTTATGATTTGGAATCAAGACAACTTATGCTGTGATATGAATCAAATTTAAGCAATGCAGCTGGCTCCCCAATCCCCTGTATCCTCACCCGCCTCAAGGGGATCTTCTGAGCAAAGAGGCAATGTGCTAAAAGAAAACAAAACCACAGAACTGAAATAAAGCCAGACCAAAGCTGACAGTGAGAGCGGGTGCCTCTGAAGGAGGTGGACATGCAGAAGCACACTCACACCGGTGTGCACACTCACACCCAGCGTCCACACGCACACCCCCGATGTGCACACTCACACCCGTGTGCACACTCACACCCGTGTGCACACTCACACCCGTGTGCACACTCACACCCGTGTGCACACTCACACCCGATGTGCACACTCACACCGGTGTGCACACTCACACCCAGCGTCCACACGCACACCCCCGATGTGCACACTCACACCGGTGTACACACTCACACCCAGTGTCCACACACACATCCCCGATGTGCACACTCACACCGGTGTGCACACTCACACCCAGCGTCCACACGCACACACCTGATGTGCACACTCACACCCAGTGTCCACACACACCCGGTGTGCACACTCAAACCCGGTGTCCACACTCACACCCGATGTGCACACATACAGACTGTACACATTGCACATGAACCCAAAGTACAGCTGAGGAGATGGTCACGGACTAGGATAAAAAAAAATAGTAAAAGAAAAATGGAAAAAAATGGCAAATAAATTCGAGATAATAAACGCTTGTGAAGATGCAGCCAGGAAACACATCACAAGGGAAGGGATTGGTGAGCTTCCCAGAAGAGCAGACTGCTTGGCATGTACAAGGACCAGCTTGGGCACCTGACCCCCTGAACTGCCTTTGGGACCCATTAGCTGGCTTTTAGAGGAAGGCCTAGAGGACCTGGCCGCTCCAGCACTGAGCAAAGTCACATCTGGGGGTGGGGGGTAGTCAGGCTGAAACCAGAGTCGCTCCTCCCCACCTTGAGCACTGCCCCTCCATCCTACAAGGTGGTGGAAGAGGAGTCCACGGTCACAGGCTCTCCCCTCATGTCTCCTCATTCAGTCCACACTGCTAATAACCGGCTTCACATGTGTTACAGCATACTTACCTGCAAGGTCTTGTGGGGGTTGCTATCTGGAGACTCCAGCAGGTAGCCCATGGCCTGAAGGGCCAGGAGGGTACCCCAAGGCCCTGGGAGGACGCCCACCTGGAATATCGCTCCCTAAGTCAGCTGCCCGAAAATCCTCTTGCTGCCAAGGATGTGCCCTGCACCCTCTGGGCCACCTCCACAGTGCCTGCTCTGCCTACCCATGTTTTCCTGCCCTGAGTCCTGGCCATTCATCCCCTGTGCTGCTTGTATGCAGAAGACCTTCCCTTGGTCAGCATCCTCTGGGTAAAGGAGGAGAGAGGGCGTCTCCCCACACAGCACCCATCTTCCCATTCCTGTGGCTCACACCCCCCACATCCCGTGGAAGGCTGCCAAGTACATGGCCTGCCTTTTGCTGTGAAACACCCTGACACCACAGCCCTGCCCTGTGTCTGAGCTGTGTGGCATCCGATTTTGGCCACAGGGAAGGGCTCTGTGTAAACACGCCTTGCCCAGAGCCCATGCCAGCCTTACTGACTGCCCTTGCGGCATCACAAGTGCGGGTAGGCAGGGCACATCATTGGTCAGCAAGTGCCCGGGCAAAGCAAGAGGGCACAGGCCAGCAAGGATTACCATCCAAAAGAGAAATCAGTCCAGAAAGTCGTAGACAAAGAGGACCCAAGCAGTGAGCAGGGACGGGACACATACCTCGGCCCACAGGCAGAGCCTCTGCATTGCAGCACTGGTCTACCAGCTGGTGACAGTGTTCGATGAGGGATTCCAACTGGGCCTTGTCACAGGACACACCCAGGAATCTGGCCAGCTGCTCCACCATGGTCACCAGGTCCTGGAAGACAAGGACAGAGAAGAAAGCATCCCGTCAGAGGCGATGCCGGGGACAGCACTGACAGCTTCCTTCCCTGGTGCTCTGGAAAAGAGCCGGCGGGGGGGGGTACAGTATTGTCTAAGGCACTCAGCTCCCAAGCTACTGGTCTTGTATTCAAACCACGGCCCTGAGGGAGGGCAGGAGTCGGGATGTAGACAGGAGGTCTTGAGAGCTGTGGTGCATGTATAAACAACAACAGTAAGTAGGAATGTCTGTCACCAGCAAGACTAGCTGTCACTAGCCACAGGAATCCACTGATCCCCACATATCCCTGAGAAGCCAATGCCCCACCCATCTCACCTGCAGGAAGGGGGTCTGGCAAAGCGAGAGCCTACTAAGCTTGCTCACCGGACAAAGCCATTTCTGGGCCCCACGATGCCCACTCCCGAAGATGGAACACAGCTGAGGCAAGCACGCCTGCTCCTTGTGGCGGCCACTTCCTCCCTGGAAATACCCAGGCTCCTCCTATCCCCAGTGGGATCCCTGAACTGTCTTCCAGAGCCTGCTGGCAGCTGCCCGTTAGGGAAATGTAGGAGGCCTTTTCCCCTCCAGAAAAGCTCTAAAACAAATCTGCACCCTGAAGCAGGTGTTTCCTCTATTGAATTGGCCTGTGGGCATGTCTGTGAGGCATTTTCTTGATTGTTGCGTGATGTGGGAGGGCCCTGCACACTATGGATGGTGCCACCCCTGGACCTTGGGTTGTATAAGAAAGCAGGCTGAGCACGGGTCAGAGGAGCAGACAGTAATCAGTGTTCCTCCGTGGTCTGTGCTTCAGCTCATGCCCCCAGCTTCCTGCCCTGACTTTCTGTCTTGGTCTCCCTTGATAATGGAGTGTGGGCTATATAAGCCAAATAAACCTTCTCTTTGGTTTTGGTCAGAGTATTTTATCACAGCAATAGAAAGCTAACTAAGAAAGATGGGTCAGTTAAGAGCGCATACTGCTCTTGCAAAGGAACTAGGTTTGGTTCCCAGCACCCACATTGGATAGTCAGAAGTACCTGTAACTCAAGCTCCAAGAGGATCCAATGCCTCTGACCTCCACGGGCACCCGCACTCCCATGCACACACACGCACTCCCATGCACGCACGCGCACACACACACACACACACACAATTAAAAGTAACCTGACCCCCACACTCACATACACATACTCCCCTCCCATACACACACAATTTAAAGTTACAGTAAATCTTTTTTAAAGGGTAGCAAGCAATTCTGTCATTGTAGTCCAGCTTTCAGAGGGAACAATGTGGTTCTCCTGGGACCCTGGTGAGTCCCCTAGATGGGTTTATCATAACAGAGCCTGACCCCTGAGCCCCTCTCTGGTTTCCTATCTCCCTCTCCCACCCTCTACTTCCATGACACCATCACCACGATGTGATATGGCCAAGAAGCCCTCACCAGAGGTCAGCCAGTGCAGGCACCATGAACCTCCAAAACCATAAACTGAACTGGCATCTCTGGTTTTTACAAAATATCAAGATTCAGGGGTTTTATTATAAACTGAAAGCTGACTAATGCACTGTGTGAGAATGCCAGGGAGCCTCAGATGGGCTTTGCTGGAACACTGACTGTCGAGCTGGTGCAGCAGCTCCAACAAGAGCAGGTAAGAGGTCTTGGCTCTGATCAGACAGCATCAGGCCCGAACACCCTACTGAGAAGCCAGAAAGAGATATGACAAATGAGCTAGCCTCCAAGACTGAGGCAGTGTTCTGGCTTTAAGCTCACATAAGCCTTGCGTCCTGTTTCCTGGAGGCTTGATCCTGAATGTTTTGGTCCCTCCACTGAGTAACGTTGTTCCAAAAAGAACCTTCAGACTGCGACAGGCATCCCCAGTGGGTGTGTGGTGCTGCTGGCTACACTGGATATGCTCACTGTCACCACCTTATAAGAGAGCCCTCACCTGACCCTGAGCAGTGGACGTCCCACCACCATGTCACAGGGGGCAACGGAACAAACAGCTGCCAACTTAACATGCCTAGTTTCCAGGAACAATGCAAATACACAGGAGCTGCTGTCTACCAAGACACAAGGAGGTGACCACAGTCTATTCACAGCTACCTCAGAGGCCAGCAGCACAGAAGGGACTGGACCTTCTGTAGGGGGCATTGCATGAACACAGAAGGACATACTTCTGTCACATGACAAGTCTCACCATCTCCAGATACCTCAGCACACAGAGCACATGCAGGGGCTCAAAGGAGGGCAACATGCAGTTGGAGAGCTGGTTCAGCAGTTAAGAGCACTGGTTGCTCCCGCGGAGGTCCTTGGTTCAGAACCCAGCACCCACATGGCAGCTAACAATTGTCCTTAACTCCAGTTCCAGGGGATCCAGTGTCCTCTTTTGTCCTCCACAGGCTCCTGCACACATGCGGTATGCATAAACTCATTCACACAACACACACTAATAAATTGGGGAGAGGGGGATGGAGAGATGGCCCAGAGGTTAAAAGCACTGACTGCTCTTGCAGAGGATCTGGGTTCAATTCCCAGCACTCACATGGCAGCTAAAAACTGTCCATAACTCCAGTTCCAGGGGTCTGACGCCTTCATCTGACCTCTGTGGGCATTGCATGACATAGGTGCACTTACATGCAGAAAATATACCCATATACACAAAATAAGATAAAAATATTTTAAGATG
>NW_008348199.1:2147166-2191740 GCF_000622305.1 Nannospalax galili | reverse complement strand
GAGGAGGAGGAGGAGGAGGTAGGCAGCACCAGCACGTGATGGTTTGACTGAGATATCAGACCTAGGCACTGAAGTTTGGTCCCAGCTGGTGATACTATTTTAAGAGAAAATAGAAACTTCAGGAAGTGGGACCTAGGTGGAGGAAGTACTCACTGAGGTGGGCCTTTGAAAGATACTCAGTCTCTAGTCCCTCCCATCTCTCTGCTTTCTGTCCTGAGGTGAGCAGCCCCCATCTCACCACAGAGTCAGAATCAACAAGCCAAAACCTAATGCCCTGAGTCTCTGAAACCACAAGCTAAAAATGAACCTTTCTTAAGTTGCTTGTGTCAGGTGTTTTGTCACAGGAACACAAAGGTAACTGACACAACCAAGCTGAGGTGAGAGAGGTCAGGATAAAAGTTCCCCTGGGAAAAACCTAGAACATTCTAGGCCTGAGGTGCTCACACCAGTATTCCAAGTTGGCAAATGGCTTGCATAAGCATGAGGCCCGGGTTAACCTCCCCCAGTGCTGGGGGCAGGCCGGTATCACCTCCCATTCTGAGCCCTGGGGAGGTCATGAGGTCATAGCCTTGGCCTGAACAGTCCAAGTCCAGTGTCCAGGCTGCTCCACAGCACCACAGCCTCCCAGAGGGCTGAGGCAGAGCCAGGCATCCTTTCCTCTACTGCACCGACCTCAGTCCGAGAGGCGCCTCGCTGTCCTGTGGCCTGGCCCTGGCAAGGTGGAGCCTCAGTGGCCTGCTTCGTGGTCCCTACCACAGGCCATGGAGGAGCCGCACCAGAACTGCATTAAGTCCTGCAGCAGGACACACATACAGCTCATTTCTACACGCAGGTCAAGCCCAGGAGGCTACATGCATGAAAGCAAGGGCCACCTGCAGACATAGGCCGCAGTGCTTAAATGCCCTGAGGTATGCAGATGAAACCAGGGCTTGTGCAACATGAGCCGGGCCCACCCCTCTGCCCATCCCGGGATGCTCTCCTGTAATTCTCTTGCACTTAGGCCTCCAATCCACCCAGAACCTTCCTGTGGGTGCAGGGCCAAACAGAGGGCTGGCCTTGCTACCCTGGGGTTCTCAGCTGCCTGTAGCAGTTAATGAGGCTGTCAATCAGGCGCCTATGGCCGCCCCCTGCAGCTTCCTAGCAGGCAGCTGGGTCCCTCCCAGTGGGGGACTCTCTGCAAGGTGGCCTAGGGCTCATGGACCCCAAACGTATGAGCCCAGCCCAGAGACGCTGCAGAGGGATCAGTGAGAACAGGCACTGAAAGGCAGGTGGTCAGCAAGCCATACAGCTCCCCTGCCTCTCAGCTGCCACATGGTCCTTCTCTGTGCTTAGGAGCTGTCATCCACTTCCCCTCTACATATGCAGGAGCTCCCCGCCTCACCCAGTGCCTCCCTCCATGTCCCTATCAGATTTCCAAGGTCAAGCCCAAGTCCACGCAGGGCTGCCATCCTCTCCAATGTCACCTTGGCTTCCTCTCCCTCCTGTTCCAGCTCCTCCCATGAACCACCACACTTCCCATCCCCCCAATGTAGTGGGCAGTGCACCTCTACTTGGCCGTGGTCTGCAGGATGTGGCACTCCCATAGGACACATGAACCTGGTTCCTCTGTACACAGGCCTGTGCACCCCTAGGGACTACACTGCAGGGCGGCAGCATCCCTGGCTCCAGCAGCTTCAATCCTCAGTGCCTCAGAACATAGGGTAGGTGTTTCCATGCTGGAGGTCACTCACTCAACAAGTGCTAAGAGCCTGTCAGGTGGTGATGCAAGCACATGGACAGGCAGACTAAAACCCCATCCCACAGAGGCCTTTCCAGTAGGAAAGAATGAATCAAAACACAATCTACAGGGCTGGAGAGATGGCTCAGTGGTTAAGAGCACGGGCTGCTCTTGCAGAGAATCAGAGCTCAATTCCTACAACCGTAGTAACTCCAGTTCCAGGGGATCCGACGCCCTCTCTGACCTCCATGGGCATCACATGACATGGGTGCACTTACACACATGCAGGTAATACACTCATACACATAAAATAAAAATAACAAAATAATTTTTAAAACACAAACTACATTCAAGACAAACACTCTGGAAGAAAATTAAGCAGAAAGGCAAAGTTTTGGAAGAAGGTCCAGGAGGCCACTGACGAGGTAGCTGTGAGCAGACAAGAAAGAGGTGAGAGGGCGGCCCATGTGGGCATCTGAAGAACATTCTAGATGCGCTAAGCATGCACAGACCATCAGACAGAAGCTGGAGCAACAGAAAGGCAGGCAGGATGGTTAAGGCATCTGAACACCAAGGACCACTGGAGGAGCCTGACAACAACCCACCAGCTGAGGACAGACCTGACATGTTTTAGCAACAGTGGGCACAGCTGCTCTGCTAAGAGAATGTGTCAGACAGGCTGGGGAGGGAGTCTGTGCAGGACCACACACAGTAATGGGCTGGGGAGACACAGGGGTGCAAGACAGACAGGCAGGGCAGGGTACAAATGGTCCAATAAATGTGGTAATCACAGGCACAGCCAACAGGACTTGGGAAATAGATGCACGGTGTGAAAGACACATTGGGAAGATCAGGGAATTCTGCCTGGGCAATGTTTGGGGGAGGGTGGAGTGGGCTGCCATAAATTCAGATGGAGGCTATGGAGGCCTTATGAGATAGCATCAGGGCACATTAAGTATGAGGAGTTGTTCCTCAGATGTCCATGCAGACAAGTGTCTGGGCAGATCCACAACCAGTTGCTGCGCAGAGTGGCTATGGTATTCCAACCTCAGCAAATGGATGAGACCCCAGGGGAGTGAGAAGGAGAGAGATAAGAGACCAAGCCAGGGCATGAGCCCTGCAATGAGAGGTCATCTGTGGTAGAAAGGGAGACAGAAGAGACACAGGGGACCAGGGTGCCAACCTGGAACCAGGGGAAGGAAGGGAGGGAGCATGACAAATGTCACTAGAAGGCTGGGTGACAGGAACCCAAAGCTCGTCACTGACCGTAGCAATGTGAGAGGTCACTGGGAAACATGACAGAGAAGCCGGGAAGTGACACAACCAGGGCAGCAGCAGTTTGGACAGGGTGAGGAGGAGAGGAAGGAAATCACAGTGAAGAAAGGATAGGACAGTGAGGGGGCGAGAGGTCAAGCCAGGTATGCTCTGGGCAAAGAAAAAAGACATCAGGCTGGAGAGATGGCTCAGCGGTTAAGAGCACTGACTGCTCTTACAGAGGACCCCGGTTCAATTCCAAGCACCCTCATAGCAGCTAACAACCAGTTCTGAGGGATTGGATGCCCTCTTCTGACCTCCGTGGGCATCTGCATGACACAGGGCACTCACACACATGCAGGCAATACACTCATACACATAAAATTAAGTTTTTAAAATGTTTTAAAGAAGAAAAAGACATCAGTGCACGCTTACACAGCAGTGCAGAACCTAGAAGATGTGGCTGCCCCAGCCTATGATGTGCTCACAAGTCAAGTGTTGCCCAGCACCTGCACATGTGGCAGACACTTCAGGGTCCACTACCCCCTCATCTCCTGGCCCTGCCCAACACAGCCTGCACACAGCAACTTCACATCCACACCAGCCATGGCAATGTCCTCCCTAAGCTCCCACTGTCATCCACATGAGCTTGTAACAATGCCATTCCCTGAGCAGCTGGCTGGCAAGGGGAGGGGACACTACAGGCCAACACACAGGACCACCAGCATCCAGAAAGCAGCTTCCAAAAGCAAAGGGACTCATCTATACCAGCATACTGTCACCAGGGTCATGGCGTTGGTGCAGCAGATGGAACCACGTGTAACCAAGGCTCTACTTCTGTTAAGACAGGAAAGCCACAGCACTGGATCACATGACCCAGTTCACACCCTGTCCTGGCAACCAGTCATATACTGGACTGGGGACTCCGGCCCAAGACTCCTCTATGGTCCACATACATCCCTGGACACGGAGACTGGAGGAGTTGTGCAGGCCCTCTGGCGCCAGCTGGCTCTGAATAGCAGCTCTGTGCCCTAAAGGGCTGCAGCACCACTGACAGCGCTGGCACTTTGGACAGCTCCAGGGCGCCCGCCAGCCCCAGCACCGTGGACAGCGGCTTCCCCATCACTCACCCTGTGCATGTCTTCGTACTTGAGGAAAAGCACGTTCGAGTCCATACGATGCTCCCAGAACTCCTGCACGTGCTCAAACCAGGAGCCATAGCCCACTGTGGAGACAGGAACGGGACAGCTGGGGAGGGGACTGAGCAGGACGGGGGCACCCTGCCCCCACAGGCTGCCCTCCTCCTGCCCAGCTGCTGTTAAGGAGGACTGCAGAGGCTTCTGCAAGGAAGAGTGCACTAGAGACCCCTCAGCCTCCTGCTCCAGCCTCCCTCTCCCACCAACATCCCCTCACCTCTACCCAGACCACGTATGGATGACATAAAGACCTGACAAGGCAGGAGGGCTCTGAGAACAAGCTGTGTAGCCTACAGGGTCAGTGAAAATGATGCCTGGAGGAACCATGACAGAGCACCAGGTGGAGTTAGGGGTGGGGTGGATGAGGGACGCTTTAAGACATTCCATAATGTAGGTCCACATTCCTAGTAGCAAGTACTGACATCCATCTCTTCAGCTACACTGCACAGCCCTGTGGAGGGTCCTTGTGCCACACCTCCAAGGGTGCCATGGTAATGGAGGTGGGTCCCCATGAGATGCTGTACAAGAGAGGCACCCAGACCCCGCTGAGCATCAAGAATGAGGAAAGCTGGGTGAGAAGCAGGGGAGGGAATGGGGCCCTGTGGGACCCATCCTCCAGGTCACCTGTAAGCTCCTTAGCTGAGGACCTGTACTGGGGTCCCAGCACACCCGACTCACACACTCTTCTAAGCAAACCTGCTCCCTTTACAGAGGGCTGAGTCTTGGGAAGGTCACAGTGGGTCACTGGAGCCAGGACAGAGAGACCCAGGTCTCCTGGTTCATGTGCTCAGCTGTAGCTAAGTATACACAGATGAAGCTGAGGGGCAGGAGGAAGGCAAGCTGCCTGGGAAGAGACGGAGGAACACACAGGACTTCCAGATGACCGGGACCCTACTGGGCCACGTGGACACTGAACAGGAGAGGCCAGCCAGGACCATGAGCCCAGCAAGCCATGTCTGACTGTTAGTTACCAGGGAGATCAAAAGTACCCCATCACCTCTATACCTGAGGTCCCAGAAGAAAGGGACATGTGTGGGCTGGTGGGAGCCAAGCTCTCCAGAAAGGGGGAGCCCTGCCATGACCCCGTTTCTCTATACACTTCAATCTGCTCAGATGGTGAAACCACTCACCCAAGGACTGTGGGAAGTCACAGTTCAATGCAGCCCCCTGCCTGTGGAGCACACCCCTACCCTGTGCAGGTCAGAGACTACCCACAGAGCACTGCTGACACAGCATCTGTCACAGTGACCCTGGCCAGAGGGTCCCCCACGCTGCATGTGTTACGGGGAGACTGTCCATAGAGCACCACACTGTGTTAGTGACTCTGCAGTGTCCCACACAGCAAGTTACCTGGTTTGGGCATCTCTCAACCCCAGCCCTGGAGTCTCGAGCCACCACCATCTTAATGTGGATCTTCCTCGCAGCGGCTAGCCACTCTGTTCAATCCTCTGCTGTTTCTTAGTGCTCGGGACATTGAATCCAGGGCCAGACACGTGGGCAAGCGTGCTATCACTGGGCTGCACACCTTGCTCTCTCTCTGCTTATCATTTTGAGCTGCAGCAATGCTCAGAAGGGACTAGACAACTGTGGATCTCCAGGCCCCTGTGAGTTTCCAACAGTTTTCTAGCCCTGTCTACAGTTAGCCTGGGCAGGAAACTCATGGAGGTGGCCCCCAGGATTGCTGCACTCGGGCATTACGTTCCTGAACTCTGCCACACACCTCCTCATCATCTTGCTTCACGGCCTCCCTACAGGACTCCAGATAACCCATACTGTGCATGAAGAATAGCAAGTGTGTTTTCATATCCGGGCCTGGGGTAATCTCGGTGTGGACTCGGTGAAATTGCAATACGACCCTCTTCGCACATGTCTGAGTATGCACCACACTGCCTGCTTGCCAGCCAGAAGACCCACAGTAGCATGAGAGGCCCCAGGGCAAGATGGGAACAAAACCATATGAAGGAACTGCTGCCAGGGCTCCAAAGTGTTAGAGAGCCTGACGGGACGAAAATAACCAAGGTCTGTAAGAGATGAGACTGCTTCCTCTACAGTTCCCCTTCTGGGAGGTCAGTGACTAGGCTCTGCTCCCCCTGGGGCAGGAAGGGACAATTAGGGAGGACACACAGTGCCCTGCCCAGCACACCCTGCTCCTAAATGTGTCCCAGTATCACTGTCAGTCCCTGAAGTCCAGCCCAAGGTTCCACAGTGGTTCACACCTAGCCGTAGCCTTCCCTCTAGCCTCAGCCTCTGTGTTCACAGTTTTCATTCTCAGCTTGTTAAGAACCACACAGGAGGGAGGGATGCTTAACTGGAGATCCCTCCGCGTGGCTGGGAACAGGATTCGAAAGTCCTGGGCACTGCAGTGCCACACACCACCTTTAAGATCCACAGTAGCCCAAGCTCAGCTGCTCCAACCACTTGGTGGGAACACAGGACCCACAAGCACAGTGGGCTTCCAGAGGTGCAGGTGAGCTGCCAGCGCAGTGCACACTAGGCGCTCCAGCAATTCCCAGCCCTTGGGGTCAGAGCACACAGCACACACTAGGCCCTCCAGCAATTCCCAGCCCTTGGGGTCAGAGCACACAGCACACATTAGGTCCTCCTGCAATTCCCAGCCCTTGGGGTCAGAGCACACAGCACACACTAGGCCCTCCAGCAATTCCCAGCCCTTGGGGTCAGAGCACACAGCACACACTAGGCCCTCCTGCAATTCCCAGCCCTTGGGGTCAGAGCACACCTCGCCAGCAAGGTACTTACACTTGTCATTCATGAACCTCCGGCAGAATTCCTGGAAGGTGCCTCGGTAGCTCATGGTCCGCAGGGAGCGATGGAACTGGTAGTAAGACACCACCAGGTCCTTGGGGTTGCGAGCCATATAGATGACCTGTGGGTGACAGAATGGAGTCGGGGCTCAGGCATCCCCTTGCCTGTTCCCAGCATGGAGTGGGCCCTGCACCTGTTCTCACTATGTGTGCTCTGGCCCACAAGCCCTGTATGCAGGACGAGAAGCTGACTATGTTGTGTTGTAGTTGCTTTGCTCCACCACTGCTTTCAGTCCACAGAACAGAGTAAGGCTGGTGATACAGACAGGGACAGCAGAGCTGGTGAGCACCCCCACCACCATGTGCCACTGTGAGGGATAGCCCTGGGTAAAGCACAAAGAAAGAGCTGCAGATATGATCCAAGCAGGCCTCACAGAGAACACTGCACACCGAAAGAAATCCTCAGGGAGGACCCCAGGCCAGGAGTGATGGGGACTGCAGTGGTGACACAGGCCTCGGGGACTCCTTGCTGAGGACCGGGTGGGAAATGGGTAGGTTACCTTGGAGTCTCCGTTGTGGAGGTCAGAGGGCAGGAAGCGGTAGGGGAGGTGGCTCTTGATGAGGCGGGGAGATGTCAGCTCCTGTGGGCAGAGGAGAGCTCTGAGAAGAGTTATGGCATTTTCTCTCTCTCTCTCTCTCTCTCTCTCTCTCTCTCTCTCTCTCTCTCCTTTTTTTTTTTTCTTTTTTTTTTTGGCAGGGTTTTTTCTGGAACTCACTATATAGACCAGGCTGGCCTTGAACTCACAGACATCCGCCTGCCTCTGCCTCCCGAGTGCTGGGATTAAAGGTGTGCGCCACCACGCCCAGCAGCTCTCTCGTCTTTCTAACATGCCTCAGAGCAGAAGGTCTTGACCAAGCAGAACTTCCCACATCCCCTACCCAACTTCCCACCTGAGTCATCTGGACACGGCCCATACTAGGCGGGACAGTGGAAGCAGTCCCTGTCCCCAGCCTGAGGGGCTGATTCCTATGGCCACAGGAGTCTGGCCTGAGAGGCTGAAACAAGGAAAGGCCTATGGGGCAGCAGAAGCAGAAAACACAGGCCCAGAGTGGCATCTACAAGACTGTGGGGGCAGCTGACACCCAGATGCTTTGGGCTTCCCTCAGCCCCAATCCACACAGCAGCTCAGTGGATCCTGGACAGCAGCTTCCAGTCCCTCAGCCTTCTCCTGAGTCCTTTCTGTCAGCTTCCCCTGGGACAATGGGGTCTTGGTGCCCCCTCAGCTCTTGGCTCCTCTCCTCCCTCTAGACCATCCTGGGTCACCTATCCCCTGCCGGACTTCCTGCACTGTGAGGTGGGGACTGTCAGCTCACTGCTGCATCCAGTGCCAGGAACAAGTCCAGTATGTGGGTGCTCAACACAAAAGCACCACACACTCTGAGTGTCTCGTGTGCAGAAGCCAATGTGACTGGGCACAGACTGCAGACAGCAGAGTGAACTTGAGAGACGAGGTGCAGAGATAGGCTCCCATTTGTGCCAGCTGCCCTCACATGGGTGGGTGTGGCTCTGAGAGCTGTTTGCTCACACCAGAAAAGCAAGTGGGTGGTGGCCAGGCTGCTGAGGCCAGTTAGGCTTCAGCCTGATCTACAGAGGTGGTAGGAGATGGAATGGAGAGAAAAGTCCAGAAACTTTGCAGGGCCAGAATGCATGAACCTGGAAACAGCCTTCCTTTTTGGTGAGATAGGTCTCACCATGTAGCCCAGGCTGGCCTAAAACTCACAGTGATCCTCCTGCCTCAGCCTCTCCAGTGCTAACATGACAGGTGAGAGCTACCACACCTGACTAATTTCATTCTTTTTTAAAAAAAAAATTTTAATGTGTATGAGTGTTTTGCCTACATGTATAAAGTGCACCACATGCATGTGTGCAGTTCCTGAAGAGACCAGAAGAGGGCCTCAGATCCCTTGGAACTAGAGTCATGGATAGTTGTTAGTCTCAGTGTTGGTGCTGGGAGCCAAACCTGGGTCCTCTGCAAGAGCAGGCAGTGTTCTTAACCACAGAGCCATCTCTCCAGTCCGAAAACAAATTTCTTTTTTAAGACACAGTCTCCCTGTATCCCCAAATGGACTGGAGCTTGCTGTGTAGACCAGGCTGGCCTTGATCTCACAGAGATCTGCCTGACTCTGCCTCTTGAGTGCTGGGATTAAAGGCGTGGGCTACCACACCTGACATTTAATTTCATTCATTCTTTTTTTCTTTTGGTCTTTTTGAGACAGGGTCTCCCTGTAGCCCCAGCTGACTTGGAACTCAATTTGTAGACCAGGCTGGCCTTGAACTCAAAAGAGGTCCACCTGCCTCTGCTTTCCAAGTACTGGGATCAAAGGCATGTGCCACCACACCTGGCGTAATTTCATTCTTGATGACAAAGTTTTGAAACACATGCACCCCAGCTCCCTTGACCAGTGAGGGAGGGGCTGGGGTCTGCTTCCTCACTGATGGTCCCTCAGCACCCCCACATGTACACATACACACATATCTACCCCCTCCCCCAATACCTCACAACCTGCAGACTGCCAAATCTTGATAATCACCCACACTTGATAGAACCCCAGTCACAGTCATGGGCTCAAGCCTGTCAGTCTCTCCCCTTCTTGGCAAGATGGAACCACCCAGGGTCCCCCAGTTGTCCCCACCCAGAGTCCCCATGATCCTCCTTGAAGCCACTGTCACTCCACAGGTATAACTGTGGTGGGCTTACACTGGGCCTGTGTGCCCACGGGGTACCTTGATGATGTCCAGGCCCGGCTGGGGGTACTCCAACACTGGCAGCTGTTCGTCAATATTCATCAGGCCGATCTCATCAGGGTCAGCCCCCTGGCTCACCAGGTAGACCACTTCCTGAAGAAGGCTTGTGCCTAGGACGAGAGGCAAGGGAGGGTGCTCAGAGCAGGTTCTGGGCCAGCAGCCCCACCATCAAGGCAAATCCTCCTGCCTAAGAAGGAAGAGGGGAGACACAAGGGGGATGTGGCACCTGGAGAGAGCCTGAAACAGCCCCAGGCTAGGTGTGAGGTCTCAATCACGTCCACCAGCACTTAGCCTGAATTGTTCCTTATTGTTCAGCGGGGCAGGACATCTGGAAAAGCAAGCAGGACTTCACGGCTCTCAACCCTGAAGCCTCCAGAGTCTGAACTCTCCACCAGACACAGGAGTGACTATGCTCGGGGAAGTGAATTTAGCTGCCCAGTGTCTACTAAGCACAGCATACACACAGCCCGTGGTCCTAGTAGTAAACATCTAGAGAAACAAACCAACAAGTGTGTTACAGAACATTCCTGGCCTTGTCATTCATAACAGTCAAGCCCTGTTGACCCTGATGAGATCGGCAAAAACATCTATCAACAACAGAGGCACGCTGATGACCACACAGTGGGTACAGCACCGAGGAAGGACAAACTCACAATGCATGGTGGAGGTCCAGGACCATCGGTACCTGCTGTGCGATTCTGGCTGTTCCTTTGCAAAACAAGCTACGGTGACAGAGATGAGACCAGGGGAGTGTGAGGCGGCCACTCACTCAGAGATGTAAAGAGGACCGATGGTCTCCGATCTTTCACTGGTCTGCTGGCCAGAAGCAGGCATGTGTAAGCTGAGTTCACTGAGAGACAGAAACCGCTTCAGCCTGAAGCAGCCTGCTCCTCAAGACAGCAGGAGACAGCCAAGACCAAGGGCATGCCTGAACCCACACCTGAGCCATGCAAGGCAGACAGCAACCACCAGGAAACAGGTGCTCATGGGCACAGTGGCCCACAGGGCCCCAGACCTGTGAGTGACTCCCTACCTTCACAGAGTAGCAACACAGCATGGACAGGTCCCCTGGTGGATCTGGGGACCATCCTTCCCCTCAGAACCTGGTCCCACTGCCTCCAACCTAAGGCCCTTCTGCAACCTCCCCGTGCATGACAAGGTACAGGCACTCAGGGCCCCGCTTCACCTTCCCTCTGCCTCTTCCCTCCTCTCAGATTCAGCCTCACGTGCAGCTGCTGTAGCTCCACCCTGGAGTTTGCCTCCCCGGAAGTCCCTGGGTCACTTACACTACAGGCCATCTGCACCCTGACTGCTCTCCCTCCCTCACCGCACCCCTCAGCCAGTGCTAAAGATGGGAAGAGCAGAGCCAGGCTAGACCCTGCTGGGCTCCGTGGACATCCAGACAATTGTCAGGCCTGCCACAGAGAGGGTGGCTCTGCAGTTCTCCAGCCCCAGAGACCTCGGAGAAGACAGACACAGCTAAATGCACTGCCCCTTCACTTCAGGGGGGCGTTAGTCTTTGTGACTGACCCCCTCTCTCTAGCATTCCAACACCCTCCCCAAGTAGCCTCATCACCCCCCCGAATCAAAGCTAGGCCCTGTGGGTAACACATACCCTGTTGGGCCAGCATCAGGTACTCAGTAGAGATGGACTTTTGTCAACAACCCCACTGCTCAGTAATCCACACCTTTGAGAGCTGCTCATACCAAACAGTGCCCTCACACCACCAATGGAAGACCTCCAGGTGGCCCCCTACTCCCTAGAGTGAAAGTGAGACCTTAAGCCAGGTGTGGTTACACATACCTGTAATCCCATCACTTGGGAGACTGAGGCAGGAGGATTGTGAGTTGGCGGCCAGCCTGAGCTATACAGCAAGACCTCATCTCAGAAAAACAAAAACAAGAAGCCAAGCTTTACCAAGCCGGCCAGGCCTGCCTGTTGTGCCTGTCTCTCTTCCCTACTGTCCTTGCTGGTCCTCTGGAAGGACCCTTCCTCCCTCCCTCCTCTGTTTCTCCTCCAATGCCACCTACCAGTAAGGGCTGCCCTGGCCTGTCTGTTCTTCACGCTGGGTCTACTGTACTAACAGCCCAGGACTGGCACATATTCCTCTGGAGTCCCACCACCCGGGACAGGGGCTGCTCAGCCAAGAACTCTCAGTGGCCCACCATCCTCTAAGGGCCAGCACACCTGGATATGGCTCACCTGCTGAGCAGGCAGGAGACTACAGGGTGGTGGAGGCGACACTCTGGAAAGGCCAGAACCAATGAAGAAAGAAAAGAAAACCAACTGAGGTGAGTCCCTCTCCCTTCTTGGCAGATGCCAGGAGGGGGCAAGTGACCTGCTCAGAGCAAGGCCTCTCGGTGAACTAGCAATCCTGAGCACCGGACTCAGAATGCACACTGTGGGAACCACCAGCTGGGACAGCCATGCAGAGGATGTCATAGCTTTGTCTGACACAGGCATCTAGTCACAGACTAACACAATGGGATAGCTCACAGGTCACTAAGCGCAGGTGGCAGTCACAGGCCAGCATCAGAGCTGGAAAAGGGGGAAGGACCAGAGAGGGTCAGGAGCTCCACCTTACACACACACATACACGTGCATGCATACACACATGCATACATGCACATACAAACATGCATACATGCACACACGCACATATATACACATATGCACACATATATACAAACATGGAGGGAGGAGCAGCGGGGTGGAGTGGGGTGGGACGGGGAAGTCCCATACTGCTGCAGGGCCCACAGCCATACTGGGAGACCCTGAGATGCACACGAACTATGGACATCCTTGGTGCTGGGAGGAGAGAGCCCCTGCAGAGTCAGCCTGCTGCAGTACTCCAACAGCTACAATCTGCAGGGTGAAAAGCCGCCAGGCTGGAGCACAGCCAGGCTCTCCATGGACTCCGCATACCAGTGGGGGACTCTCTCATCCACAGTGTGCTTTGCTGACACAGCCAGAGTCTGAGTGACAAAACATGGATGCTCCCATAGCAGCTGGCAGGACTCTAACCTGAGACCTGGGTTGAGAAGTTGTAGACGCTCCTGGAATTTGGAGGCAGACCTGCCCAAGAATCTGGGGTGCAACTTGTCACCACCATCCAAGGAGGCCAACAAAGCCTCCCCAGAATTCTGGAGACAGGATGCCTCGCTGGGTCAGAGCCCATTGGAACCAGCCCCAGCCCCACCAGGATCCTGGAAGTGGACTCTCATTTACATCATTTGCCAAAGCCACACTGCTACCTAGTTTAACTAGCCAGCATCCTATAGGATACACAATAGGTTCCCAGTCTCCTCCCCTAGACCCCACTCCCACAGGCAAATCCTTGGCTAGTTCTTACTCTCTAGGTACGAACTTACTTACCAGGTCCTCCAGGCAAATGTGCTAACATTCATAACCTCAGATGATCTATTGATCTTCAACCAAGGAAGATGAGGGCCTTTCCAAATCTCCTCCCTGTACCCCAGTTTCCCTCATCCCAAAAAGTCACAGCATGATGTGGGGCTCAGCAGGGACTTAGACCACAGGACCACTGTACTTCCATGGACTCCTGTGGTAGACTTCTATGGTGCCATGGCTTTCCTGCCTGTGCATGCCTGGTTTTCTATGTAGTCATTAATTCTGCCATTAAATGCTGCCAATGTGTCTAGAGACCTGAACATCTCAGATTTGCAGTGGCCCGCATTCTCCTGACCTCCACAGACATTGCAGGGCACGGGTGCACTTACACACATGCAGGCATAACACTCATACACATAAAATTAAAATAATAAAATATTTTTAAAAAGAAAAAAGTTTATATGTATGAATGTTTTGCCTGCAAGTATTTAAGTGCACCCATGTTATGTGATGCCCACAGAGGCCAGTAGTGCGTATTGAATTCAAGGCCAACCTGGTCTACATAGTGAGTTCCAGAACAGCTGGGGCTACACGGAGATCCTGTCTCAAAAAGACCGAAAAAAAAGAAGAAAAAAGAAAAAAGAAGTTATGTAAGTGTGGTCTCTCTCTGTCTCAAAATATCTTCTCTATGTGTGTGTGTGTGTGTGTGTCTACGTGTCTGTGTGTAGGCCAAAAGTCACCTTCAGGTATCATTCCTCATGGGCTATCCACCTTGGTTTTTGAAACGGTTCCTCCCAGGACCTGGGGTTTGTCAATTAGGCTAGGCTGGTCAGCTAGCAAGCCCCAGACATCCTCCTGTCACTTCCTACCCAGCACTGGGATTACATGCCCATGCCAACACGCCCAGCTTTGTATGTGGGTTCTGGGGACCAAACTCATGCCCTCAGTTTACCAACTGCGTTCTCCCCCCAACCCCTCCCAGAATATTTTAATTTCATCATTTTTTTATTTTTATTTTATGTGTATGACTATTTTGCCTATATGTATATGTATATATGTGTGTATGTAGATATATTTCACACATGTACAATGCCTATGGAGACCATCTCTCCAGCCCCAATTCCATCATATCTTAATGTCACCAGATGTGATGGCACGCACCCATAAACCCAGCTTGGGAGGGGAAACAGGAGAGTCACCGCAAGTCTGAAACCAGCCTGGATTTAAAGAAATCTCATTTTGGGGCTGGAGAGAGATGGTTCAGTGGTTAAGAACATTGGTGGTTTTTGCAGAAGACCCAGGTTCAAATCCCAGCACCCACATGGCAGCTAACTGTCCATAACTCCAGTTCCAGGGGATCCGACAACCTCTTCTGTCCTCGTCGGGCACTGCGCAACACAGGTGCACTTACCTACACGCAGGCAATGCACACACGCATGAAATAAAAATAAAGTCTCATTTCTTTGTTGTGTTGTAATAACACTTTCAGATCTGCTTGGCTGTGGATAATGGAAATTGCAGACGTGGGAGGTGGACACTGCATCTCTTGGGGACATGCCTCTGTCATTCAGCTCTCCAGCCCCACCAGATGACCTGTCCATGAAACACTACACAGTGTCTCCCAGGGATCTCCTTCTATCTCAAATGTACAACGTCCTTCATCCATGTCTCCTCCACACTTGCACCTCCAGCTGCTTCTTTAATGTGACTTCAAGTGTCTCCACCACACATGTGACTGGCAGCTTGTCTGGAGACAGAACCCTAGGCCAGAGTCGCTTAGATGCTGCAAGCGCCCTGTCCTCCTGGCTGCTCAGGCCACTTTCCAGAGTCATGAGACTCTGGTGTTCCCATCATCTGATGATGGAGTCTCTCTGCCTTGCACCAGCACATCAGCTGGAATCTTTCACTCACTCTAAGGCTGATGTGGTAGAGCTCACAGCCTTGACATCTGGAAACCCTGGTCTTGATCATCTTTGCTCCCCACTCTGCTCTCTTCTAGAACTCTGGGATTAATCTTCCAATTCTTTGATTTTTCTACTCCTACTTGGTGTCATTTTGCAACGTGTTTCTTCTACTTCACAGACATTTCCTGGGCTTGACTATCCAGACAATGGAGCTGAGCACTTACCATCCCACCTCTGGGATTTCCCTCCCAAGTCTCCTTGGAGCCCACAGCTCTTCCACTAGCCCCTCCATGATTCTACTCTTTTTTCTAAGAAGGAGGTGTCCTCACCCTCTGAGGACAGTAGCCATGGAGGGCCACTGGGGAGGGGTGGCACTTGGGGACAGTTCCCAGTGTTCCCTTTACTGCACTTAGTGTCTGTGGATCCCTGACATCCTACTGGAAGTCATCAGAACCTAAGCTGGGTCCTCCCATGTGGGGGTAGAAGCAGCCCTGTGTGGAAAGATGGAGCCCAGGTGTGTGTGCACATGTGTGTGTATGTGTGTGTGTGTGTGTGTGTGTGTGTGTGTGTGTGTGTATGGGGGAGATATACAAGCAGCCCAGCCTAGACACTCCCCAGAGGGGACCCATCACCCCCATTCTCCATGGGTCTCTAATGTCACACAAGTCAGTTCTTTGGTGTCAACATTCCCAAAGGTGGGTGCCTCCTACCTCTGGTGAAGGGCTTGAGCAGGGGCCCAAGCATCCTGGGAGTCAAGGACAGTATATACTGGGAACTCTACCTCTTGGGTACAGCTTTCAGTCCAACCCCAATTTCTGACAACCTGTGCCCAGCTTCTACCTGAGACCTGCATCTCCACATCCACAGCTTTTGTGTGTCAGCATCCCCAGAGAAAAACACCCATTTGCAACAGCCCCCTTGGGGCAGCCACCTCACTAATTCCTGGAGCTCCGCAGTAGAAACTAGCCTCACCACCCTCAGCCAACGCCTGGCCAGTGGCACCTGAGCTCCCAGATCCCTCATATCCACACAGGCCTGATTAATTTAGGCAGGTTCCTAAAGTAAACGGAGTTCTGAATTGTGTTCCACTGGCCCCAAAGACTCACACACACTTCCCTGCCATCCACGTGAGGGGCAGCAAGAGGAGTCCTCCAGCACCCTAGATGGGAGCAGGACAGGCACTGAAGTGAATAGGCATACCTGTGGAGCCCATTCTTACCCTACCTGTTTCTACACACCCAGCTCTCCCTCTCAAAACAGCCTCACCATGCAGAGGAGGGCAGCAAGCTCAAGCAGAAGGCTGGTCACTCAGCTGGGTACCAATAGGGAAGCCAGAGTAAGAAAGGCCCATGGTGCCCACCCCACACAACACAGCCATAATGAGTAGTGTCAGTCGGGTGTGGCCTTGAGGAGGGGCCCAGGCATCCCGGAGTTAAGAACAGGAGGGGCTGAGAACCCCAACTCTAGCGTGCAGCTTTCATCTGACCCCCACTTCCAACAAGACCTGCACCCAACTTCCACCTGTGACCTGCACCCCCACACCCACAGCCTTTCCATGTCAGTACAGGCCTTGAATTCCAGCACCTGAGAAGCAGAGGTGATGGACCACTGTGAGTTTAAGGCCAGTCTGGTCTACATAGCAAGTTTCAGGCCAGCCAGGGTCACACAGTGAGACCTTGTCTCAAAAGTACAAGTGAGAGGCTAGAGAGGTGGCTCAGCAGTTAAGAGCACTGACTGCTCTTTCAGAGGACCTGGGTTCGATTCCCAGCACCCACATGGCAGCTACGAACCATTCTTAACTCCAGTTCCAGGGGAATCTGCCACCTCTTCTGACCTCTGGAGCATTGCACAACATGGGTACACTCACATACATACAGGCAATACACTCATACATATAAAATACAAATAAATAAAATATATATTTAAAAAACAAAGGAACAAAAATGAATCCTCTCAACTCATAGACTCAGAAAAATGCCCACTGATGTCTTCCTCTTCAGATTCCAAACTTTTCCACAGCCACTACCCAGTGCCTAGTTGGCTTCAAGTTCCAATCTGACACAGCCTAGAGTCGTCTGAGGGAGTCTCAACTGAAGAATTGTCCAGATCAGACTGGCCTGTGGCCATGTCTGTGAGGGATTGTCTTGATGACTGGTGTGGGAGGACGCTGGGCTGGACAGCTCCCTCATGCATGAAGGTCAGCCCTGAGCTAGCTCTCCAATAGAGGGGTACAAATTGGACAGCAACAACCCCAGCTCCCCACCTCCCTCCCCGAGGCCAGGATCCTAAACTCTGTCCCCTTGCCTCTCCCAAGACCCCACAGGCTGGATAGGAGACCATAGACATCCCCCTTCGCTGGTTCTGGTTCCTCCTGTCCCTGCGACTGAGGTCACCTCTTACCTGGTTAGTGGGATGTTCACTCCCCAGTGGAGGACCACAGTGGGCAGCACTGGACCTAAACAAGTGAGCCAGAGCTGTATAAGGAAGCTAAGTAAAAAGCATGAGCCCAGGAGTGATCCAAGAACAAGCAGCATTCCTCCGTGATTCCTGAGTTCCTGCCCTGACTTCCCTCTATGATGGCTTATGAGCCGGAAGTGTAAGCCTAATTAACCCTTTCCTTCCCAAGTTGCTTTTAGTTAGAGTATTTATCTACGGCAACAGAAATCAAACTAGGACACTGAGCCTGGCCTTGCCAGTGACCCCAGGGACCTGAAAGCCATGGCTCCTCTGGCCTCAGTTTCCACAAAGTGGCACTCTCCCAGGCCTGCTGATCTGAGCCAATATTTGCTCAGGTGGAGCACATCCCCTGTCCTAGTTTGTTTCTCCATTGCTGTGATAAAACACTCTGTCCAATACCAACTTGGGGAGGAAAGGGTTTATTTGTCTTACATCTCCCAGGTCACAGTTCATCAGGGAACCCCAGGTAGGAACTCAGGGCAGGAACCTGGAGCAGGAACAGAAGCACAGGCCATGGAGGATCGCTGCTTACTGACTTGCTCCTCTGGCCCCTGCTCAACCTGCTTTCTTATGCAACACAGGCCCACCTGCCCAGAGGTGGCACCACCCACAGCAGGCTGGGCCCTCTCACATCTCTCAGTAATTAAGAAGATGTCCCATAGACATGGCCACAGGCCAGTCCAATGGAGGGAATTCCCCACTTGAGGCTCCCTCCACCCAGGTGTGTCAAGTTAACCCTAAAGCTATCCAGCACATCCCCTCACCCCGCTCAGGAGGTGACAGGTGCCACCTGCAGCCCCTATGAGCAGAGTGTGGAGCCCTGCACTGGAGAACAGTCGGGCACTCCTGAGACAGCACTTGACGGAAGATCTAAGGACAAGCAGTTACCAGGAGCCTCACATAGGCCTTTACCCTATGATGACATAAAGATCCCCCACTGTGGCTCTGGCACAGCCACATGACCCACTGTGGCCAACACAGACCTCTAGCCATCTTGGCTGTTCTCTGCGTTTCCATCACTACCGAGAAGAATGCTCCCAGGTTGGCCTGCTCATCCCCAAAGCCAAAAAGAGACTGAAGCAGAGCCCAGGCTCTCTGTAGATGTATGATCCGGCACCAAGACCAGCTTAGTCAGAATTGGAGCTGTGACTCAAATCAAGATGGAGCCTACGTTCTCTCAGCCCACCCTCCTCCAGCAGACTATGCCCCTCAGCCACTGGGGGGAGGGGCTCCTGATGCTGGTCTGGATGGTTCCCTGATGTGTGAGGGCTTCTGGCTTCCAGCCCTGAGCTAGCTCTCCCCGGGAACTGGAGATGAGGAGCTGGCAGTGGCTCCCCACCGCTCTCCCAGAGGCCAGGCTCTTGACCTCTGTCCCCCTGCCTCTCCAAAGGCCCCACAGACAGGATGGGAGACCACAGAGCCCCTGTCTTCTCTGGTTCTGGTTCCTCCCACCCTTGCAACTGAGGTCACCCCTCACCTGATTAGTGGGGGATCCACTCTCCAGGACTGCAGACCTACTGCCAGGTTCTCAGCCCTGGAGGGCACTGGAAGCAGCAGAGCAGGCTGAACACAGCCAGCTCACCCCTGATAATGGCCCCTCTTTGGGATGTGGGGGGTGACCCCAATACCATCACTCACACAGTGCTCTGGGCATGACATCAGCACCTCTATGCTGGTGCCAAAGCGCTGACCACAGTGACCCGGGGCTGGCCATCTGAAGCCAGGACCTCCCAAGGAAAGAGACCAGGTAGACACCACAGGTGGAGCCAGGTGGCCTGGCCAGCTCTTCTCCCAGGCTCGGTTCCTCACCCCAAAAAGGCCCATTTCTCAGGGAAGTAGAGTGGGCGGCCTAAGATGCTTAGAAGGCCTCACTCCTCGCTGGCCTGTCCCAAGGCTTCACGTGAGTAAATATCCTGCCAGTAGTGGGCTTGAGGTCAGGACACCCTGACTCGCTGCAGCTGAGCCTCATGTAAAGAACCCCCGTGCTGGGGACACACTGGCCGCCTGGCAGGCCATCTGGCCTGAAACAACTTGTTTAGCTTTCAGAAAATGTCAGTAAGTCTACAAAGCATGCTTCCAGGAGGCTCCCACCTCCCTTAGGCCATCTTCCCTCCTCACAGGCTCCAGAAGGCCACACTCACTCCCACTCCCTGCAGCCACAGTAACGTCTGCACACACTTTCCACATGCTAAGAGCTTGAGACATGAGCCAGCTGGCTCCAAGCACAGTCTCCTCTGTGCAGGTGAAGCAGGACTCAAGGACGGGGCTGAAGAGTGGCTCCTGGAGTCTGCAGTAACACCTACGCCCTCCTCCCCTAGAGAGCCAACGTCAGGCACTGAGGGAAGGCATGAGGCCTCACCCCAGGGCACCAGGGAAGACCCACTGTGGTTGGAGATGGGAAGAAGGGGGAAGAAGTCCATGGTAGCAACCCTGGACTAGGGTCCCCAGACTGGAGAAGGGACAAGAAACTTCCACACGAGGCAATCCATTAAGGAGACTTTGGTACCTAAGAAAGTCCTCAGCAGGCGTGGGAATGTGGAGCGTTCAGACTTGAGTGCCCCCGAGGGCAGAGGCCCAGGCCTGCCCATCTGAGCTAGGGAGTCACAGTACTAAATGCGGGCATCCACCCCTGGACTCAGACCAATAGCCAAAGCTGAGGGAGGAAGAGGAGCACTGGAAAAAAAAAAAAACCCTCTAAAAACTAAGCCCCTGAACTCTGCACAGGAACTACTACAGGACGGTCACCTATGTAGCCAGAGCAACAGGACACCCAGCCAGGTGGTCAGGCACACTCCATCCCATGGCCTACCAGGGAAAAGTCACAAACGCCCCAGTCTACTGCCTGAAAACTGTATCCAGCAGTCAAAGGTGCTACTCACAAAAGGCAAAAACAAACTGACTCTCCACAGACAAGGTAGTAGACAGAACCAGGTTCGGGGGGCTAGAGAGATGGCTCGGCATTTAAGAGCACTTACTGTTCTTCCAGAGGACCTGAGTTTAGTTCCTGGCACCTCCATGGGGTAACCCATAACCACCTGTAACTCTAGGTCCAGGAGATCCAATACCCTCTTCTAGCCTCACGTATGTGTACATAATCCATACACAGACACACATATATAAATAATAGTGTTTTTCTAAAAAGTAGCCCAGGTGGGTGTGAACACCTGTAATACCAGCACTAAATTTACTGAGGTTGGAGGATCATTGAAAGATGGGAACCAGCCTGGGCTACTAGAGAATAAGCTCCAGGCCAGCCTGGGCTACAGAGTGAATTCCAGGTCAGCCTGGCTTACAGAGTGAGTTCCAGACTAACTTGGGCCCAGAGTGAGTTCCTGGGCTACAAAGTAAGTTCCAGGCTAGGTTGGTCTACAGTGAGACAAAAGGTCAATTTCCCTCTTTCTCCCAAACTGAAACACAAGAAAAAGAACCAGAAATGAGAACCGAACACTGAAGAGCCATTGAATCAACATCCAACAACCTAACACACATGTGAAAGGAGAGGAGAAAGTGTGCCTCCACAGTGACAGAAGGCGGCAGACAGCAGGTCTAAGTAGATTGTGAACAGCAGGCAGGATCACCAGTCAAGCACAAAACACACGCTAAATCCCAGACATGGCGAAATCAAAGGTTTCGCCAAAGAAACCTTTGCAGCTAAGAAAAAGGCATGTCACAGAGGGAAACAACGTAGGCCATGTTTCATCCCAGATCACTGGAGGGAGGAGATGATGGAGGCAGGTCTGCAGAGTTGAGAGACTGGGAAGGAGGCTCGGCTCCACAGCTTATACACAAGTAAAGTCAGTAAGAGTGAGCCACAGAGGACTAAGGGTGGAGTGGACACAGCAGACCTGTGCCTCCACAGTCACCTTAACTACGGAGAGGACGGGGAAGGACTAGGGCTCACGAGGCCACGGCAGCACCCCCAGAAAAGGGGGAGAACCCCAAGACTGGAGGCAAAGGCACATCTGAGCGCCTGGGGGGTGAAGGAGCCCCAGAGGCCGGGAGCTGAGCTGGCTGGCTGATTTTGATTATTGTGGGGTAATTTTCAGTGCCTGAGAAGTTGTGTGAGGGCTTGAGGAAAGAAGTGGTCACAGGGCCCAGGCTGTGCTGTGGACTAAGTGGGGTGGAAGGCAGCCAGGGTGGCGTGGTTACCCTGCCTTGCTCTGAGTGTAAGCTCTAGGCCCTGTTCCTCAGCAGCTGTGCCACTCTGAGCTAGCCTGCCCTCTTCTGAGCTAGCTTGCCCTCTATGAGTCTCTAAAAAGATATAAGAGCCCCCAGCAGACCAATAAGGGTTAACTGCAAGGCACACAGGGCAGTTGCAGTGACCACAGAAGGCAAGCTTAGCCATCCTGTTCCAGTTTGAATATGAACTGTCCCCATAAGCTGGTGATGCCATTTTGGGAAGCTGTGGAACCCTTAAGAAGTAGGACCTAGGGGGCAGAAGTAGATCCCAGGGGTGAGTCCTTGGGGTAGGTTTTCCCTGCTCACTTCCTGTCCTGTTCCCTGCTTCTTGTCCTCTGTCATGTGAACAGCCTCAGCCACACGCTCCTGCCTCTGGACTGAGTTCCTTTGCCGTGCCTTCCCAGAGCCACTAGGGACTGAGACCCTTGGAAACTGTGAGTCAAAAAGGACCTTCCAGCCTTGAGTTGCTGATATTGAGTTGACAGATATTTTCGTTGCAGTAACAAAAAATGACTAATTTTTTAAAAATCTGAAAAAAAAATATGTGGGCTGGAGAGATGGCTCAGAGCGCCGGCTGCTCTTGCAGAGGACCTGGGTTCAGTTCCCAACGCCCATGTGGTGGCTGACAACCATCTGTAACTCCGGATCCAAGGGATTCAATGCCCTTTTCTGGTTTCCGTGGGCATTGCACATATGTGGTGCACGTATACACAGGCAGGCAAAGCACATACACACAGGATAAAAAAATTTTAATATATATTTTAAGTGGTTGATATAGTTCCTGAGGGACCCAGGTCCCACCTTCAGCCACACCCTGTGGGTGATCCAGGTGACTGGCCCTCAAGGCCCCCAGAGCTGGGCAGGGATGCATGGGCTCCCAGCAGAGCAAAGGGAGGCACAGGTTCACCCAGGGGCTCATCAGCCCCAGCCCCAGTGGCCTTGCTGTGACCGCCCTGGAGAAGCTGCAGGGCTTCTCTAATGCAGAGCCATCTTCAGGTAAGTCTAGGGACCAGTTCTTCAGGACTCTCATTTCATTCAAAAGCAGTAGGCAGGGTGGAACACAGGCCAGCGAGCCCACCTCTCTAATAGGAAACGCTCCCTGATGCCAGTCATGGTAGGATGAGGGAGGAAGAAGAGAAAGAGGGTGAGAACCAGAAGAGGAAAGCCTGGGCCATCTCAGCAGCCATCACCCACACAGGTGACTCCCAGAGCTGCTGTCCCCAACTGTGACACGGGAGCCCCATCTTGCCCTACTCACACATATGGGGAGAAGTTTCTGTGTCGACCAGCACAGACTCTGACAGATGGCTGGCTGCCTAGGAGGCTCTGGTATTGGCTATGGATTCATCTGGCTTATCTGTATTCTAGCAAGGTGGCCTTCAAGGTGGGTGGGGACAGGGAGTGGGCAGGTGACTAAAGGACACACTATGGATAGACCAGGCCACAGGACTGTCAGTTTTAAGAAGGTGCCTCTCGGGGACATTGTTGGGGTGAGGGGAGACCTCAAGCAGGATCTTTGAGTCTCTGCAGAGGTCTCATTACTGAGGAAAGAGCTGGTATGTTTGTATTTGAAAGATGTACATTACACACAAGATGTCAGGGTCTGTTACCCGGAAAATTTCCTTAAAGCCAGTACCCAGCCACGGGTAGTGGTACACACCTGTAATCCCAGCTTTTGAGAGGCTGAGGCAGGAGGATCGGGAGTTCAAGGCCAGTCTGTGGTACACAACAAGTTCAAGGACAGTCTGTACAGCATGAACCTGGAGATCCTGTCTCAACAACAACAAAGAACCCCAAGGGCTTGATGTGATAGGAAACCCATACAAATCCCAGCACTGGAGAGGCTGAAGCAGAAGGACTGAGAATTCAAGGCCAACCTGGGCTATATAAAGAGACCCTGTCTCAAAATAAAAACGAAAAACAAATTAAAAATAGATGTTTACCATCCACCTTGCACACAGTGCCCAGGAAGCTCCCAAAACTCACCAGGCCCCAACATAGGGTCCCCCTAATACCCACCAGCCCCCTAAGTCCACAGTTGGGCCTCCAGCCCAGCCACACCCGCAGGAGTCCTGACCAATGCTCCCCTACCAGCCCCTTCCAGTAAGTCATTCATCTGTTCCAGTCCTACAGGCAACAGAAGCCTCAATCCCAGCCTCACCCCAGTGTCCTGTGAGTTCTAAAAACCAAGTTTTCCACAGTTCCTGCCTTGAACCAACAGGAGGCAGGTTTGAATCTCTTTACCCCATATACATTTGTGGCAAAAATAACACAAACGTGTGTCCTCCCTAAGAACTGCCCCATCTGTGGACGGACTCAGTGGGAGAGCACTGGTCTGGCATGTTCAAGGCCCTGGGTTCATCCCAGCACCACCAAAAAATGGCAACACCCAAGGGAAGCCAGAAACCCCACTGTGGAGCACCTAGGCTGACCGCCAGAACACAGTGATCCCTCTAAACACTGCCCACTAGGCTGGGCAGAGGGGTGGTGTGCAGGTCAGTCCCAGCCTCAGCCAGCACCCGTCCCTCCTCCCCGAGCCTTTGCCTCTTCCAGGGCACCGTGTGGAGGGTCACTGTCTGCACTGGACTTGGCCCCAGGGTCTTCACACCCATAAGCCTGCTTCAGAGAGCCACGACCTTCCTGGGGGCGGGGGACGCTGGGCAGCTTCCCTGAGCGTTAGGACTCCACCCCAGGTGACAGTCATCCTGCTGAGGGTGTAGCAGGGGATGACCACCCACCTTCTCAACTACCCGGGGCCTCCAGGACACTGGTCACAAGGGTCCCTTCTGAGCACAGGGGAGAAAAAAACAAACAAGCAAGCTGGGCTCTTCCCTCCAGCCCCATTAGAGGTACCATCTACACCAGGCCTGGACAGCCTGGCGGCTTCAGACCCCAGGCCAGCTGTGTGACCTTGGGCAAGCCTTGTTCCCACTCTGCGCCTCAGCCTGGACCACGATGGGGCTGACCAGCTCTCCCTTTCCACTCTGCCAGCCGCTGCACGCTGGTCCATGCCAGGGGGAACCTGGATGCCGGGCCCTACTGGGTGACTGGAGCATCCCTAAGCAAGGATGCTTAGGGGCCAGCGCTGGTCCCCTCCCCCACAGAGCCATGCCGGCGCCCCCCTCCCACCCGGGTCATGCCAGGCTGCACCAGCCTCGGGAACAGAGAGGTTCGGCGACCGGCCCAAGGTCACACAGCCCCGCCCGGTCCCCGGCTCACCGGACTTGGGGTAGGTGACGATCCACACGTCGCTGGGCCGCACCGGGAAATCGGCGATGTCCTCCATCTTCCCGCGGCAGAAGGGCGGCAGCCGCACGCCGTGGAACTCGAAGTACTTGCTCTCGAACTCCCCCGGGGTGCTGGGGGTCTCGGCCTCGCTCTCCGCCATGCCGCCGCCCGCGCCCACCCCGCGCCCCGGCGGCCGCAGCTCCGCAGGCGTGACGTCACGGCGCCGGCGCGGGGGCTCCGCGGGCGGGCATGACGTCATGGCCGCGCCCCACGCACGCCGCTCCCCCCGCCGCGTGACGTCATGGCGCCGCGGCTGCCGCAGAGGCCTGCGTGTGGACGTTGCGGAGTGTGGTCGGCTGCGGTGGCGGGGAGTAGAGGGAGAGAGACCCCCGTCCAGGCCCTCGCGTTTGCAAACCGCCGAGCTGGGACAGCTGGGGCAGGGGCAGGGGTGCAAGTGGCCCCCGACACTCTGCTGCAGAGATGGGGTGACGGGTGCGGACTCCGGGGCCAGCCTCAGGGAGACCCCCCCCAAACCTGCATCCCACAAACTGCTTATGACGCAGAGCGTGGAGCAGGGATGGAGAACAGCCACCTTCCAAGGAGACACATCCCAGGTCTGGGTTCGGGTCAGCGCTCGCAGCATCCTCCCAGCGGATCTGGGGACACAGTTGGGGACCGAGCAACCGACAGCAGCCAGAGCCTGGGGAGCTGGGAGGAGCTGGGGGTGTGGCGCCTGCCCAGCGGGGGTCAGTTCCCAGTACCCCTCCCCCGCCCCCCCAGCCCCTGTAGTCTGGCTTGGCGCACATCTGTCATGCCAGCACTTGGGAAGTGGAGGCAGGAGGATCAGGAGTTCAAGCCCAGCCTCCGCTGCATAGTGAGTTTGAAGCCTGGGATCCATGAGACCCTGTGTCAAAATAGAACTTGGAGGAGGGCAGATGGAGACGCCAGGGCCTGCAGGGGCTACGTGCAAAGTGAGCGGAGAGGGGAGGGGACAGTGATTGACCCGGGGTTCAGGGTGGCCTTCCACACAGCCGGCCATCATGGAAAGCAATCAGGGCGACCCAAAGGGCTGCAGATGAAGGCTGGCGCCCCGGAGCCCGTGTTTGAAGGGAGAGGAGTTCGTGCTGAGTAAAAAATGGACAGAGGGTTGGAACAGACGGGTGGAAGGACGTCCATGGCCTTAAGAACGAGCTGGAGAGATGGCTCAGGGGGTAAAGGTGCTTGCTTCCAAGTCTGACGACCTGACTTGGGGACCCACATGGTAGGAGGAGAGAACCCACTCCCAAATTTGTCCTCTGACCTTCACATGTGGAGAGAGAGAGGGAGAGGGAGAGAGAGAGAGAGAGAGAGAGAGAGAGAGAGAGAGAGATCCTGGGCTGCTTCTCCCTGTCCCCCTTCATCAGTCCCTGCAGGCTGCCTGCATCCCTCACTCAGCTCCTGGTCCCTTCCCATCCCCAAGGCCAGCCCTACCCAGTATAGTTAGTGTCAGTCTCTCTCTCTCTCTCTCTCTCTCTCTCTCTCTCTCTCTCTCTCCCCCATGTCACTGGCTGCACCTTTCACCTGCCTCTCTCTTCTGCTCTTAAGGACACTTTGATCCCATGGCCCCCACCCTGTTCTTTACTGATCCACGACCTCCATTCCACCCACTCCCTGCCTTTCCAGCTAACATAGCATGACAGGGACTGGGGGCTGGAGTGTGAACCTCTGTGGAAGACAGTTGTGGTGAACTTTGTAGTAGGTTTTTGTTTTTTTTTCCAGAATAAAAATCTAGGGTTGAGGAGATGGCTCAACAGGTAAAGGCACTTGATGCCAAACCTGATGACCTGAGTTCAATCCCTGGGATCCATATGGTGGAAGATAAGAACTGATTCCCATGAGTTGTCCTCTGACCTCCACGTGTGTGCTATGGCACTCTCACACCCGCCCACACATATACAGTAATTAACAGTTTAGTAAAAAATAAACCATCTCTCGACATAGAAACTCCCTAAGAATTTGCAACAAACTGAAACCACCAGAATTAAGGAGTTTGGTGAGCTCGTGGTACACAAGACCACCAAACAAAAGTTAATTCTATTTCAACATCCTAGCAACAAATCCTTGGAAACTGAAGTTTTAATATCATCTACAATAACATCAAATAACAATGAGTCCTTAGAGCGAACCAGAAAAAAAAAAAATCCTACGCAAATTTCTTGGCATTGAAGAGAGAAATTAAGGACCTAGAAAAACAGAGAGAGACGGCTGGTTCATGGACTGAAGAGTGTCGATAGGCCACTGTTAGTGAGCCTCCCACCCGCCGAGGTCTGTGAAGTCCAGATAGTTCCAGGGGCTCGGCCTGGATGCCTGAATTCCCAGCGCTCTGTGACCGCCTCCGTGCGGATGCTGGGACCGTGGTTGCTGTCCGCGGTGCTGAATTTTGCCACGCCTTACAACCTGAGTTTGATTTCTGGAAACCAGATGGTGACAGAACTGAGTCTCTCGAGTTGCCCTGTGTCCTGCGACATACACACACACATACACGCAACAAATAAATAAATAGTTATATAAGTAAGTAAAAATAAATGTAATTTAAATAAATAAAGCTTAAGGTTAAGTATTTTTTGGTTACGGAAATGCCTAACGTACACAAATTTGAGAGAATGGGATAATGAACTTCTATGCACCCGTCACAGCCCATCTTCCAGTGTGTATTACTAACTCTAATTTCATGAGCTCCCCTGAACGCACACACCAGGACCATTGTGACATAGAGCCTCGGTGTCTCAATCACGTACGACTCCTCGCACATCTCTAAGATAAGGGCTCTAAAGCACATTTCGAACATATCAGCACAGCTAAAAGGTGATGCTTGGGATGATCAGCCAGGTGTGGCATCACGGATCCAAACTCAGGGTCACCCTTAGCTATGTAGAAAGTTGGAGGCCAGTATGAGCTACATGAGACCCTATCTCCGAAAACAGAACACGTGAGGTGATAAACACGTTGCCCTACTTCACTGTAGGAACCACTTTCCTGTGTACATCCATAACTCAGCTGTGGGTGTTCGCACCAGAAATGTTCCCATGGGCTCAAGTATTTGAACACTTGGTCCCCAGTTGGAGATGCTGTTTGAGGAGGTCTTGGAACCATTAGGAGGTGTGAGCATGTCACTTTGAGAGGTCATGCCTCGCTTCACTCCCAGTTCACCCTCTCTGCTTCATGTTTGGGGTTCAGGATTTGAGCTGAGTTTTCTATTCCTGCCCCTGTACCTCCCCCATCACTGTGGATTTCCCTCTGGGACTGTAAGTGCTTGTAAAGTCTTCCTTCTGTAAGCCACCTTTGGTCACAGTTTTTATCACAGAAACAGAAAAGTAACTAATAAAACGATCAAATTTATTTTATCTTTTTTTGGTAAGAAGGAATGGGGAGATGGCTCAGTAGGTAAGAGTCCTTGCTGAGCACGTGTGAAAACCTGGATTTGAATCCCTAGAATCCATGTTTTAAAAAAAGACAAACGTGGCTGTGCATACCTGTAACCCTGGCATGAGGGAGTGGACTTGCTGAGATGGGGTTCCAGAGCTCACTAACCAGCCAGCTAAGCCAGAAGGGTGAGCTTCCAGTTCAGTGTCAAGACAGTAAGGTGGGCTGCAGCAGAGAAGACACAGGAAGTCCTCCTCTGTCCTCCCAACCTGCGAACACACACAGCACACACATACACAACACACATGCACACAATACGCACAACACAAATACACAATACACACATACATCATACATGACATATATATACTACACACAGCACACCACACTACAAACAGACCACACACACATCATACATGACACATACACCATACACACACATACCACACCACAAACACACATAATGCCACACACACATACACATCGTACACCACATACACACACCACAAATATACACACTACACACATCATACACCACATACACACCATAAATATACACACTACACACCATGCACACACACCATACACCTACAAACAGACCACACACACATCATACATGACACATACACCATACACACACATACCACACCACAAACACACATAATGCCACACACACATACACATCGTACACCACATACACACACCACAAATATACACACTACACACATCATACACCACATACACACCATAAATATACACACTACACACCATGCACACACACCATACACATACAGACATCATACACCATACACACATCACATACAACACACACACACACACATCACGCACAAGTGTGACAACACACAGACTCCTCTGGGATGTGGCTCAGTTGCTAGAGTGCTTGTCTAGAATGAACGAAGCCCCAGGTTCCATTCCCAACACCATGTGAGCTGGTGTGGTGGTGCAGGTCTGTCATCCCAGCACTCAGCAGGTGGAGGCAGAGGATCTGGAGTTCAAGGTTATACAGTGAGTCTGAGGCCAACCTGGGCTACAGAAACTCTGTCCCAAAATAAAAGATAATGATCATTTCTTAGTGATCATGAAACACCTGATTAGTGCGCCCAACCTGCTTCCTAGCTAAAATGCAAAGTTGGGAGATGTTGAATTGCCACCTAGGGATGTCACTGGAACCAGCACACAATGTGGGGTCAGGGGTCAGCATTCCCCAGTGACATCAGCACACAGATTCCTTGAGGACAAAGATCACCATGAGCATCATGGGACCCCAGCTACAGATTGGCACATAGTGGCCTTCCTGCCACAGATGGCATTGAAGAAGTCTGAGGCATGGGGCTCACTCAGTGGGTGATCACGCTCAAGGGGTGACCCACTATCACAAAGGTACCCAGGAACTGCAGGGTCCACGTGTACTCTTGCATATGTGGTCTAGATCAAGACTATGCGGTGGAACAGTGGCCATTACCCAGGGAGAAATTACTCATTTTACAACAACCTGTTAAAGATCAGTTACAGCTGGGTCACATTAGGCCCTCCAGGAGCCCATGGAACACCCCAGTCTTTGTAATAAAGAAAAAGACAGGGGCATGGAGACTGCTACAGGACCTCAGAGCCATAAACAAAACTATGAAAATATGGGGATCACCCCAAAGAGGCCTGCCCATGGTCTCTGCCATCCCCCTTAATACTCCCCTGTGAGTCCTAGATATAAAAGCCTGCTTTTTCTCATCCGTTTACACAATAATGATTGCCAACATTTTGCCTTCTCAGTTCCAAAAATTAACAATTCTGGGCCAGCTGATCGATATGAATGGCTATTTCTGCCACAGGGTATGGCAAACAGCCCTACAATATGCCAGGAGGCCATTGTAAATGCACTAGCACCCCTTTTTAAAAAAGGCCTACATGTTTATCATTACATGGATGACCTCTTGGTCTGACAAGATGAGGATTCCTCTCTAGAAGACCTAAAAGATGCTATGATAAACACCCTAGAGACAAAAGGTTTCATAATAGCAACAAATAAAATACAATCAGTCCCCCCCATTACAACCCTGGTTGTTCTTGCAGAAGACCCGGGTTCAAATCCCAGCACCCATGTAGCAACTAACAACTGTCCATAACCCCAGTTCCAGGGGATCCAACGGCCTCTTCTGTCCTCCTCAGGCATTGCACGACACGGGTGCACTTACCTACATGCAGGCAAGACACACATACACATAAAAATAATTTTTTTTGGTCTTTTTGAGACAGGGTCTCCCTGTAGCTCCAGCTGTCCTGGAACTCACTATGTAGACCAGGCTGGCCTTGCACTCACAGAGATCCGCCTGCCTCTACCTCCTGAGTGCTGGGATTAAAGGTATGCACCACCTTGCCCAGCTAAAAATAATTTTTAAAAAAAAATTTTAAAGGGGGTCGGGCAAAGAGCTGATAAAAAAAAAAAAAAGCACTCATTCCTAGTCATGAGCAGATGCCCACAGAGCTGGCCTGGTTCCTGGATCCCTGGATCACCTGCAGCTCAGATTTCACCATTTACAGCCTGTCCTCACCTCCCTGGACCTCACCATCCCCACTATGACATAGGGAAAACCTTCCAGCCTCTCAGGGGTGCAGCATATGGGACCCAGGAACTAACTAAGGTGTAAGCAGCTGGGGAAGGCTAGATTCCCGTTCCCTGCATGCAGACAGCAAAGGAACATGGGAGAACCTCAGGTATGATCTGCCTCAGGCAAGGAGAAACAGCCAGCATACTCTCCCAGGCCAGCCATTGGGCAGGCACAGCCAGGTTGGCTGGCGCATCCTGGAGTCCCAGTCATCTTGGAGACTGACAGGAAGATTACAAGTTCAAGGCTGCCCACATACTGAATTCAAGACCAATATGGGTCACTTAGTGAGACACTGCCTTAAAATAAAAAGTAAAAAGAGGGTATAGGGTGTAGCTAAGTGGCAGAGGACTTGCCTAGCATACACCAGGCCCTGGATTCCATCCCCAGCGTTGTAAATAAATAAATAAATGGAAGGCTCCAGGTACAGGAGGCCTCTGGCTGGGACGCTGGGAGACAAGAAGAGGTGGTGGATGAATGGGAGGCCACGAGTGACTCGGGTCCCAAGAGGGCTCTTGATAGTTGGGCTACAGATGACAACGACCAGAGGGAAGTCTTCAGAGCTGTGTGTGTGAGAAAGAGATAGAGTCTCATGATCTCAGGCTGGCCTTCAACTCACTGTGTAGTCAAGGATGACCTTGAACTTCTAATCTTCCTGCCGCCTCCTTGAAAAACTGCTTTAAGAAGCATATATCACCTCACTAAGATTATGTGGTGCTAGAGATCAAACCCACGACTCTATGCACACTAGGCGAGCACTCTACCCACATCCTGAGCCACATCCCCAGCCCAGGAGCCAGGCGATGGGCAGCAGAGGCATTCCCCTGAGTCAGCTGGGAACCTCGGGCACAGGCTGTGGCTGAGGAGGAAATGGAGAACAGGAGGAGTGGCTGGCGTCTACCCTAAAGCACAGAGAGAAGCAGGCAGGGGTGGCAAAGGTGGGTTCCCAGAGTGAGGAGCTGGTGGGTGAGAGGGCAGCATGGGGAGGCTTTGGATTGGAGCCTGTGACCACGAGGCACGAGAGCAATCCCTCAAGGACATTCTGAGACTAAAGGCCCCTGGTCTGGAGCCCCAGTTGCTCAGGGGGACGAGACCCCACACTGGCAGCTGGGTCGGGGGCAAGGCAGTATCCCCAGGTCCTTGGAGACAGAAAGAGTGGCCTTCTGGGAACACCTGACTCCAAACTCCAAGACAGACAGCCCTCCCTGACATAAGGGGCCAGTGCCTGGTCCATCAGGGAGACAGAAGTGAGGTTAGCCCAGTCTCAGGGGCCAGCAGGGAGGTAGAGCCTCCTGCTCACCCTCTCTGCCCTCCTGATCCCATCATGCCTAACCCCCATGCCATGACTCACATCTTTGGTGTTTTTGGAGGGGTGGAGTTTGTTTTGTTTTGTTTTTACTGAGATAGATTTCACTGTATAGCCCAGGCTGACCTGGAACTCCAGATCCTCCTGACTCTTCCCCGAGTGCTGGGTTACAAGCCTGGGCCACTGTATTAGTTACTTTTCCATTGCTGTGATAAAACACCATGACCAAGGCAACTTACAGAAGGAAGAGTTTATTGGGATGAGAGTTGGAGGGAGGTGTGGTGGGAGGCAGCCAGAGCAGAAAATGGAGCTTTCACATCCTCAAGCAGGAGCAGGAAGCAGAGGGCAAGCTGGAGGTGGGGCAAGGCCGTGAACTCTCAAAGCCGCTCCTCCTGCTAGGCCACACCTCCTGATGGCTTCACGACCTTCTCCAAACAGTGCCACCAAGTGACTGAGTGTTCAGATACTTGAACCTATGGGGTGCTTGTCATCCAAACCACAACCACCTTGACCAGGCACTGGCTCTTCACTC
This sequence comes from Nannospalax galili, assembly GCF_000622305.1. Lineage (NCBI taxonomy): Eukaryota > Metazoa > Chordata > Mammalia > Rodentia > Spalacidae > Nannospalax > Nannospalax galili. The sequence goes on along the minus strand of NW_008348199.1, from coordinate 2,159,024 downwards.
ACTGTTTGGTCCCCCTGCCCAAACCCCTTGGTGACATGGCGCAGCCTCCCCACACTCTCAGCATACCCTCCACCCTCTGCCCACTCCGGCTGCTGTGACAGACGCACCCTTCTCTCTGCCTGGCCTCTGCTCTGCTGCTGCCTCTCTTTGCAAAGCTCTTGGTCTCTTGTCAGGTCTCCTGACCACCTGGCCGCATGGCTCCCTCGGCTTCCCATCCTCACCTGCCATGTTCTCTTAAAAGCACAGCCACTCCTGGGAGGGGCTCAGGGTGGCGTTTCCCTGTGTGCTGCTCAAAGTGGGTTTGTTCACAACTTGTTCCTGAGAACCATGTGAATGAATGAAAATGAATGGATGGGGATGGATGGAGGGATGATCAATAAGTGACCAGTGAATTAATGATAGCTGGATAAAGGATGGATGATGATGGAAATGGATAATGAGTGAATGGATGGTGAATTAATGAAAGAGTAAATTAATGATAAATGGTGAATCAATGGTAGATGAATGATCAATGATCAATGAATGACCGATGGATGGAGAGATGATCAATGACACACCATCTCTTCATTCACAATTCTTCTGTCTCTTATCTACAGGTACCTCTACCCTCCACAGTCCCCACCTCTACTTGGGCCCTGTCCTCTCAGTCTGGCCAGGAGCACAGTGTGGACTCTGCAGGGACGGGAAGGACAGGGACTCCCAGGAGAGGCCAGAGGAGGCTTGGCATGCCATGTGGGGCACCCAGAAACCCTCCTGAGGGGCCAGGCTGCAGTGCCAATGAGATATGACCCCAGCAGAAACCCCTGCAAAGGATCCCAGTAAAAGGGAACCCCAGCTGGCCGCCTTCCCACTCCTGGTAAGTGCCCATGTGGGGCCCAGGTAGGGTAAGAGACTGAGGCTTGCCTAGTGACAGGGTCGCAGGCTCACCCCCAGGACAGTGCAAGGAGAGTTCAGAGAAAGGGTGGGGCAGCCCTGGTGCCGCAGTGACTCCCCTGATCTGGGCATTGGAACACTGGTTCCAGTTCCTGCCAGGTTCTCTGTACACAGCTTGAGACATGTATGCCTCTGCTGGGTGCCTGTGCCCTCCATGACCCCCATGTGGACATCCAAAACTGAGACATGCCTTGGCTTTTTCCATCCTTCCTTCCCTGACAAGATGCTCAGAGAGGAGGAAGACACCTAGGCACCAGGGGCATCCAGACAGGCCACACCTACTCCAAATAAAAGTGTGCACCCCCCCAGGGTCTTAGGAGAGGGATCACTTTCCACAACATTAGCAGGCAGCCTACACTAGGAAGACCGGACACAGGGCAGCCAGCTTCCTGAACTGGAAATCAGGCTCAGAGCTCCTCGGGGGGAGGCCTGACACAGGCCATCTTCCAGAGTCACCACAGCCAGGACGGACACTACACTGAATGAGGCCAGGGCCCATCAGGCCTCACACACTGGCCAGCCTAGCACTGTGCATGATCGGAGGGGCTAAACTTCAAAGCCGGGTTCTCAGAGGCAGCTGTCCGAGGCTGGAAGGGACCAGAATCCGTGCTGGTGACTGGCGGGCTGTAGGGTAAAGGAGACGTGTATCAGTTTAAAGCCTGAGGTTTGCCAAAGGCAGGATGACACAGTAAGGGACATACACCCCCTCAGGGAGCTAGGCTACTCTGTCCCCAGCCCTTTCTGAGGAAGAGAGCCCAGGCCCTCAGAGGGGCCAACCAGGAGGGACAGTGGAGCTCCAGGGTGATCCTTCCTAGGAGGACAGGATGGGAGAAGGGAGACATACCGGGTCTCCTGCAACAGAGAGAGCAGGCAGGAGGCAACCTGGCAGCTCCTGGCCACACAGGGCCAGCAGGGATGGTAAAGGAGACCCACCTGTCCCCTGGGAGTATCCCCAGAAGACCACTTAGCCTAACCAGTACAACTGGTCAAGAGTCCCTGACACAGGGTGGCACACAATGGCAGTGAACACACAAACAGGGCTGCCAGGTGGATGAACAGAGGGGCACAGCATAGGTGGGGGGCACTAGGTTGTAGGTTCTGGGTTCTGGGAATTGGGTGGTGGGTATAAGGTGCTGGGTGGTAGGTGCTAGGCTCTGGATTCTATAAATTGGGCGGTAGATACTAGGTGCTGTGTGCTAGGTTCTGGGATCTGTGACTTGGGGGGTATGTACAAGGTGCTAGTTGCTGGGTGTTAGGTGTTAGGTTCTGGGTTCTATAGGTTCTATAGGTTCTGAGTGGGCGACATTAGGTGCTAGGTGCTGTGTGCTAGGTTCTGGATTCTGTGAATTGGGTGGTGTGGTGGTTTGAATGAGAATGTCCCCCATAGGCTCCAAGTATTTGGACATTTTGTCCCCAGTTGCTGGCACTGTTTTGGAAGGTCTTAGAAGGTGTGGCCATGCTAGGGATGGGCTTAGATAGTTCTTAAGCCGTGCCAGATCTTGAGTTACTCTTGGTTGCTTCTGCCTGCTTGAAGATGTGAGAGCTTAGCTTCCACTCCTCCTCCAGCCACCTGTGCTGGCACGCCTCCCCACCATGATGAGGACTCTTGCCCCTTTGGAACCATGACTGCAGATAAACTCTTCCTTTTATAAGTTCCTTTTCATGGTGTTTCTATCACAGCAACAGAAAAGTAACTAATACAGGTGGTTAGCACCAGGTGCTGGGTGCTGGGGGGTGGGAGCGGGCAGCACACACACCTGCTGCACACACACCTGCTGCACACACACCTGGCAAAATGCCCTTGCCCCTCATACACCTCGGCCTTTTCATATGCCTCACCTGCCCAGTCTGAGGAGTTGGGTCCTCACCCTGGAGTAGACCTCGAAGACCGCACTCTTTAGCAGACCCTGCATCCAGCACAGATCAGCTGGCATCTCGGGCAGCCACAGCATCAGCTTCCTGGACAGTCCAGGATTGTCCCTCAGCAGAGCCGGGCCTGCACTCAGGGCACCAGCTGGACCGTGGGAGGACTGCCCAGGGTAGGCAAGAAGAGCCCAGAGGTGCTGGGCACCACTGTGGAGCATGGTGACCTCGCTGGGGGCATGTGGGGCAGGATAACCTGAGGTGGACTTTGAACTTGGGGGAGGGAGTATGTTGCTCCACAGAGCTCCAGGAGCAAGCCTGGGGCAGAAAGCACAGCTGACGGTGTCTGGTTTAGAGCCACTCAGCTCTCCTGCTCATCTGTTGTGTGATCTGGGAGCAGGGGCACTTCTCTAGACCTCAGTTTCCTGACCTGTCAACAGTCCTTAACCTTCCTTATCTCCATCCCTCTCCCTTCCCGTGCCCCTCCTCCCCACACACCCTCTGACCAGCGCTCTCTCCTGTTCCAGATGCCCCGTGGATGTGCACGCTGTAGGAAATACCAAGGGTTTAATTTCCGGTGCTCTGGGCAGACCGTCACCACATAGAAAAGGCTACACTTCATATTTATTCTTTTGCATTTCAACTTGTGGTTTTCCTGAGCCTGAGGAGAGTCTGTCAACAGAGAGGCTCCCCAGCTTTGGGCCGCTCACCATTGAAACGCCAGTGCTGACCCAGTCACTAACTCAGTGTAGAACAGGACTGTCACAGACCTTCTTCTAAAACATGGAGACTTTTTAGAAATAAAGATCTCAGGCCGGATCTAGTGACACATGGCTAGAGTCCCAGGCAGGAGGGGCTTGAGTTCAAGGTCAGTCTGGATTGTATAGTAAGATTTGATCTCAGAACCAGTCCTTGCAGCACACGCCTTCCATCCCAGAATGTGGAAAGCAGAGGCAGGCAGATCTCTATGACTTTGAAGCGAGCCTGGTCTATACACCAAGGGTCCAGGCCAGCCAGGGCTACAAGGTGAGGCCCTGTCTCAAGAAAAGAAGATCCTATAAACAGATCTCTGGACAAAACCTCCCTGTAGAGTCCTCCATATCTTACCCCCATTCTAGACAACACTTACCCAACTGGCCACAGATCCCTGTGTGTCTGGCCCCAGCCATTCTCCAGGCCCATCTGGTATAAGAGTCTGAAGTTCACTCCAGCCACACCCACCTCCCCTTTGGTTTCAGATGTGCCTAACTCCCTTCTGCCCCAAGACCTTTGCATTCACTGCCCCATCCATCTGGAATGCTTTCCTTCCCCTTTAACTGATGGACTGTGACCCACCCTTAGGACTGTAGATCAAAAGTAATCTCCTGTCTCCTCTAGCCAAAGGGTTCTGAGCATGGGCCAGACTAGCTCAGAGCCAGGGTGGGCCTCTTCCAAGAGCTAAAAGCATGTATATGTGCACTAGATGGCTGTGAGTTGTAGGCTCCACCAGACCAGGAACTAGATCAGGGTTGGCCTATCTCCCTTGGTCCCAGCCAGCACCTGGCCCTCGTAGGCCTTCAACAGCTTCTGAGTGAGCAGGCAAGACAGTGTTGTCCACCACCCCAGCGAGGCACAATGCTCTCACAGGGTTCAGTTGCAGTCAGATGGCCCAGAGGAGCCTTGCTTTTAGGAAATGTGGCTGTGACCCAGAGAGGTCAAGAGAGCAGGCCCAGGCCACATGACCAATCTGAGCTGGACCAGCTGGGATTGTTGCCAAGGCCAGAGCAGTGTCTGAGGTTCTGACTGTGGAGCAAACAGAAGTCACAGAATTGGCTCAGGCTGCTGACCAGGATTCTGTTAGGCCATACAGCCTCCCCACCAACTCTCTTTGGTAGAGCCTACCCAGGTGCGGGGGGCTACTTAGCTGCCTGTCAGAGCCCTGCCCCTCTGTCAGGCCAGGCCACCTCACCTCCTGCTCCTGAAGTAGACATCCTCAAAGGGCAGCGTGCACGGTAACAGCAGGTAGGTCAGGGCCCGGCCGGGCACAGAACACTGGAACCGAGCCCAGGGGTCCCGTTTGCATGCCTTCCTCAGTGCTGCAAAGGAACCCACAGTTCCTTGGTACCCACAGGCTGGCTGGTGAGCTGTCACCGCCCCATTACCTGTCCCTGGTCCCCCTGGGGCTGCCAAGATGCAGACAGTACCCACCCACCACTTCTCCAGGTCAATTGAGCTACTGTTGCCGGCAGAGGGCGCCCTGCACATGCGTGCTCAGTCCTCCCGCATGGCACAGAGGAGGAGATCGAGGTTCAGGGTGGAGAAGTGCCAGTGAGACTCACAGCCAGGTTATGGTCAGGTATGAATGACACGGAAAAAGCCCTCTGCTGCACTGGGCACTTAGTAGGGACTTGGTGGGCATGTGGCTGGGCGGTGAGTGGTGTGGGAAGGGGCAGTACCAGCCTCCAGTTCTGGTGACAGCTGCTCGAAGTTAGGTACATCCTTGACCAGCATGTTAGAGATGTCCCACCTGAATGTCAGGCCAGTCTTCCAGCCTTGGTAATGGCCAGTGCCCCAGTGCCCCTCCACGGGGGCCAGAGGCTCCCTGGATACTAGCGACCACAGCACTGGCTCCTTGGTAAGTCCTGGGTGGGGAGAGAGAAGATCTGATGGTCGGCACAGCGGCAGCCCCAGGAGACAGTGGCATCTTGCTGTCCACATGCCTCAGACAGCTCCAGGACTCAGGCTGAAGGATAGGTCCTCTGCAGTGACCCCTGCCGTTCATCAGAACTGGGGCTCCAGGGACACAGCTCTATGCTCCAAGTCTACCTATCTACCCACACATGCCAGCTACATGAGCCCCAGCCCTCCTGCCTCAGTTTCTCCTCTGTAAAAGTGAACTTAAGGATGAGAATTAAATGCAGTGGTCTCAGGCCCAGGCCTATAGGGAGTAGGGTGCTGTAGACTGGGGAGGACCACAAAGGTCGGAGACGGGTGTTCCGGAGGTCACGGCTTGGGTTCATCTCCCAATCCTGACTCACAGGGTGACGGCCATGCTCTCTGGCCCTGGGGGCACGTGCCTGCCTCCCACCGGCTCACATATCACTTGGGGTTCAGTTCCGCTCCAGCACTCCACCTCTGCCTTTCTGTTCCAACCAGGCACATTCTTCTCTGCATCTCATCCCAACCCAGCTTGTTTGGCGCCACCTCCAGGAACCTTGCCCCTGCTCACCCTAGGCTGAGGCAAAACACTCCTCCACCCCCATCACTGAGAGACCCTCTGTCAGCCCCAGGCTTTCAAAGCTCCAGAATGGGACCCACATGACTTGGTTACACACGGGGCAATCACTGAGGTCCCAGGGCTCAAACTCCAGAGAGGCAGAATCCACCTGCCACCTTGTGTCGCTGAGCCCTGCCACCTACCCCGTGTCTCCAGAAACCTCAGAGCATCCAGGTAGCCTTGTCTGCAGTGGTCAGCCAGGGTTTAGGGCTCTCCAGTACCAGCCACAGGCTGGAGACCTGTCCCTAGCTGGAAGCAGCCAGGGCCCAGCCTGCTGCACAAGTGATACTCCAGAGTAGTTACCCGGGGCCCCAGTACTGGTCAGGGAGAGCTGCTCCTGAGGTCCCCTCCCAGTGGCCTGCCTGCCTCCACAGTTTCCCTCTAGCAGTCAGGGTGGCAAGATGGCAGGGTCTCCACCTGGCTCCCCACAGGCCTGAGAGGGCAGCTCCTTCCCTCTCCCCTCTGTAGGTAATTTCAAGGAGTTTCCTGAAATGGGAGCCACTGTTGGAAAGAGGCCTCCGTGGGCTCAGGGAGTGTGGGGTGTAACCTCAGACCAGCAGCACCACCTTGAAGACCCTCAGTTTCCCTATCTGTGAAGTGAGGCTGAGAGTCTCTGCCCTCACCAGGTGACTGATAAGGCGTGCTGGAACTTCTGGCCCTGACCTGTGAATTATAACACACAGGAAGAGGGCAGAGGGGTGGGGAGGAGCCCAGCACCTTGGTCTGTCTGTCCCCAGCACGCTGGCCACAGTCTCAGCCACTGTTAAGACCTTGGGCTGAATATCCTGAAAGGATCATTTTGGCTCTGCCACTTCCAAGCTGTGTGACTTTCAATAAGTCACTTAACCTCTCTGAGCCTATGTCCTCTGAGAAATGGAGCTAACTAGGGACTGGAGAGATGGCTCAGCAGTTAAGAGCACTTGTTGCTCTTCCAGAGACCTAAATTCAGTTCCCAGCACCCATATGGGGAGGCTCACAACTGCCTGCAACTCCAGCTCCAGAGGATCTGTTGCCCTCTTCCTTGGGCCTCCTTGGGCATACACACACATGTACATACACATGTACACACACACACACACACACACAAATAAAAATAAACTGAATCTTTAAAAAAAATGGAGCAGGGCCGGGCGTGGTGGTGCATACCTTTAATGCCAGCACTTGGGAGGCAGAGGCAGGCAGATCTTTGTGAGTTCGAGACCAGCCTGGTTATTTTGATATATCACAGTGAAAGATTTATCGTCCTCTTTTTTTTTTTTTTTTTTTTTTTTAAAAAAAAAAAAAAAAAAAAAAAAAAAAAATGGAGCTAACTATTCCGCTTACAGAGCCTGGCTGGGTGAGTGCGGACCCCTGCCGGGCTCCAGTCCAGCTCACAGGGTGTTAATGTGAGTGTACCCCCTGATCTGGACAATCCTAGCTCAGTTCGAACCCATGGAGGAATAGTCAAGTGGGATCCCAGCTGGGCCCAGATTTCACCTCCAGGGCTGGAGTGAGGTGAGGCTGGGAGTGATTGAAGTTCTGGGGAGGGGTCATGGGCAGGGACCATGCCCTGGTGACCTACCTCAGGTTTGCAGGGGAAGAGGGATATGTACCCCAGGAAGAAGTTCATGGTAGAGATCTGGAAGCTGGCATTGAAGGCGTTCAGCTCGTGCAGGCTGGCCGAGCTGCTCTGGGGACAGATGTCCACCGTTCCGTGGAAGGGAGAGACAGTGATGGTGGAGGGGCAGTTTGCCAAGGGCAGGTTGTTGCTGAAAGCCCCACCAATGTAGCGCTGTGAGACAGGCAGGCAGGTGGGCCACGCTGCCCTCCCCATGCCCTCCCCATGTGGCCCTGAGTCCCCAGCTCCCTCCAGCCCATGCAGAGCCCCAGCAGCAGGAGGTGCCACCCAGAAGATGCCAACTACTACCTCCACTTCTGGACCAGTCCCCCACATCCCAGCAGATGCCCCTAATGCGCTCACCTCCCCTCTGAACTCAGGGGGGGTCATCCCGCAGTACAAGGGGAAATACAAAGTGCAGACAAGAGCCTAAAGGACAAGACCCAAGAGAACATCAATTGTCCCCACTCAGTGTTCGTACTCGCCCATCCACATCGCCACCTGCTCAGCTGAAGACAGGTGAGTGCCTCCTTACAGCACCGTCCTCTGTGCGGAGGGGCACCCTCACTGCCCGGGACCGTGGGTAGGACACTCCTCATCAGTACCACCACCCCCAATCAGAGTGCTCTGTCCATGATCCACCAAACAAATGCTCCTCCAGGAAGGAACCCCAGCCCCCACCCTACCCCCGTCCCCATGAGTGACATCATCTCCCCCAACCCTCGTAAAAGCCATGACAAGTCCTGCTGTAAAAAAGATACTTCACTTAGGCTGACCCTGTGAACACCTGGGTCAGGTGTTTCTGTGTTTCTGTAACAGGGATGTGTAAGCTGTCCTGTGCATTGTGTAGGATGCTTAGCATTGTCCCTGGCCCCACCTACTAGATACCAGCAGCATGCATCGACACATGCAGGGTTGTGACTGCCAAGAATATCTTTAAAACCATCAAATATACTAGAGGTAAGGGGCTTTGCAAAAGATGCTGACCCAGAGTTTTCCAAGCTCAGGAAACATAGACCATTGGTCAGCCTCCTGGAAGGCATCCCTTCTACCTTCCCTGGGAGGCTCGTGAGCACTTCTAGCCCCTGAGCACTGGAAATGTGGGTGAACTTCGTTCCCACAGATGAATGCAGCAAGGGCTGAGATTCACTGAGCACCTCTTATGTGCAGTCCAGGCGTGTGTGCTAGGACAGACTCTGGAGTCTGGGGTTCCCTGCTGGACATCAGCTCACAGCAGGGGACACCCCCAATAACTGAACAGCTAGCTATGTTCCAGTAACTTTGGACCTGGTAGGCAGGTCCCAGTGCTGAGTTCGGGGCACAAAGACAGCCTGAGGGGGGTGGGGCTTAGTGTGAGAGGCTTAGTGTGAGAGGAGACAGAGGAGAGATCTGACAAGTCAGAAGAGATTTTCCCTTCCCCACCTGGTGGTCCTGATTCCTAACCAGTTCCTGGAAAGAGCATCCATCCGTCCCCAGCCTCATTAGAAGGAGGTTGAGGGCTTTTGTCTAGTCCCTTCCCTGACAGAATCACAGACCTACAATAGCACCCCACACAGAACAGAAGCTCAATAAGTTTGCTCCGGAATCAGAAAGTGCAGGGAGAATGGGGTAGGATGGGCCTGGGCAGATACCTGTGGGAAGATCAGCCCTGGGGGCCCTGACTGAGGAAGTTGACCTCCTCTCAGAGAGCCCCAGGGGCCCCTCAGGTCCCTCTCCTCCCAGGACCACAGAAGCCCCTGGGTGACTCTTTCTTCAGATCCAGTGTAGCTCTGGCTACTTCCAGAAGCCTCTGGACACATTCTGATACCTGGTGGACTTTGCTTCCACTGCCCAGGGCCCAGCCCAGCCCCTACTCACCTGGATAAGCTCATCCGGAGTGACAAAGTCAGTGACTATGTAGTTGCGGCCATCAGGCCAGTGGGTCATGGAGATGCCCAGCCTCTGGGAAGCCAGGATGTGGCAGTCGCTGGGCAGAGTGTCCTGCAGTCTCTGTTTGATGTATTCTATGGGCACATAGGCCCGGTGGAAGATGCCCAGACTCAGCTGGTCCACCTGCTTCACCATGCCCAGGAGGTTGGAGCAGCAATAGTCTGCAGGGTGGTGGGGAGGGAGGCCTCAGACACCTGAGGCCACTCACACACCCACAGAGACCACCTCCCTCCTGAGTGCCTGGGAATCAATTCAGAATATCCTTGCCCAGCCCTGGTTTCAAATGCCCCCAGGGACCCTAGGGGGCATGATCCCAGCTCTGAAACCAGGATCCCACCTTTGTAAATAGGAGTGACCCCAGAGATCAGATTCAGTGGCAGAGTGTAGAGCCAGGCGCAGCTCCCTGTGGGCTCCGGGAACCTTTCCACACACCTGCCGACTTGCCACAGATGATGCTCACGGCGTTGAGAGCGCCGGATGAGGAGCCATACAGACGGCGGGCGCCCTGGAGGAGATGCGGCGCGCGCTCGCGCAGGCACTGGGTGGCTCCCACGTGGTAGAGGCCCAAGTACCCCGCACCTGCGAAGGACACGTTCCAGCCGCCCTCCGCTTCCAGGAAGGCCATAGCAGGGCGCTGGGTTCGGGGATGCGCAGAGACGGGAGCCTGGATGCTGTGGGGACGGGAATGGCCAACCCGGGCTGGGATGAGGATGGAGGCCCAGGTGGCTCCGCCCCAGGCTGAGTCAGTCGCGGCCTCCCCTGGGTGAGGGGCCCGAGCAGTCACCGTCCGCAGCTGCGCACAGCTGCTCCCAGGAGCTCCTTGGCACCGTGCGCACATCCACCCAGGTTCCAGATTGCAGTGGCAGATTTGTAGGTGTTTGCATTTCAAAAGAGGAAAGGGAGGCACAGTGAGGAAGTGGCTGAACCTGGTCTGTGAGGTCAGGAGGTCAGGGGCCAGAGAGATGTAGGAGGAACGGGTCACTAGGGAACAGACCCCCCTTCCGTTCAATCACTGCGGCCTCCCTCAAGAAACTGAGGAGTCAGAAGCAGGTTCCAAGGTGCCCAGCCTGTAGCGGTAACATGGGTACACAGCGCCATCTGCCTGGCTCATCTGGTGGTCACACCAGCCATTCCAGGAGGGGTACCAGGAACAAAGCACCTCAGGGTGCCACAGAGGAGGCCAGGGGCAGCAGTGTGGGGGTGGTGGGCAAAGGGGATCCCAGCAGGAGAATGGGGTGAGTGGAACCCAGAGGGACCCACAGAGTTGTTCATAAAGACAGAATGCAGCCTCTTGCACAATGCCTAATGCAAGCAATTCCTCCAGCATACTCCAAACTTTAATCTTGGGGCCAGTGAGCTGGTTCAGTAGGTAAAGGTGCTTGCCACCAAACCTGACCCCCTGATTTCCATCTCCGGGCCCCACATGGTGGAAGGAGAGAACCAGCTTCCACAAATTCACTCCTGACCTTCACACATACCATGCCAAACACCCCAACACGCCCACACACAAATAAAAGTAATTTAAACATAACTGTATGTTGTAAAAGTCACAGGAGAACGTGGGGGAGGCTGTGCTTAGTATCATAGGGGAAAGACCATAGACAGGCTGTGTGCATGGAGAGGCTGAAAGAGGTGGGTGGGAACAGCAGGGCTGGGCTGGATCTGGGTGCAGGGGCCTCAGAGCGGCAGGAGGGGAAGGCATACAGACCCCCGGGTCACCCATAGCTCCCTGGAGGTTGAGGAGCATGGCAGGCTTCTGCCCTTGGCAGTGAGATCCGGTGGTCAGGAGAGGCTAAGTGAGGAGTGAAGGTTAACTATGCAAAGTCCCTGATGGTGGTACCAGCCAGCAGCCTGAGGATTCCCCCTCCCTTGGGGGCTCCACCCAAGAGAATCCTCAAGTGCACCACAAAAAGAATTTCAGGACCAGCCAGAGTAAAACAAAGTCAATGAGTTTATTAAGTATTAGACAGAAAGTCATGTAAGAAAAAGACAGCGCACACCCAAGGCAATGGTTGGACCAGAGAGAGAGAGAGAGAGACAGACAGAGACGTGTTCCCCCTCCCTTGGGGGCTCCACCCAAGAGAATCCTCAAGTGCACCACAAAAAGAATTTCAGGACCAGCCAGAGTAAAACAAAGTCAATGAGTTTATTAAGTATTAGACAGAAAGTCATGTAAGAAAAAGACAGCGCACACCCAAGGCAATGGTTGGACCAGAGAGAGAGAGACAGAGACAGAGACAGAGAGACAGAGACAGAGAGACAGAGACAGAGAGACAGAGA
>NW_008348199.1:2143101-2145695 GCF_000622305.1 Nannospalax galili | reverse complement strand
TTAAGAGCACTGGCTGCTCTTGCAGAGGACCTGGGTTTGGCTCCCAGCACCAACATTGTGGCTTACAACCATCGTAACTTCCAGTTCCAGGGTATTCGGCATCCTCTTTATGACCTCTCCAGCCACGTATATTATAATTACAGTTATAATTACAGTGCCAGCCATGAGTTCCCTCCCACTGAGAGGGCTTTAAGTTCAATTAGATAGCTGTTGATTACCCCCCAGATAACACTGCCACTACTGCACCAATAGAGGTAGTTTGCTGTGCCAGTCATTCTGGTTATTAGGCTTTAGGACTGGGTTGGACCATTGGCTGATTTTCTCCCTTAGCAGCTTGGATAGTATCTTCCAGAATATGAGAGTTAAGTTACAGGGAGAAGGCTTCCAAGTCGGTTCCTGCTCCATTGCTCCAAGACCTATGCTAGAATTATGTCCTGTCTTTGGTAGTAGGGTCTTATGTTTAATTTCTGGGAGATAATCAAGGGTTCTGGCAATAGCCTGTGTTATTTTGGGAATCTCTTGGAATACTCTGACCATTCTAAGGGATATCTCTCCTCTGGCACCATACTCCTTGTCATACAGCCCATAGGTATACACATGCACTAATGTTCAGACACCATGTGTGTATTTCTCAGGGGCTTCCCAAGCCAACACATTTCACCTCTGCCTTCCCAAGCCACCCATGATCCATTCATCTCTCTTCTCTCTCCCTCAACAACCTCCCTCCTCCCTCCCTAGTCCAAGGGCCACCATTATCCTCCCCCTCCCACCATAACACCCACCTTCCCCACCCTCTATCTCCCGAGTTCCTTCCTCTACCATCCCCATGGTCTCTTACATGTCCCTCCCTCTTCTCCTCCCAGCAAAACACTCCCACTTTTCCCATCTCATTCTTTTGTTTTATTTTGTTTTGTTTTAAAGAGATCAAGTCTACCCTGATTTGGAAGGAAAAAAGGATCACCCTACCCCATGAATATGTGCAATGACTTATGAATATGTTCATAAAACTTCTTTAAGCTCTACAATGCAGACCCCACTGGACTGCTCCCCCATCCACTCCAGTCTTTTTGGAGATTTTGCCTTGCCTCGTGCTCCTGAATAAACTTCTGTTTAAACTGTCTGTCACTCTTGACTAAATTCCTTCCCTCAAGAAGTAAAGAACTGAGAGACCCCCCCAATAACAGAGTAAGTCAGGTAGACGAGGACCGGGGAGGCAGCCGTGTACCCAGGTGACCTGTCCATCCACTGTTCCAGCTCCATGGAGAGGACATGGGAATCAGATGGTAGGCCCAAGTCCCACTCTGTAGGTCAAGGAGTTGGTAGGAAGATAAATCAGTGAAGTCATTATATAAAACAGCAGAAGTTCCTCAGAAAAGTAAACATGGATCCTGGATGTCCAGCAACCCCACTCCCAGCATTTACACAAAAGTTTTAAAACCGGACTGGAGAGATGGCTCACGGGTTAAGAGCACTGGCTGCTCATGCAGCGGACCCAGGTTCGATTCCCAGCACCCACATGGCAACTAGAGAACCATCCATAACTCGAGTTCCAGGGAATCCGACGCCCTCTTCTGACTTCTGCAGGCATTGCATGACACGGGTACACTTACACACATGCAGGCAATGCACTCATACACATAAAACATAAATAAATAAATAAATAAATAAAATATATTTTTAAAAGCAACTCATGGGCCAGTGAGATGGCTCAGTGAGTAAAGGTGCTTGCTGCCAAGTCTGACAGCCTGAGTTTGATCCCCAGGTCCCACATCATTGATGGAAGGAGAGAGCCAACTCCTGCAAGCTGTCCTCTGACCTGCACACATCCTAAGTGGCTCACACATTTCCCCCCAAAACACATAAAAGAGCTGCACAGTCTCACTGATGAGTGAGGACTGAAACTCAAAGGATCAGAGGGTGGAATGGTGGCTACTGAGGCCTTGGGGACTTGGGAGGGGAGGGAATGATAGTGGACACAAAGCCCCAGTAAGACAGGCAGAATACAGTTCACCTTCCTCCTTTCCCTCCCTCCCTCGCTCCTTCCCCCTCCCTCTCCCTCCCTTCCTTCCTAAGACAGGGTCTTTCTGTAGCCCCTGCTGGTCTGGAGCTCTTTATGTATACAAGACTGGCCTCTATCTCAGAGCTCCTCTGCCTCTCGAGGGCTAGAATTAAAGGCACGCGCACCATGCCTGGCCAAATACAGTTTCTTGTGACATACAGCATAATGTGGTGGGCTGAAAACAGCAAATAATAACGTACGGTGTTACATGTTTCCAAATCACTAAGAAAGCACATTTCAAAAGCCAGATGTAGTGACACACACCCATAATCCCAGTTTTTGGGGGACGGAGGCAGGAGGATCAGGAGTTCAAGGTGGGGGCTGGAGAAATGGCTCAGTTGACAAAGTGCTTCTTGGGGTATGAGGTTCCTTTTAATTGTCAAGTTGACACAATCTAGAGTCATCTGGGAAGAGAGTCTCAATGAGGGATTGTCTAGAGAAGATTGGACTATGCATTGCCTGTGGGAGATTATCCTGATTATGTGCTAGAAGTGGGAAGATCCGCCCACTATGGAAGGCATCGGTTTCCTCAGAT
>NW_008348199.1:2139807-2142839 GCF_000622305.1 Nannospalax galili | reverse complement strand
GGGGGGGGGGGCTCTGCTGGGGCGGGGCTCTGCTGGGGGCGGGGCTCTGCTGGGACGGGGCTCTGCTGGGGCGGGGCTCGTTGGGGCGGGGCTCCGCTGGGGGCGGGGTTCTGCTTCCTGGCATCCCTCTCAGGCCAGTTGCTCATGCCCAGCTGAAATAGGCAGGGCTAGCATTAAGCACCAAGTTTTCCTAAGTCATAGCACCCAGAGTGTCCTGCTGGAAAGTGTGGGCAGAGCCACTACACTGGACCCCGTGGGGTGACAGGTCCCAGCGGGCAGAGGCCCTCACATTCCACAGAAAAGGGTCCAGGAGCCATTAGCAGGTCTGGGTGCTGGGGGTAAGTGCAGGACCCAGGGGGTAATGTCCCTAGAGGGCAGATCCTTGTTCCTGCTGGACTCCCTCCCCACCCTCCCTGAAGTAGGCCGGCCTCCTGCAGACCTCCCCCAGCTGCCCTGTCTCTCTCCTCTGAACCTCCCATCTGGAAACTGCCATCACCTACAGCAACACAAGCCCCATTTGGCTCCCAGGTGCCAAAGTGGAAGTCCCTGCCCCCAGTCTCCGCCACCCCCACCCAGGCACCTCCCCAAACCCCTTCTCCTGCTCCTGACTCCCTTCTCCCCCACGGGCCCAGCCTGTCACCTCTCACCCAGCAGCTGCAGCCACCTCCAGCTGCCTCTAGGCCATCTCATCCCTGATTTCAGCAAGATGACCCTGGTCCGGTTTCACAAACTGCCCCCATCTCCTAAGGCCGTCTGACTCATGTGGGGGCAAGACCAAACACCCAGCCCTCTTGGGAGACTTATCCTCACCCCTCAGGGGTCCTAGATTCTTCCACTTACCTATGCCATTGACAGCAGGCAATCCAAACAGCAGAAGGACTCTAACTGGGAAGCAAAGAATGACTAAGTGGTCAGGGAACAGTGAGCCAATAGGAACAGGACCAACTCTGCAGACAGACTATCAGATGGTGGTGGCTGAGGACCCACCGGTACAGAGCTGGAGGAATCCCAGGGTACTGTGCAGCTGCGAGCTACAGCCTTCTGGTGGCTTTTATGTGTGTGTGTGGGGGGGGGTGTTTTATTTTGGGTTTTTGCTTGTTTTTTTATTGATCTCACCTTACTCTAGCCTGGCTGGCTTGAACTTTCAGTAATTCTTCTGTTTCAGCCTCCTGAGCACTGGGATTGCAGGTGAGCTCCACCACTCTGACTTTGTGTTTGTTTTCATAAGGAGGGTTGTTCGGGGAGGGACTCTGGTGGCCCTACGGAGCCGTTCCTCCCCTTCACAACAATTATTTTATTTCTTCAAGAATCTGCCCTTTCCTGGGGCCCTAGATATTTCACAAGGCCCAGCTTTGCAGAGATGAGGACCTGCCCACCCCAACATGCTTTACACACCTCAAAACCCGGTGCCCTCTTCTCTGAGGCAGACAAGGCTGTGTGCAGCCCCAGCTCCAAACAGGAAGAAAGTGGTAACTGATCTGTACCTCAGTTTACCCACCCGTGCAATGGGAATAACACTCTGCCTCCTCCATAGGTGGGTGCTTAGGAACAGTGAGTTCCTACAGACCAGATGTTGGAACAGCTTGGCACCACAGAGCTGCATTCAGCATACTCTACACACACAGGCACACCTCCATGTGTGTCTGCAGGAAGTAGGGCTTGGTTAGTGGGGTGAATGGGCCATTTTCAGAGGGGAGGACAAAGGGCCTGCTTCCCTGGGTACCCTTACCTCTCATGGGGCCCAGGGTCAGCCCACCTTTGCTTCCACAGCCTGGGCATTTATGGGGCTTGGCGGCCTCCTCACCCGGGGTATATCCTTGCTTCAAGGGACTGGAAAAGCATTGACTTGCCTAGGCCAGCATTCAGGACTATTCCCAGCCTGAGAAACAACCCCCTTCCACCCAGCTGCAGGTAAAACTGAGACCTGCCTTGGAGACCAGCCCAGACTACCTGCCACCACAGGTGTGTCTGTTCCTGATCTCAGGAAGACTCCACTCAGAAGCCCCTGATAACTAAGGACTCAGCTCATCCTCCTGATCCCCTTAGAGGGAGGCCAGCCTGGCTAGTTTGCTACTGAGGAGGACCATGCTCCCCAGTGTGACCATGAGAACCTTCAGCTCAGCATGGGCTCGGCCTCAGTTCTAAGGCTGGGAACAGTGTTCCCTCTGCCCCTAGCAACCTCCCATAGGCCCTCATCATCTGCCACTCAGTGTGCAACCCTGGTGGTCTTCTGAGCCTGTCCTAGGTCATCCCCAATGTCAACATCAAATGCCAGCTCCACACTGAAGCCCCACCTTCAGAGACAGCCACAGTGAGGATCTTCACCTCTTTCCTTCTGGCACTCGGCTTCTGTTAATACAGCCAGGGTCTCAGCTGTCACTGGTTTGACTGAGCTGATGTCTCACACAGGGTGCCAACCATCTGACACCGCAGGCCTTCCCACATCAGACCCTCTGTCTGCAACCTGAGTGACTTTTTCTTCTTTTAAACTAGAGACTAGGCCAGTCCTATAGAAATAGACTACAGGCCTTGAGCCCAGGTAGAGTTCAGCAGTAGCGTGTTGGCCTCTTAAGTATGAGGCCTTGAGTTCATCCCAGCACACACACCCACACACACAGAGTAAATAGAGAAGTCAAAGCTTGTATG
Source organism: Nannospalax galili (assembly GCF_000622305.1). Taxonomy (NCBI): domain Eukaryota; kingdom Metazoa; phylum Chordata; class Mammalia; order Rodentia; family Spalacidae; genus Nannospalax; species Nannospalax galili. The sequence goes on along the minus strand of NW_008348199.1, from coordinate 2,140,193 downwards.
CTAGTCTAAATTACCTAGCCACAGTAAAAAGCAAGAGGTGAGATTGCTTTCAACAATGCACTGTATTTGTTTATTGATTTCTTTATTACACACACACACACACACACACACACACACACACGTATTGCTGAGGCTGGTCTGGGACTCATAGATTCAAACCATGGTTATGTGCCACTACCCCTGGCATCAATGAAATTAAAATGTATTATTTTAATTAATCTAGCATATCTACAAATTCTCATTTCAGTTAGGAACCAATACAAGGGCTCATAAAATCCTTTTCTCTATATACTTTTAAAACCTTCTGTTTGTGCAAAACACCCAGATTCACACACTGAATCTTCAACAGTCAGAGGAAAATCTAACTGACAAAGCCACAGAGACGG
>NW_008348199.1:2137718-2138687 GCF_000622305.1 Nannospalax galili | reverse complement strand
AACCAGAGAATATAAACTTTAAAAGTCTCTAATGTGAACTCACCAAGATGAAAAACAGGAAAGTTTCTGTTTAACATTAGCTGATGCTTGTTAAGTTAATAGCATGCTTTGGCACTGTATTTTGATCAACCTGTGTTTCGCTTTTGTTTCTGAAATCAAAACTCTTAGAAAAGATTAACTGCAGAACAATGGCTTATGGATGTAATCATATAATTTTGTAATATATAATCTGAGCCCTGCAGCTGCAAAAATAGCACTCAGACCTTCACCAAGCTTCTGTGTGTTGGTCTGTTTGTCATTTGCCGAATCCTTGTCCACTCTCTCGAGGACCCTGTTCCCGTCGGACTGAACTGCTCTGGTCAGGGCTGGTCCGTTGCAGGTGGCGCTCGAACTAGGGACCCGGAGGGTAAGCTATCTCTCCCCTTTTCTCTCTTTTTAATAATTTCAGGCAAGGATAGGCCCTCGTCAGGGCGCTGCAGGCTCACTGGTAAAGGATCACCAGGTTAAGATGACCAGTAGGTAAAGTATCATGGGACATTCTCAATCTAAGAATAGAGCCTTGTTCTTGTCAATTAAAAAGACAGGTTCTTTACAGGATTATGTAAAAGCTTGCATAGATGCCTCACCAGCTGTGGTCCAAGGAATGGCCTATGCTGCAGCAATGAAGGGACAGTGTTTTAGCGCCTATGTTCAGAATCTTAAAAGCAGGCCTCACACCAATAACGAGGGGGTCTGTTTCTCATGTGGAAAGCCAGGTCACATGAGTAAAGAATGTTTTAGTAAAAATAAAAGAAACGATAGTGGAGAGAGAAAACCTGGTAATAAGTGAGGACCTCCTGGGATTTGTCCTAGGTGCAAGAAAGGAAAACATTGGAAAAATGAATGTAAGTCTAAGTATCATAAAGATGGGACACCCCTAGAGGAAAAAGAAAAGGAGACAAAAAATGAGGAGGGGGCAAGCCCTCAACT
>NW_008348199.1:2134773-2137390 GCF_000622305.1 Nannospalax galili | reverse complement strand
GGGGGCTTTACAGCCTGGTCTGCCTTCACCAGTGGCAATTCCATTTGACTTATTTATTATCATTATAGACCTGCAAGATTGTTTCTTTACAGTACAATTAAGTCCTGAGGATTCTCAGAGATTTGCTTTCAGTGTTCCCTCAACTAATTTAAAACAACCTTTTCAAAGGTATCAATGGAAAGTACTTCCTCAGGGGATGAAAAATAGTCCCACTTTATGTCAAAAATTTGTGGATAAAGCATTGAAAGATATTAGGATCAAGTACAAGGATGCTTATATAATACATTATATGGATGATAATTTATTGGCCCATAAAACTAAAGATTTTGTAGAATCAATATTAAAAGACATGATTTGATCATTAACTAAATATGGTCTTATAATAGGCCTCTACACTATTTAGGAAAGGTCATTGGTGAGCAAGGAATTAGCTCACAAAAAAAATGAGTATTTGAATAGACAAATTGAAAACTTTAAATGATTTTCAAAAACTATTAGGAAATATAAACTGGGTAAGATCTTATTTAAAAATAACTACAGGAGAATTACACCCCCTATTTGAATTATTAAAAGGAGATGCTAATCCTAAATCATAATGCCAATTAACACCAGAAGCTTTAGAGAAAATAATATTGGTAGAAGAAAAACTACAGACAGCTAAGGCAAAACAAATTAATTATAAAGCACCTGGGATTTAATAATAATGAAAACATCATATACCCCAACTGCATGTTTATGGAAAGAAGGAATCTTGGAATGGATGCATTTACCCCATACACACGTTAAAATGGTATCTTCATATATATATATTTATGTAGCCAATTAATAATTAAAGGAAGAATTAGATCTAAAGAATTATTTGGTAAAGAAATGCATAACATTATTGTTCCTTATAAAAGACATCGGCTAGATTATTTGCGTACCTCAGAATCCATTATTGAAATTTGTTAAAGAAACAGAAATATTTCCATCAAAAGTGTCTCAGGAACCTATATTAAATGCCATGTTGGTATTTACAGATGGCTCCTCTAATGGAACCTCTGTGGTTTTTACACCTGAAGTCCACCTATTGTCAAAAGGAAGGAAGGTATATTTGCTCAGCAAGCAGAAATAATTGCGGTCATAACTGCAGCTGAGACCTTTAGACAACCTTTTAACCTCTATACTGACTCTAAGTATGTGGTTAACCTTTTTCCAGCCTTAGAGACTGCTCTGTTATCTGGAAGCTCAAAAATTCTACTTTTATTACAAAAATTACAAAGTATGATTATTAACAGGCAAAATAAATGTTTTATTGGTCATATAAGAGGACATACTAATTTGCCAGGTATGCTATCTTTAGGTAATAAAATAGCAGACTTATTAACCAAAGAACAATTTATGGGAAACTCTCCAAGAAGGGAGCTGCCCGGCAGTATTCTGAGGACTCTCCAGTAGAGGACCTGCATCAGCCTCGGCTGTCGGGCAGTACCAGCAAACTCCCTGAGAGGGACTTGCATCAGTCCCGGCTGCTTCTGCTTCCCCAGTCTGACCTCCGGTTTCTCCCCCCACACCACCAGCAAGATAAGAGCGCTCGAGAAACAACTTTTGTTTTTGGTTTCTCTCCTGGTTTTGGCTAGCTGGCGATCTGTTGCCATCTGGTTCTGAGCTCTGATCAGAGAAACTAGGTGGGAAGCTGGACAGCAGCAAATCTCCCCCTAGTCAGGTTCCAGAGGAGACGTCCCTGGACCCACCTGGCCATGAGCCCAAAAGCTTGTCTTTCGGGACCTGGATTTGATGGCAACCTGGTTGATGTTATTTGTCTGTGCTTATCTTGTTCTATGTTTTGGTCTTGTATCTGTGTTTGTCATGGGTGCCTGTGTGGAGATCTCAAGTAATTCTGTCATGTATGTCTATGATTATTGTCTTCAAATATTTCCATCAAAAACCCTAAATATCTTTATTTTATTGGCTGAACTGGTTGTTTAAAGTCCTTATTTATTGCATACCTTTTGGTTTGGGTTTGCTTTCATAATATCTCTTTGGTTTGCTCACTTTGGAAGTTATTTTGTATTTGACATTCTTGGTCTGGTTTATATTGCTTTCAGACCTCTAAAGGCTTGAAAACGGTTTAAGAAAAATTAAACTGTTGATTAAATGTTTACTCTAATATGTTAACTCATCTTCATTGCTGGAAATAACTTCTGGGACTGATCTTCCTATCTCATCCTTTTGGCCTTGTCCTTTTCCCTCTGTTTCCTGCAGCACTGCTCAGTATGCAGGCAGATACGGTGTGTTTGGGGAGGGATGCTTTTCGTCCTTGGAAACTCTGCTGGCTCAGATATGACTCTGTGCTTTTCTCCCTTGGAACAAGAAAAATCAGTCTTGGTTTTAAAACTGGTTTGTTATAACATTATGTCTAACCATAGTATTTATTATATGAGACCATTATAAATGTATAGACATGTTTAATACTAAGAGAACTATTATTAAATAATTTACTAGATATCAAATTCTAAGTAAAACATCTCTAAACTTTTAAAGGAGACTTGGTTGTTTAAAACCTGCTTCAAGGCTTACAAGGGCATCTCAAAGTTTATACAGTATAATAATATATTTAGATTAATTGTTCATATAT
>NW_008348199.1:2122186-2134499 GCF_000622305.1 Nannospalax galili | reverse complement strand
AACTGTATGTAATTTGGCCCTAATCACATATGGTCTCCTGGGTTTGGGAAGAACTAAAGTATATTATCTGGGAAAGGCTAGGAAATGCTTTCCAAGGTAAATACTCTCAGGTCACCTATGCCTCAGGAACTCCTCAGTCATCTCTGTATGTAAGCTCAGTAAATTCATTGGTTCCCCAGGAAAGCCTTAGTCAAACATTGGGTTGACACTGGAACTTCAGAAAGGAATAGACGTTGCTTGAGGTCAGAGGGTAATTCTCAATGTTATTAGAATGTTTATTTGTTGATGATATTGTGTCTCATGGTTAAAAAAAATACAAAGTTAAAAGTTATTGGAAGGATATGGGAATGGAGATATTTTACTAGAAGGATTTATGAATGAAGATTATGATGGCTGGGTATTTACAGAATTAACAAGAGAAAAAAATCTTAATTCTTATGCTCTCCTTCTGAATAACAAAAACTGTAACTGGATCCTGGAAAGGACCCAACATTCTAATAACATCGGGAAGAGGATATGCATTTGTGTTTCCACAGGATGCTGAAGCTGCCATCTGGATTCCTGCAGGTTCATCAGGCCCTACAATGAAGTCTTGAAAAAGAACCAGAAAGACGCTGAAAGACACTACCAGAAAGGTGGGGAAACTCAGATTTTCTTATCTGCAGACCAAGGCAGCTTAGAAGGCCATCCATTACCCACTAGTCTCCTGATTATATTTTAGATTATTCCATTGCTAATCCAAATTATGATTATACCTCTTATTTAACAAATAATGTGCAAAAGTTTAATGGTTATATTTCTTATATTCCTAATACATTAAAAGAACCAATTAGGAGATGGTACACTCCTGGATGGGTGGCACTTATTTACGTTAGTCACTCTCCTACAGACAATAAGACTAGTATTTATTTTTAGCCTTTTCTGCCTTTTCGCAGCTGCCAACATGTTGTTCTTAAAGAAGCCTAAAGAAACTAAAACTACATTTATTGGAGTAAGGGCATGTATAAATTATCCTTATGGAATTTTAGCTGCTAAACTAGAAAATTTTACCATTTATAATCATGGGAAATCTTATCATGTAAAATGTACAAATTGTATGTTTACCAATTGTCTCACTTCTGCGTTGGATAAAGATTATTCTGTAATAGTGCTATTAAAGCGACCTAGATTTGTTATGCTTCCAGTGGATTTAGGATCAGATCCTTGGTATGACAACTCAGCTTTACAGACATTGAGGAATTTAAATGAATTAATCAGGCCAAAAAGACTCATTGCAGCATCGGTACTGGGCATAGGCGCATTGATTACCGTCTTGACTTCGCTGACTGTTTCCACTGTTGCTCTAGTGGAAGAAGTCAGAACGGCACATTTTGTAAATAATCTTAACAAAAATATTTCATTGGCTTTAGCAGATCAATATAGCATCAATCAAAAGCTAGATATGAGGATAAACGCTTTAGAAGAAGTGATTTTAGCTTTAGGACAGGAAGTGTGAAATTTAAAGGTACAGCTCTCTACTAAGTGTCATGCTAATTTTAAATATATTTGCGTGACTCCTTTGAATTACAATACATCCTTGAATTGGAATGCTACCAAAAACTATTTGTTAGGAGTATGGAAAGACACTGAAATATTTCATGATATGCAGGATTTACAGTTACAAATATCAGCAATGAGTCAGGCACATTTGGATGATGAAGATATCTCTTTTCTAGTGCAATCCCTAAAGAATAATTTGATTTCGCTTAACTCTTTCAATTGGGTGCATAATTTGATTATTACAGGTGTCATCATAGGAGTAATTCTTCTCCTTATCTTTCTGCTTCCTGTCATCTTTCGCCTAGTTTTCTCTTCTGTCTCATCTCTCTGCCGAGAAGTACACGAACTGCATTTAAAAAATAAAAAAGGGATAAACTCAAACAGAGCTGGAAGTGTGTGTCTAAGCCCAAGCCTATCGTGCCACCAGCTAATGGTGAGTGCCCCAATGATTGTATCTTCACTCAAGCTATGCACTCATCCTGTTATACCTCCTTTACTGAATGTAATAGAAATAACACCCTGTATTTTTACTCCACGGCCATTTCTTATAAAACGGCCTCTGGGGGCTTGGATTGGACCCTTAATACTCAGGTAATAGGATCAGAAAAATATAATTCTAAAGCTCTTAGTGAGAAGTGACTAGGCAGAGTTAATGCTGGAAAGTCCAGGGAATAATAGATTTCTAGAAGAAAAATGTAGATAGATAAATATAGATAGAAGAAGGTTTTCTTTTATTCATTACAATTCATGGATAAATTGGTAAGATCAAGACCACCTTGGTGTCTTTTGATAAACAATCAATAAGAGAGCATTAAAGAGCAAATATAGAAGGTATTTTAAAATTGGTAGGATAAGAGAAAAATATGGTTTCATGGATTTCTAACATGAGATAGCCTTTTTGGGACTTGGAGTTAAAAAATAACTTAGAAGCCCTATGGCCCACTAAAAATAAGCAAGGAATGTTATCAAGTAGTTAAAAATGTAATATCAGGCACAGCTGGTGTTGAACGTACTTAATGGGTTAAGGTCATTCTGACCTGGAACTACAAAGCCGACAGAATCCTAAGTGTGTAAAACCACAGTAAAGCAGGAATTTACTGTCTAGTACCAGGTTGATAAGATAGGGAAATGTGTTTTGGCTGTACATGATGGTTGGCAAAATTGTTTTACTTTCATCTCTGGAATTGTAAATCTTAGCATGACTGTTCTGCGGTTTCTGTTGAAGAAATTTTGCAATCTTTGCTGTATATATCTCAAACCTTGCAGCTGCAAGAATTGCACTCAGACCTTCACCAAGCTCTTGTGTGTCTGTCTGTTTGTCACTCGCCGAATCCTTGTCCACTCTCTCGAGGACCCTGTTCCCGTCGGACTGAACTGCCCTGGTCAGGGCTGATCTGTCGCAAGGGATAGAAGGAGTAGTGGGGCGGGTGGATGGGGGTGGGAGTGGGGGCAGCAAGATGGCTCAGTGAGTTAAGGCACTTGCCACCAAGCCTAATGACCTGAGTTTGATCCCAAGGGACCCACATAGGGAAAGGAGATCTGACCTTTAGATGTGGAGTGTGGCATATGCACACACACACACTAATAATAATAACAAATGAACATAAAAAATGGGTGACTGGGGGTGAGACGGCTCAGTGGTTAAGCGCACTGGCTGCTCTTGCAGAGGACTGACCACATGGTGGCTAACAACCATCTATAACTCCAGTTACAGGGGATCTGATGCCCTCTTCTGGCCTCCATGGGCATCGCACACATGTGGTGCACATACGTGCAGACAAAACACTCATACACATAAAATAAAAGGGAAAGGGAGGGTGTGTATAGAGCGCTCAGCAGACCCTGGTGTACCACCACACGTGTCACCTTACACCAGTCCTGTCCCAGGGTAGAGAGACCAAGCACCTGCACTGGCCAGAGTTAGGAAGATTATGGGTAAAGAGAACTTAGTGCAAGGAATGTAGAAGACAGAAGTCTGTCAGTCACTGTGCCAAACACTGCTCAGAGCCAGTCAGGGCTGTCAGTGGTCCCCTATAGTAGCCCTGGGGAGGGGAGGGAAGGTGTGGAGGTTTGCAATGGCTCCGGGCTGTGGCATGGGGGCTGGAGGCCTCTACCCCAAATGTTCTTGCAGGTTCCTGGGGGAGGAGGGTTAGGAAGGTGGGCATCTGGTGCTCTGAGCTGTGAAGGGAGCAAGGCACCCAGCACGAAGGGCAGACAGAGGGGCAGTGTGTATGTGCATGCCAACCTCCAGGGCCACGTGCACACCAAGACGGTGCACAGAGCATTGGAGCTGCAGGGCGAGGGGCGGAAGTGACGGGGAGGAAAGGCTCAGTCCAGGCTCAGAGGCAGAGGCAGCCGTCAGGGTGGAGGGATAGTGGATGCACCTCACCCTATGTACACGAGTCCCAGAGACTCTGGGTGCCAGATGAGAACAGACAGTGAAGGGCAGGGCCAGGGTGCCCTGGAAGGCTAAGGCCAGCCTCCGGTTGGCAGATGGGGAGCTGAGCCATGGAACGACCTGCTCTGCTGAGGCTGCACGGGGATGGCCTGGAAGCCCATTCTCTGTCCTCTTCCCACTGCTCTGGACCCCCTATGTGCCCACTGCACAGGTGCACCCTGAAGCCCAGAGGTACACAGCCCCAAGGCTGGCACAGGAGCAAGTCATGGGCAGGGCGAGGGATCTGTAACACTGGGGCACAGGCAGAAGAAATCCTAACATCTGACTGGCTCTGCTGGACAGGTCGTGAGATGTATGGGCGGTGCTGATCAGCCCACACTGAAGGGGCTGACCCTGTGGCAGCCTGAGCCGTGCCCTGAACCTATTCTAGGATCTGGGCACCCGCCCTCCCCACATCTCACTCCAGGACATCTCCTGACACCTTGAACTTGGGCCAGGTTTGCAGGCAGCCAGTTCAAGGGCACTGCCAACCCTGGGTGTCCCTGATGCCAGGGTACAGATCGGCAGGCCATCATGCCACCAAACCTAGTGCCTCTTCAGGTCACACTTGTCCTGGGAGGTTCAGAACTAAGCTTGCCTTGCCTTTCTGACTGCCCCCAGCTTACTTAAGCATGGGGATCTGGAGACTGCAGGTCCATCTGAGGAACTTGAACACACACAGGGCACCCTGACAAGCCTGTGTTCCATTCTACTCATAGAACTCCAGAGAAGGGTAGGCCCTGAGTTCCCTGCAGGCCCACTGTTCAGGGCTGGGCAGCCAGGCCCCATGCTGCTGAGGGGTGAGAACGGGTGGCATCCTGGGAACCTACAGTGCCAAGAGGCAGAGTGCCTAGGAGGTGGGAGGTGCCAGGCTCACACTGGCCCCATGCCTATCAAGCCACAGCATGGCCAGGTGGCTCAGAGGGCAAGTAAAGAGAATCCCAGGAGATGCTGAGGAGTGTGACGGGGTCCAAGGCCTCCTCATCTCCAGTCCTGTAAGGAGTTTTCAACTGACCCCAGATGCCTCAGAGAGGCCCCACAACTGTCCCAAATCCTGATTCTCTCTTCTCAGTCCATGTGTCTATCTGTCTGTCTGTGTCTGTGTGTCTGTGTCCGTGTCTATGTGCATTTGAAACAAGGTCTCATGTAGCCCAGGCTGTCCTCCAGCTCCTGGTCCTCCTGCCTTGACTCCCAGTGCTGGGATTATAGGTGTGGATCACCACGCCCACTTTCCCTTCTGTCTTGCATCCCTCTCCTCACTCAGCCATCTTCGCCCTCACATCTTTCCTTCCTTTCTCCCCACTCCCCCAGTGAATTCTGAAGGATCAGTGTACCAGAGGAAACCCTTCTTCATGATCATGATCTCACCAGGTCGTAGCAGGGGTGGGAGCCTTTCGAGCTGTCTCTGGAACTTTCATCTCTGACTGTTGTACATGTCTTGTGTGCATACATACTTGGGGCCGTAAATCAGACCCAAGGTCTTGTACATGTTACGGAGCCTGAGCTATGCCTCCAGCCACCTCAACTATGTCAACACAAATAACAATGACATCATCCTGTAAGCTCTTCCCAAGGGTCTATTGTAAATGATCTCCCTACAAATCATCAAACATTTTGTAAACAGGAAGTAGAGTGAATTCTCAGGCTCCAGATGATTCTTCAGGATTATGAAGAGTCAAAGAGGTGGGTGCTGACCTGGGGCTGGCTTCCTACTCCCCCCATGACATTCTATGAACTGAGGCTGGGATCTCTTGGCTCTGTGTGCGAGGATCCAGGAGGCCAGCAGCACCTGACTAACCTGCCTCTCTGGTTGCAGTGCATGACTACCCCACTTCAGGGCTATTTCTGGAGGGTGCCTGGCCAGGAATTCCGAGCCTGTGACCTGCACCACCCATCACTCTCTCAGCAGGCAGTTGTTTGTCTCTTGGTGCACGGAGTGGCCTGGTGCCTTACATCTGTGCCACTCACTGGGTCAGCCTGAATTCTGTTCTGCCAGAAAAGCATGCCTGTACCTCCTCCACCTGCCTCATGGGACAGGCTGGGTTCCCATTTGATGACAATGATTTGCAGCGAGGGTCCCCCAGCCCCTTTCCTGGTGTTTTCCCTAACTGGAAGCACAATCTCAGGGCGCTTTAGCTTCTACTTCCCCTGCAGCGCTGACCAGTGTCTTCAGAAGAAACCAGTTTTATCGCAAATGACTCCAGGTCACTTTACAAAGACATATTAATAGGGATGAGATCTATTAAAGGCTCAGTGGTTAGAGTGCTTGCCTAGCATGCATGAAGCCCCGGGTTTAATCTCTGGAAGTGCATAAAACAGGTATGGCGGCACATACCTATAATCCCAGCACTCCAGGGGGAAGGCAGGAGAATCCAAAGTTCAAAGTCATCTTCAATTACTTAGCAAGTTCAAGACCATGTCTTTAAAGAAAGGGGTGGGGAGGGCTAAAGAGATGGCTCAGAGGTTAAGAGCACTTACTGCTCTCTCACAGAACTCAGATTTGGTTCCCAGCACCCACATGACAGCTAATACCCGTCCTTTGCGGGTGAGCATGCACATGGGGCGCTTATATACATGCAGGCAAAACACTCATACACATAAAATAGAAATAAATACAAATCTTTTAAAAAGATTAATAATAAGCCTTTGTGTAGGGATCCAGATTACAAATGCTAATGATAACTTTTTTCAACACACTTTATTCTAGTTTTAGAGCCAGGTATGGTGTAGTGTCCTGTAATCGCAGCACTCAGGAGGTGGAAGAAGGAGGACCTCAAGTTGGAAGCCTGTCTGGGCTATTCAGCAAGACTCTTTTAAAAGCAAATGAATGGAAAAAGAATCACTGCTCCAGGTGGTATGGTGGCATACACCTGTAATCCCAGCTACGAGGGAGGTTGGGCAAGGGACAACCTGAGCCCAGGAGTTGGAGGCCAGCCTGCGCAGCTTGTGAGGTATAGTCTTCTAAAAAGAACAAAAAGAGGCCGGACATGGAAGCTCATGCCTTTAATTCCTTTAATTCCAGCACTCAGGAGGCTGAGGCAGGTGGATCTCCTTGTCTACAAAGAGAGTTCCAGGCCAGCCAGGAAGGAGGAGGAGGAAGAAGAGGAAGAAAAGGAGAAGCAACAGCAGCGGCTGCGTGTGGTGATCCCAGAACTTCAGGGGCTGAGGCAGGAGGATTACCATGAGTATAAGGCCAGCCTCAGTTGTATAGCCAGATCCTGTGCTGTCCGAAACAAAACAAAAAGAAACAGAGGGGCTGGAGAGATGGCTCAGTGGCTAAGAGCACCAGCTGATCTTGCAGAGGACTGGAGTTTGATCCCTAGCACCCACATGATGGCTAACAACTGTTCGTAATTGTTCCATGAGATCTAACGCTCTCTTCTGACCTCTGCAGGCATTGCACACATGGGTCACACACACACACACACACACACACACACACACCACACACACACATGCATGTACGCAGCAGAATGCTCAACTCCGGCTGTGATGACAGTGGCATCATCCTGTGATGACCCAAGGGCACAGAGCCTCCTAAACCCCAGCCTGTGGGCATGAAGTCAGGGGAAGCAACACTCACTCTGGCAAGCAGGATGCACCTTCAGAGGCCCCACCCTCTTGCAGAGAACTCAACCCAGTCAGGGACTCCCTCTTTTGTGTCCTCCAGCTTGGTCAAAACCCAGCTTCCTCTGCCCTGGGGGGAGGTCTTCTATCCCACACCATCCCTATGAGCATTAGCCCACAGCATCCCTGTAAGGTTCTGCTTCCGCCCCACAGTGTCTCTGAGAACATCAGCAACCCCCACCCCCACCCAAGCCCGGCTCGGCTCCTCTGCTGAGGACACTTGGCCACCGTGGGAGGCTGGATTCCCTCCTGGTGACTGTCTTTTTGCTCACTTCTGCCTCACCCACTTACCACCCACAACTGTTGTCAGCACACTTTGATGATGTCATCCTCCGGATCCCCTTCCCCCCTCCAGCCTTTCTCTCCGTCCCTCTCTTGTCCTCATTTACAGACTTCAACATTGTCATTCCAGCTTCCGCATCCCATGCCCAGGATCCTTAGGTGGCCCGGCCCTGTCCACCCGGACCCCATTCCCTTGTACTGTAGCTGTTCTGCCTGTGCCCCGCTCCTTGGTTACCTGACCGTTGAAACAGTGGACTCCAAGTAGTTCGAGTTCTCCCGGGAACCTGCCCTCCCCAGGGCTTCTGCTTTTCCTCTCTCCTGGAGGAGGCAAGGTCCCATTCTGTACCCTGGGCTGGTCTGCAACTCCCTTCGTAGTCCTAGCTAGCCTCAGGCTCATGATGATCCTCCTGCCTTGGCCTCCAATGTCCTGGGATCATAGGCATGAGCCAGCACCCGCCCCAGCTTCTTAGTTTACATTTATTCATTCATTCATTCATCCATCATTTTCGAGGGTGCAGACATGTGCCGCAGCACCCATGAGGAGGTGATTGGACAACTAGAGGGAACCAGTTGTCTCCTTCTAGCATTGGGTTCCAGGGAGTAAACTCAGATCATCAGGCTTAGCCAGGCTTGGCCGCAGGAGCCTTTCTGAGCCTTCTTACCATCTCTCAGTCCAGTTTCTCTCTCTGTGGTCCCAGTCTACTCTGTCTTTTGTTTTGCCTTTCTGTACCCCAGGCTACAAACCACCCTCTTTGTTTTGCTTTTAATTTTTATTTATATATTCATTTATTTTATTTTGTGTATATGAGTGTTTTACCAACATGTATGTAAGTGCACCCGTGTCATGTAATGCCCATGGAGACAAGAAGAGCTGCGTTGGATTCCCTGAACTGGAGTTACAGGTGGTTGGTAGCCAACATGTAGGTGTTAGGAATCGAACCTAGATCTTCTGCAAGAGCAGGCAGTGTTCTTAACCACTGAGCCATCTCTCCAGCCCCTCAAACTACTGACTTTGGATCAGTCCATCAGAGCATTGAGTTATTTTATGGACTGAGATGTTATCTAATCCAGAAATTGAGACTGAAATCAATTCAGACCTTTAAAGTAAATTGTTATGTTTGTCCTGCCCTAGTCACCAAGGAGCCCCTTTTCTCTATCTCTGAAGTATGCCTCAAATCTGATCCCCCACCATCGACTCTTCCCAGTCCACACTGCCGCTGTCTCTCCCAAGACCCTTGAACAGGTCAACTGCTTCCATTCCTAGGTCATGGAGCCCCTGGTCCACTTGCTCTTCACGTTTCCTGTGAGCAGCCCAGTAGAGCCCACACCCCACACCTTTGCAGAGGACTGTATAGAGTTTATATTAAGCATATAAAATGAAATGCACAGAATTTCAAGGGTCACTCTCAGATAATTTTCAAAGTCTGTTTACTTAGGGCACAATAATCTTAAGACCTAGCAAAGGGCCTGGGAGTGTGGCTCAGTGGTAGAGCTCTTCAAAACCTAATTCCACCCACAGCACCACAACAAGCAAACAACAGTCAAAAACAGAGGAAAAAACTTAGCAGTTGGTCACTAACTTAACTGGATATAGAATCACCTCAGATCATGTTTCTGAGAGGTTTAACTAGGAGAGCAGACCTACCCTGAATGCACTGTTCCATGAGCTGGGGTGCAGACTGAATCTAGAAGAAAAAGCAAGCTGAACACCTGCGTTCATCTCTCTCTGCTCCCTGACTGTGGGTTCAGTGTGACCAGCTGTCTCACCCTCAAGCCGTCATGCCCTCCCCACCATGATGGACAGCACCCTCACGTTATGAGCCAAAATAAACCCTTCTTCCCTTAAATTGCTTTTGTTGGGTGTTTTGTCACAGCAATAAAGCACCTGGTACAACCTCAAATCTTCAAATCAGTGTGGGTAAGCTCTCGCTATCTCCACCTGCTGAGTGGTGTAAATTGTAGGAGGTTGTGGCTTTGGACTGTTTCTGTGCTCGGCCTGGTACGGGCAGATGGAAATTTCCTTCCATCTGTTCAAATTTTCCTGGCATAAATGACAAAGACAGATGAAGCATGAAGACAGGACTATAACCGGTTAACACGCAAGGGAAAAGTGGTACTAGCCGTTCTATGTAATTCAGGCTTTTAGATGCACCACAACCCCCTTTGGTTTTTTAATCCTTTTTTTCTATGGGAGACGGGGAACGAAGGACATAGAAAATTGTAGGGGAGTGATAAATGATTTTTAGATGGACACAGAGCACATGGGGACCCAGGACGAAGGCCGTTCAACCACAGAGCACACAGGGACCCAGGACAAAGGCTGTTCAACCACAGGGGCTAGAGAGCTGGCTCAGTGGTCAAGAGCATTAGCTACTCTGGCAGAGGCCCCAAGTTCCATTCCCAGCACCCTCATGGCAGCTAACAACCACCCATAACTCCAGTTCCAAGGGATCTGATGGCCTCCATGGGCATTGCACAACACAGTGCACACATGCATGCAGGCAAACTCTCATAAACATAAAATATTAATTGATTAATTTTGAAAAAGAGCCTATAGAGGTGTTGACTGACTTCTGTCTTCCCTCCCTGCCAGTTCTGTTCCCTCCTGAATGACATTTGCATGTAAAGATGGGAGGTGGCTGTGTTCTTTCAGTGGGGCAGGTAGGAAAATGAGGGAACTTTTCAGAAGGTCTCTGGTGGCATGAGGTGGGGACAGAGGGACCTGGATTCTGAGGAAAGGTCCAAGGCCTTTCATTATGTCAGGCGCTGGTCTTTTCTTTGGGGTGTCTTATTCTGAGCCCAGATAGACTAGGCTGAAAATCCAAATGGAGTCACCTGTGGTAAAGGAGCAGCTCACTATGCTGAGGTCAAGGTGTTTATCTATAAACTGCTTCTCTGATTAGAAAGATAACAGCACAGATTTCCCAAGCAGGCTAGTTTCAGTTGGCTTGGTAAGGGTTCTCAACACATTAATCCTTATACCAAAGAAGGAATTCTGTGTTAGCCAACCAGCTATTTTCCTACTGTTCTATCCCCCTACCTTACCAGGTGAGGAATTTATCTCTTCTCTCCTCCTCCTCCTCCTTCTTCCTTCCTTCCCCCCCCCGCCCCCCACAAGGTCTCATTCTGTAGTCTAGGATGACCTCAAGCTCATGATCCTCCTACTTCAGCCTCCCAGAGTGCTGGATCATAGGCATGTGCCACACCTAGCTGCTCAGTAACTTTGAAATGACACATCTACTTTGGGAATTCTGCTTCCCAGTTTCTCAAGCCCGTACCTATCTATAAAATCGATCCTTGCTGCTCGGTTCTTTAGAATGCTGTGTTTTATGGAATTGTTGCCCAATTCTAGAATTGAAAATAAAGCCAATTAAGATTGCTAAACTAAGCTGTTGCAACTTTGACCTTTGACAAGGGCACAGAAATGTCTGTGGTTCCTGTTTATGATGGACCCTCAGGGCCTGCTGATGCCACTGTGGTTTGTTGCCTGCATTCCTGTGCTGGAAATGCCGACTCTCCACAAGTGTTTAGATTCATGGACCTGCTGGATCCTGTCCACTGGTTTCTGGCCTCCAGATCTTCCTAAGGATGGATAAGGCCAGGTCACTGCCCTGGTTAAATTCTCCATGGCTTCACCACTGCGACCAGGAAAAAAATGTCTACGGCCCTTGGGCACCTCTTAAACTGCCCCCCACCTCCCTCCTTATCGGCCTCCAGCCCCAGGCCTCTTTGTCCACATCCAGCTGTAGTACTTCTGGCTGACCATGCTAGTCTCTAGGCAAGTTCTTATAGGGGCAATCAGTCATCTATGCTGGGGAAGGGGGTCTTTACTTGACTTTTGATGCTCATGTGAAGTTGTTCTATTGGCCTGGAAATACGGCTTAGAGATAGAGCAGTTGCCTAGCATGCACATGGCTCTGGGTTCAAATCTTAGCACTGGAAGTAATTTTATTTCATTTCAGATAAAGTCTTCCAGAAAAATTTCTGCAGAGCCACTCCAAGTCATTTTTTGTGGTTGGACGACTTTAAAAGCAAACTTTGCTGGTAACAGTACTCAGCCCCTCACTCAGAGGCCTTGCCAGTGTCCTTTCCACACATGTGATGCATGACCTCAGACACAGGGTACCCAGGAATGTGCCCGCACATCCCATGGGGATGAGGTTAGAGAGATGTCTCAGCAGTTAAGAGCTTGGGGATCTTCCAGAGGACCCAATTTCAGTTCCCAGTACCCACATCAGGTGACTCACAAAGGCTTGTAACTCCAGCTCCAGGGGAATCCCAGGCCTCTGGCCTCCATGGGCACTGTACTTAGGTGTACAACTTAATCCCCACTTCACATACACATAATTTAAAATAAAAAAAATAGTAATAGGGGCTAGAGAGCTGGCTCAGTGGTTAAGAACACTGGTTGTTCTTGCAGAAGATCTG
>NW_008348199.1:2116957-2121616 GCF_000622305.1 Nannospalax galili | reverse complement strand
TGTGAGTTCAAGGCCAGCCTGGTCTACATAGTGAGTTCCAGGACAGGTGGGGCTACAGAGAGACCCTGTCTCTGTTCCGTGCAATGCCTGAGGAGGTCAGAAGAGGCTGTCAGATCCCCTGGGACTGGAATTACCAACAGTTGTTAGCTGCTATGTGGGTGCTGGGAATCGAACCCAGGTCTTCTGAAAGAACAGTCAGTGTTTTTAACCACTGCACTATCTCTCTAGCCCCCTATGTTTTGTTATTTTTAAATAACTTACTCTTTAAAAAATATTTATTATTTTAAAGTATTTTATTTATTATTTTTATTTATTTTTTAAAAAATTATAACGGGGGAGGGCAGTGAGTGCTGCTTTACAGAAAGAATGATTCAGATTCTGGAGTCTGACTGTGCTGGTGTGGCCTTGCAATGGGGACCCTGAAGAATTTGCATCCCTTCAGGACCTGAACACTGAGAGAAGCCCGAAAGTGTCAGAGAAGAGCTGTAGGAAGCGAGCCACCTCCCAGAGACAGTTCTGAGGGCGTTTCTCACAGCTAGGTGGACGTATGGACTCATGACACCCTTTAGTTTCCTCTCTGTTCTAAGCCGAGACCTGTTACAGGTGAGGCTGCCCGTTTCTGGCCCAAACTGCCTATTTCTACTGGTCTATTGAAGTTCCCTGGGTTTCATTTGTTTTTTTAAGACTTATTTTATTTATAATTACTATTATTATTATTATTTTAATTATGTGTATGTGTGAGTGTTTG
Source organism: Nannospalax galili (assembly GCF_000622305.1). NCBI lineage: Eukaryota > Metazoa > Chordata > Mammalia > Rodentia > Spalacidae > Nannospalax > Nannospalax galili. Next base: position 2,120,868 of record NW_008348199.1, on the reverse strand, counting down.
TGAGTTTGTGCATGTGAGTGCTGGTGTCCTGGGAGCCCCAAGTGTCAGATCCCCTGGAGCTGGAGTGACAGGCAGTCAAGAGCCACTTGAAGTGGGTGCTGGGAACCAAAATCAGTTCCTCTGCAAGAGCAGCAGGTGCTCTTGGCCACCGAGCCATCATTCCAGCCCTCCCCTAGCTTTTTGGTGTGGTGAGCAAGCTCAGTTCTGGATGCCTGACCTGGGCTGGCAGAAGCAGCTGCTCCAGGGAGACAGCAATTTGGTGGCAACCTGCGCCTACAGGAAGCCACAAAATCCAGAAGCAGGGTGCCAAAAGGCAGAATTACAGTAATATGGCTCGGAGATTGGCTGTATGCAGAAAAGCCTGGTTTGTGGACAGAGCAGAGGAAAGTGTGGCGGCCTCTGCACTTCCTCCTGTAAGAAGCGACAGGGACACTTCACAAGGAGAAATGGTTGAAAAACAGTCTGGTGACTTCTGTGTGTGTGCAAGGACTGAGGCCATTGACTTGTCAGTTGAAACTGGCAGGATTGGGAAATTCAGGCCGTTTCACTCTAATTCAGATTTCTCAGGCCAGATAAACAGCTTGGTATCTTTGGCTGAACGCCAGCAGGAGCAACAGGAATTAGAAGCCTGATGAGGATTTTGAACTTTACCTTGAGAGGAAACGGAAGTAGGGAAGGGGCAGGATCAATGCTGTGTCTTCATCAGTTGCTCAGGGACAAGGCTGGAGGCGGACAAGCTACAGAGGAGTGCACTCAACAAGAGAGACTGTGGGAAGTAAGACACCACAGGGACTGTGGGCTTAGAGAACACATGGCCCCCAGGCATGAAAGAAGTATCTACCCAGAACAGGTACTGCTGGCCTGAGGCTGTAGCTCAGTGTGACACACCTTTTGGCGCCATAAACAAGATATGTCAGAAACAGATGGAGGGGCTGCAGAGATGGCTCATTAGTTAAGTGCACAGACTGCTTTTGCAGAGAACCCAGGTTTGGTTCCCAGCACCACATGGCGGCTAACAACCGCCTGTAACTCCAGTTCCAGGGGATCCGATGCCCTCTTCTGACTCTGTGGGCATTGCATGACATGAGTGCACTTACACACATGCAGGCAATACACTCATACACATAAAATAAAAATAAATTTTAAAAAATTCCCATTTGTAAAGGCCATTTTACCTTGGGATGCTATACTCACACTTAAATGTGTCTTCTATTTTTCCTTGAGTAACTCTTTTAACTCTTAAATATCTTTATTATACTAGTCTGAAAACCCCCTTCAACCTTGAAGGTACAAATCCCAGCCTGAGTTGAGGTGTAGTCCCCGCCCACCACACACACTGCTAACATCGCTGGGGGCTCCTGCTGGGATCTATTGGAAGCTTTGGTAGTGAGTTTCCTGTCCATGGCTTGGCTGATCTTCGCTGCCGAACATGACTTTCATGTCACCTTCCAATTTGCTCACCAGAGACCCACTTAACGTTTGATAAGTGCCACCCTCACCAAAAATAAAATTCGCCTAGACTCATCCGTACCCTGTTCCTGGGTGAGATGGACTGGTAGATGGCTTTTCCAGGGAACATAAGAACAGATCCCCCGGAAGGCCTTGGCTGGTCTTTTGCCTCTAAGAGCAGCCTGAGACATCATAAGAAAACTGCTTGCCCAAAACATTAGGAGTAACTGCGTCTGCACTTTCTCTTAGCCTGAAGCCTTCAAGGCACTATCAGCTCTCCTAGTCTTTGCTTCCTGTTTGTCTTAGATGGGGGAGAGAGAAGGGAGGGAGACAAGGGGTTGGGGGGCAGGGGGACACACACGGGGTGGGGGGGACAACACCATCTGACAGGTCCCCCATCAGAACAACCTTTTCATCAGTAAAGGTATCTTCCGTCTGCTGTTCATCGCGTAACAGTAGGAAGAGATGCCCGGGGCCCTATGCGGCAAGCTTCACCTTTTAATCTCTTTTTGAGACAGGGTCTCCCTGTAGCCCCAGCTGTCCTGGAACTCACTATGTAGACCAGGCTGGCCTCGAACTCACAAAGATCCGCCTGCCTCTGCCTCCCAAGTGCTGGGATTAAAGGCGTGCGCCACCACGCCCAGCTATCTTTCAATCTTTTATGCTACTGAGACTTTCCCATATCTTAAAAAGATAAGGATATTAACTTTCTATCTCCCTCACCCCTGTATAACTATATTTCAGGTTAAAGGTGTTATGTGTGTCTATAATAATTGTTTTCATGTGTTGTTTGTATAACAAAATTGTTTAAACCAGCAATGGCCACTTCATGTTTTTTTTCTTCATTTTCATTGTGTGCTAAAATCATTATTTTTATTTTTTGGCGTGCCCAATTAAAATACATATGTGCATATTTTTCAATATTCTTTTTTTGAATATTTTATTTATTATTTTTATTTTATGTGTATGAGTGTCTTGCCTGCATGTATGTGAGTGCACCTGTGTCATGCAATGCTTTGGAGGTCAGAAGAGGGCTTCGGATTCCCTTGGAACTGGAGTTAAGGGCGGTTCGTAGCCGCCATGTGGGTGCTGGGAGTTGAACCTGGTCCTCTGCAAGAGCAGTCAGTGCTCTTAACTGCTGACATCTCTCCAGCCCTGATATGTGCGTATTTATAAATGTATTTTGGTGATATATTAAAAGGCCTGATAAATATATTGCCTTATAAACTTGGATACTCTGAACATCTTAAAATCTATTTAAACAGTATCTTTTGGTGTTGTATTGTTTCGTAAAACCTTAAATAGAAAAATCCATTAGAATCATAAAGATTTCATACAGTATAAAATTTAATGCTTTTAAAATTTTCAACCAGTGTATTTTTTTAATTAAAAAAATTTTTATGTGTATCAGTGTTATGCCTGCATGTGTGTAAGTGCACCCATGTTTGTGCAGTGCCTGAGGAGCACAGAAGAGATCCTAGAGATCCAACACCCTCTTCTGACCACCTCAGGCATTGCATGACACGGGAGCACTTACATACATGCAGGCAATACACTCATACACATGAAATAAAAAAATTAAAAAGATTCAAGTGTTTCTACTGTACATTTTTTCTCCTTATTCAGTATAGTTTGGATTTAAATGTCGTTTTTATTCTATTACGTGAATGCGTGTTTTGCCTGCGTGTGTACAAGTGCACCGTATCGTGCAGTGCTCAAGAAGGACCTGGAACTGGAGTTACAAATGGTTGTTACCCTCCATGGGGGTGCAGGGAACTGAAGCTGGGTCCTCTGGAAGGGGAGTGAGTCTGCTTGGGCAAAGGAAGTCACCAAAGCCCCAGCAGCACGTCTGTCCCTGTCCCCCTCAACCCCCGACTCCTGCTTCCTGGTTGGCTACAAGTGAGATGCTCAGTTTTGCTCCAGCCTGAGCTCCACCCTGCCCTCCAGCCTAACTCTTCTTCTGCCACAGGCCCAAAAACACAGAGCAGCTGACCATCATGGACTGTGGTCTCTGGAACCATGAGCCCAAAAAGACCCTTCTTCCTTGCAAATTGTTTCTCTTCAGTATTTGACTCAGCAACAAAAAATCTGATTAACAGTGCTGGAGAGATGCCTCAGCAGTGAAGAGCTTGAATCGTTCTTCCAAAGGACCAGTGCTCAATTCCTAGCAACAGGTCAGGCAGCTCACAACCACTTATAACTCTAGCTCCTGGGGGATCAAAGCCTCCGACTTCTGCTGGGACCTGCACTCACACAAACACATGCATATATACATAATTAAATTAAAATTAAAATTAAGCCGGGCGTGGTGGCGCACGCCTTTATTCTCAGCACTTGGGAGGCCGAGGCAGGTGGATCTCTGGGAGTTCAAGGCCAGCCTGGTCTACATAGTGAGTTCTGGGATAGCTGGGGCCACAGGGAGACCCTGTCTCAAAAAGACCAAAAAAAAAAAATTAAAATTA